>NC_081420.1:132904035-133244035 GCF_949786415.1 Peromyscus eremicus
AGTGTTTTGCATGTTCACCTCTGATCAGAATTCTTAATAATATTGAGTGTGCTGCAACTCAATAAAGATTCCCAGGAAGGAACAAGTCGATTCTTGGATTTAAAAAACCACAACAAGGAAAAACAGACACAGAAAACCTTACCCTCATGTATTTCTATTACTTCCAAAATAGAAATCAAATACATTATATTACACCGGGGGGTTCATTTCACCTGGTTCTGATCACCTCTGGTCATAATTCACTCCCCCATCTTCTAGTGATTAGAAAGAGATCTTCAGGGCTCAGAAAGCCGATTCTCTGTCTCTGTCCATGACTTGTTTTTGACTGAAGGAATGCAGGTATTTTGATCTAAAGTCATTCCTGAGCAATTGAGAAAAGCTTGGCTTTCCTGGCCTGAAGTTCTAACCGCGGAGAGAGTGGATAAGCATCTCTGGTTCCTGCCCAGTATCTACAGTGTCCACCCTCGCTGGCAACTGTGTGGTGGCCGTCAGGACAGTGTGTACCTCTGCACTGAGAAGAGACCAAAGTGACAGTGCGGAATCACATCATAGTCTGACAGGTAACCAGTGATTCAAGTGAAATGTTCTGAGCTAAGGGTGTTCTGTGCACCCACATTCCCCGTCCCTCCTCACCCTCAGTCAGTATCGCACTCAGCCCAGCTGTTTAATACCCAGCTTCCCTGTTAGGCTTTGAGTACTGTGAGAGCAGGGCCGGTAGGTAACTTGGTAACTAAGTTTTCTTTCTTTTTGTTTTTTCTTTTTCTTGTTGCTATAGTAAAATACCCTGACGAAAGCAACTTCAGGGGGAAAGGATTTATTCTGGCTCACAGTTCTGGGGTCCAGTCGGTTAGGGTAGGGGATCAAGGCAGCAGATTTGGAGCAGCTGGTCACATGGCATGTGTAGTCAGGAAGCAGAGAAACAAAGACTGCGTTGCTGGGCTTCACTTCTTCTTTTTATTCAGTCCAGTATCCCATCCCAGGGAATTCCGCCACCAATAATGGTGGGTCTTTCCACCTAATCAGGATAACCCCACAGACATGCCCAGAGGCCTGTCTCCCAAGTAATTATAGGTCTCATTAAGTGAATAATTGAGATTAACCATCACACTTGATTTTTATTTTCTTCCTTCTTTCCTTCCTTCCTTCCTTTCTTCCTTTCTTCCTTCCTTCCTTCCTTTCTCTCTCTCTCTCTCTCTCTCTCTCTCTCTCTCTCTCTCTCTCTCTCTTTCTTTCTTTCTTTCTTTTAAAATCAGTCTAGCCTTGAACTCACAGAGATGCACTTGCCTCTGCCTCCTAAGTGCTGGGACTGAAGGCGTGCACCACCACCACTGGCTACATACCTGCTTTCCACTGACTGGTGTCCTGGTACACTCAGCATGGGGTGTGTTACACAGAAGGCACCCGGTAATATAGGCTGGATAGAACTGTTAGGACTTGGCAGTGGTAGCCTTCCCAAGATGGCCTCTGATGACCCCCATTCCCCGATACTCACAGCCTATATAAGTCACTCCCTTTTAACGTGAGCCACTTCCAGTAAATCATAAAAGGTAGTGTGCTCACTTGCCAACATTTTGTGCCTGGACCAGTCACTGTAGGGAAAGTTGGTTGCCATTTTGTAACATCCCTAGCTCATACTGTGATCACATGCTTGGCCGAGACGTTTAACTAGAAGCATCCAGGCCCCAAATTTACATGAAAGCTGCCAGATAATAATCACTGTTGATTTAAGCTACTACTTGCAGGGGTGTGGGGATCTGGTAATGTACACACTCACCAGTTAGAGCATGCACCAACTCATTCACATATTCATTCATTCATTCATTCATTCATTCATTCATTCGCTCATTACATATTGACTGCCAACCATGGACTGTGCTAGGTGCTGAGTATTCTGTGACAAAGCAAGATTCGTGCCTTCAAGGAGCTTCCAATCTGAGATGGAGATGACAGCGTGCACAGACAGGTCCACAGGTCCATGCAGGTACAGTGGGTCTTCACAGAGGCAACCTAGAATGCCAGGAGTCGTCACATTGACAAGGTGGTCTCATGGAAGCGCACCTTCACCCCTGTCTCCTCCGCAGCACTTCCTCCTTCACTGTTCTGTGAGTAGCTTAGCTTTCAGTTCTAACACTGCTCCATCCCTGTTGTATGCATTCCTGGGCAAGCTAAATGACTACCACAGCGGAGAGAGCCCTTGAATACATTCTCTACCCTTGGTCATGAGACTCTAGTGCTGAACTTGACTTAGATTGAATGACTCTTGCCAGTCTGTCGGTTTTCTTTACTCTCCCCTAGTCTGGCCTTCCTATCCAATTTCCTAAGGGGTCTCTTGATAGAATCAAACAGTTTATTTTTGAAAGGATGTGAGTAGGCCTGTAGCTTAGTGGTACAGAGCTCCCCAGACCCCCTAGTATTGAACAATAGATACATGAGTGAACAAAAAAGTAGATTGATCAATTTATTACTAAAATAATAAAAGGAAATAAATAGGATTATCTTGGCTTTGTTGTTGTTTTGTTTTAAGGCAGGGTCTCATGTAGCTCAGGCTAGCCTCAAACCTGCTGCATAGCTAATGATGGCTTTTAATTCTTCATCTCCCTACCCCAACCTCCTACCAAGCCTGGCCCACTCTGGTGGAAGCTACATCCATCTACAGAATATATCTAAGGAATACCGTGCAGATAGAGACACCAGGCAACAAGCCTTAATCCATGAATGGTCATCAGATCACAATGCTAAAAACCCATTTCCTTAGTGACTTTTGGTGCTGATCCTTTATTGGACCCATTTTCAGGGCCTGGCTTTCTATAAACAGAGGCTTCCCTGCCCATGAACCATGTGTGTGGCTAAGAGCCTGCAGATGGGATGTAAAAGTCAGCTTTTCTGGCCCCGCATTCTCCATGCTCAGAGGAGTAGAGCCCAGACACAGAACCAGGCACCAGACAGAATCAGTAATACAGCGAAGATGAGTGGGCTCCCATGGCCTCCTGGGACGTAGAAAAAGGACAGGTCCTTTTCCCCTCTGCTACAGGCCACAGTGGGAAAGCACTAGATTGTGGTAGCGTCCTCCGCAGGGTGCCTGTTGGAAGTGGACAGAAGGGGACAGTTTAAGAGAGACATCCAGGAGTGTGTGGCTCTCCTCCATCCCCTGTGCATAACCATGGACAACAATGGACAGATTGGTTGTGTTTGGGGCCTTTCTGTGTTCCTTAAAAGGAAGTCTTCCTTTGTACACTGCCACTGCGTGGAGTTCTGTTGTGGAGGTGGTTGTTTAAGTAGGAGAATGTGTGAGATGAGGCAGCATAAAAGATGGACTTGTTTTATATATGGGATATTGCCTGTCCTTCAGATCTATGTGCCTCGCTTATGGGATGAACCAAGTAGGAGAGATAAACTAATATTTTGTATAAGCTCAGCCAGACAATACAGATGATAAAGATGTTTCATCTTCTTATGCATGCAGAAAATATGAAAAATCGTAGTTTACACATATTTGCTCAATTCAAGTGTAAAATTGGGCCCCTCGATTGCCCTGGGCCACAGTGGCTGCGTTAAGGAAGCTCGATTTACCTTGCAGCCGAGTGAAAAATGATCAGAATATTAGACTCATCTAGCCCACATTAAGGAGCCATTGCATTTCCCGACAATTTTATGCTATCTCAATATGAAAACAGAGCAATTTCAACTCATATCAGGTTATGATCGGCAATTACAGTTGCATAATTCACCTAGTCGGCTCTTTGCGGGGCCTTTATTTTCCCTCTTGGTGACATTCCTGAGGAAGTGCCTGATAAAAATGTCATATATCATCCCGGCTTTAGAACTCGTGAGGGGGTAATCTGCCATGCCTTGCTGAGCCCATATTCATCACTGGAGTTTTGACTTGGAGGGGTCATGGCACTCATAATTTCCTGTTTGATATTGTCCTCTCCAGCTCTGACAAGGGCTGTAAATGCTCGGTTGTAGGCGGTGGTTAAGCTCTGTGCCAGTGGGGCTCATCAGCAGCAATAACTGAGCATTACTGTGGCTTGTGCTGTAGTTGGCCGTTTCGAAGATAATTAGATTTGATGTCAACATTTCTTTATCACCTGCATCCTTTGTGCATCTGTGTGTCAAGTTGTTATTTCCGGATTTATTAGCACCCTCAGAGCTACTCTCTATCTGTCAGCCTGTGTGCTGTTTGTGTTGACAGTTGTAAAGTTAATTACTGGTACTAATGAGCAGGGGCTTTTGGTGGACATGGCGTTTTGGACATTTAAAACTGTAATTAGTGTTTTTCCTTGTGTAGTGCTTCAGTACAAAAAAAAAATGTTCTTCTATTCCATTTTGACATTCTGTGTGCAGTCAACTTATCTTTTATTCAAAGGCTCCAAAAACTCAGTTCTGTTTCTTTTTAAAATAGACTTCCTTTCCATTGTATCTCCATGAATAATTTCTTTTGTTCCCGGCTTCTCCTCCAGCCTGATAATGTGGCGGTTTCTTATGCCTTGAGAATTAAGGATTGCGATGACAAAGTGGTCAGAAATCAAGCGGGGTGAGTGCTGGCCCCAGCCCAGGCAGGGCACTACAAGTTTCCCCTTTGAGTCTTTGCCCATCTCACTCTGGGTTCAGCAGAAAGAGTAAGCTAGTGGAGAGGACCCAACAAAATGAAAAATATAATAGTCCTCCAGGAGACTTGTCCCAGTAGAATAGTGATAGCTACATTTTTTTTTTTTTGTGGCGATAACTCAAAGCCAGTAATTGTAGCAGCTCTTTCTACCGATGACCCTGATTAATCCTCACACAGCTCAGTGCTATTATCTCCATTTCACAGATGGGAAAACTAAGGTTTAGAAAGGCAAGGAACTTGAGCAAGATCTAAAGTAGAGAGGCTGTGCTAGGACTCCCATCCAATCACAATGCTCAGAGCTTTACCCACTCTTCCTTAGATACAAAGTATGCTTTCAGGAAAATTAGCAGACTCCAGGGGAGTGCATTCTGGAACAACAAAGAGCAATCACTTAGCATCAGGCTTGCTCATTTGTATTTCCCTCCCAGTTGCAGAGGGACGCTGGTTTCAGTGTTGCGGCAATTATCTCTGGCATGTTCTTTACGGAGGTATTTGTTTGGTCTATTGCGGCTGCAAAGCACTGCTCCCTTGCTGCCCCCCATATTTACTTTCTATTCATCATTATCTGCCATTTTGCTAAATAACTATCCTTCGCAGACATAAATCATCTATAAAAATACTCTGGCTCAGAGAGAATTTCACCCTGGCACTGTGGTGATGAGATAACCATTTTCATCTCTTGTGGAAGCATTGAGATTTATTGGCTTTCGATGGGCAACAGCCCAGACATCGCTCTCTGCTACCCAGACTCCCACTTGCATTTATTCTGATTGCATTTAGCCATTCAAAATGGAGCTCTCGGAATCCCTGGAGGGTCCCTCCCCAGCCTGGGTGGGGTATTATTACTTTATATTAGATAAGGGAAGGACACACAAAGAAACATGCGGTGATTCGGATGATTTTTTATTTCCGTTTAGCAGTGATGACAGAATGTCATAGTGAAATGACTTCAAAAGTCATTTTTCCCCACTGCCCTGGTTCTGCAGCCTTGTCCCTCGAGGGCTCTTCCATTGTACGGCGTTATTAATTCTGCTAACTTTCAGACTTCATTGCTGACAACAGGCCTCTTGGCTTTCGCAGCCTATTACATTAAATTTCCCATCAAACCATGTCAGCCTCTGAGGTCACAGATTTCGAGAGAAGCTTTAGATATTTTGCCATCTGACTTCACGGGCAGGTGTTTTCTAAATTGCTTTTAGGTTTGTTTTTCCAGTGTCAGAAATCAGCTTGAACCTATTTTAAAAAACTCAAGACCGCGAGTACTCATCGGGGTAAGAACAAAGCTTGAGTTTGGGGCACGCCTGAACTGCAAGTATGTTTGTGAGTGTGCACCTGCGCACAGGCTCTTGTGTTTCACTTGACCTTCCCAAGGGGAAGCCAAGCCTTCCAACCCACCTCCATCCCAGCCCCACCTGGCACATGGTGTCTTGTTGAGTTCCTGTTTTCCGAAGGCTTAGTGAAGCCCCAGATACGGTGTGCCTGCCCTGCTCAGCCCCACTGCCCTTGTCTGGGGGGCTGGCCTGGGGGAGGTCTTGGAAACTATTGAGAGGCATTAGAGAGTCGTGCTGGACAAGCCTGGGAAGTGACTGGGTACCTGGCCCGGGCCCAGCAGCTCCTAACTGCGGCTTCCTCACCTGGTGGCAGCACAGTTGCAGGCTTTCCCCTGAGGTGTTAGTTTTGCTTGCTGTTGTGGAATTAAAATAAAGGAAAAGCAAAAAAACCTTCCTTCTAAGCAACATGGCCACAGGCACCCACGTCGGCTGTCAAAATTACATTTTGAAGGAAGGCCACGGAGGAAAATTGAACTAGGCCTCCATTTAAAAACAGAAAAGAAATGAGATGTTATTTTTGAAGCAGTCAACTCATAAAAATGATTACAAATCATTTGGCGAACCCAAGTGCTCTTGAATCTTATTTATTATTAGTTCCAGTTGGTATTTCTTTTCCCAGTATGACAACGCTAAACATCTCAGCTTGCCGCTTGAGTTCAGATTTACAGGCTTAGAAGTTCCCAGCCCTCCGTCCCTTCACTGTGTAGCACATGTGGGGGGCGGGAAGGGAATCGAAGAGGAAGGATCTCCCTTCCACAGTGCCAAGCATCCAGACATGTCAGGGACACACCCAAGAGAGAAGGACAAGAGCTCGACTCCTCACAGAAAGCCCATGATTCCCTCTGGCCCGCCCCCTTTCCCCTTTCTGCTTTGTACACTGCTGAAGGCTGCTCTCGGCCGGCCGCTGCACCCATCCTTAGCCAGCTCTACCTGCAGGAGGAGATGTGAGCCCAGCGATAGCCAGAGAAGGATGAGTGAGGCGAGGCAGTGTCGCTGTTTCCATCTGCTAGCAGCCATAAGGAGAGAGAATCATTTGTGGCACTCTGGGGACAGTTTTGTCACCCTGACAGTAATGCTGTTATGCGCTGGCTTGACACACAGGATGAATCCATAAAGACAGATAAGTAACTGTGAAAGTGGCTGGGGATCAGGCTGAGTGCCACCACTCACCTGCAGTGACAAATAGATAGTCATGAAGGATTGGAAATCCTGCCCAACACGGAGATCTGTCAGCAAGGAGATGGACTGCCACCCTGGTAACACGGGCAGCTCCAGTGAAGTGGGCGTGCTCACACACACACACACACACACACACACACACACACACACACACGCCTCTGGGCTGTTTGAAGAGTTTAGCTCCAGAGCCTGGGGGTGGCTTTGTTGGTGTGGTGGGAGAGGAGAGCATTTCAAGGCTGTGTCTCTGTTCCTCACCCTGCAGCTGTGGGTGCTGCTCTGTTTATTGGTACATTCTGTATATTGGTTAAGAAGTGCTGCCTGGTTTCCGTTTTCCCTGGGATTTTTCTCACACCGATAGGGGTCCCCATCTGCAAATCAAATGAGCTGGGTTATGATGGCAAACAGTATTACTGCTAAGTTGCTGACATTGGCAGGCAAAGGGCAGGCAGAAGCAGGGAGCCTCCAGTCTGTCTTCCTGCCGGGAAGGTTGGCCGTACCGATTGGGACTCTGCTTTGCTTCAACAAGAGAAGTTCAGAGGGAATCAGTGCTGGACCTCCTATTTCCCACTCAGGCTGCACAGATAAAAAGCACTTTTTACAGTTTTGGAGTCGCTGGTGTTAGGCAGAATATACCATCTTTATTTTAGTTATTATGGAGTTGTGACTATCTGGCCGTGTACTAGGATCTTACTGGAGAGCTGTGAACCAGATCTGAAGTAAAAAGTAAAGCTTGGGGTAAGAGTAAAGCCTCACTCAGTTCTCCACAGGGGTTCAGACACAGGACCAGGGACTAGAACAGCTCCCTAGAGTTTTTGCTCCCCTCTCATTAGAAAAAGTATTTTGACTCCAGAGCAAGCATAATTGTGTCTGAATCCAAAAGCTTCAAGTAGGTCGGGCCTGGGTCTTGCAGCAGGTGGGAAGGATGTGAAAATGGACAGAGGATGAGTCCAGCATCAGCTCTACAGCAGCCATCAGGAACATGGTGGGGTAGAGTCCCAAGACCTGTCAAGTCCTTGTTCTGACTGCTTTTAAGGTAATGTTTGATTTTCTGTTTTATTTTTGGGCCTCACACATGCTATGCCAAGCATTCTACCACTAAGCTAGATTCCCAGACCGGGGTTTCGATAAGTTGTGCAGCCTGGTCTTAAACTTGGGATCTTTCTGAGTGGCTGGAGTTATGGGCCTATGCTACCAGGCCCTGCTAAGGTCTTATTTGGGGGGAAAATACAGTAATGAGCTTGCCTTTCACCAGGTGAGTCCCCTCCTCCCTCTCCCACTTCACCCTCACATCTGCCACCTGCCCTTATCATGGAAATGCCCTTAACTTTGGGCCTATGTGCCTAGCTTAGCTTGGAGCCTGAACACAAGCTGCTTGCCCGACGGAGCACAGTCTCTCCCGAAGGTGACATGGAGCTGCCCCTGCTGTTCCTGTCACTGTTGTGCTGGGTCCCCAATGCTGCTTCTTCCTAATGTGTCTAGCGAGCTGTGAGCCAGGTATTTCTTTAGAAACCCCCAGCCTCTTTCTTTTTGGTTTATTGTTTGGTTTGGTTTTTTTTCTTTTGGAGGCTGAGAATATTTTAAAGTGATTCTGCTGCAATGAAAGCATTATTTGTTTGACCCTGAGTTCTTGGTGTGACTTGTTTTGACCCTATCATTCTAGCTGTGATTTAAAGTCTGAATTTCAAGAAGCCTTATTAACGATGTCAATTTGTGCACCGGAATAGTAAATGTTCCCATGAACTTTGACTCCTGAAGGAAACTCTATTCTAAAAGAATAAAAGATTTTCGTGATAAATATGTTCCTCATTTTGGGCTAATACTTTCAGTGTGAGCGTGGGGCTGGGAAGGGCTCCACCATTGCCTGACCCCACTTGCTCCCATATACTGGGAGCATTTTACAAGCCCCAGCATTAGAGTTTTATTTTGCCAAGAACACTTTCAAAATGGGTTATAAATCTCCGGGTGCCCAGCTGATTAAATAAGCCTCAACATGAATTAAAAAGAGGGTCAGCCACTTGCCACCAGGGGCGACAGGTAAGGCCGTCAGGTGACCATCAGGTGTGTTTTTATTAACTCAGGAGCTAAGGTCACATTGCTTCTTGGGCTGCTGTGAGGAAATGGGAGTAAGAATCCATTCCTTGTCTGTGCGTTTCCTCAGATTCAAAAGGCCTGTCCCAGGGGTTTTGTGCCCCTCTTGCCTGTTCTCATTGGCCATTGTGGGTCACCAAGGCAAGGACACCGACAGGGCTGCCAGGCTGTGCTGGCACCAGCCCCGGACACTCCCCATCTCCTCTGGCTGCTGCTCTTCTGTGCACCTGCCCACTTGGTAGTGGACACTGAGGACCAGATGTGTGTCAACAGCGTGTTAAGGGTTGCCAGTTCTTCCATCTTAGCCGCAGTCTCAAGTTCTCAGTGAGAATGCTTTGAAGGAGGCGTTTCTTGTGGACAGTTTAACTGACCTTGGGGCTGGCTCTTTAATCCTCTCCAGGTGAATCTACTCGTGGAAGAAACTGCACTATATTTAGTGCCTTTCCAAGAATAGGAAAATTATTTCAGAGAAAGATAGACATTTTCAAAATGATGTTTTGCCCTTTCTTAGGGGTCACAGCATTGTACCTGTTCTGATGTGAGCATGAAGTGTCCCCCACTCCCATAGACTCCTGTGTTGAATACTTAGTGTCTAGCTTTGTGGAGCTGTGTTTGGCAGGTTCTGGAAACTTTATTAGGTGGGATCTAGGCAGAGGAAGTAGGTCACTGGGGACTGGCCTTTGGACATTGTGCTTGATGCCCAGTACCTTTTCTGTGCCCTGTGCTTCCTGTCGACCATGAGGTGAAGAGCCACCACCTCTACACATCACAACCACAGTGATGTTTTCACAAGCTCAGGGTGCCAAGCAGCCTTGCACCAGACCTTCTGAAACTATGAGCCAATGTGGACCCTCTCTTCTTTGCTTCTCTTGGGTATTTTGGACACAGCTGCTCAAAAGTAGTTTCTATACTTCCTGTGTACACTTGAGATTACTTCTATGCTCCAAGTCCTTGCCCTCTGGTCTGAATGACTTCGAGGACTTTTGGAAGCTGCCAGGAGGACAGTTTAGAGGGTAAAGCCCTTGTGAGTTGGCTGGCCGCTTGTGCACAGCATTCCTCTTGATCCTCACAGCACAGTGAGATGGGCAGAGCAGCCCCACTTTCCCAGGGGGAAGCTAGGGCCTGGAGTGTCACCTGTGGGGAGTGCTTGGGTTGGAACTCACCGTAGAATTTGTACTGTCCCAGAAAATATCTGTCAGCATTATTTCTCTGGCTCTTTAACAGCAATCCCCAGCCAGAGTAGATGGCCAGGTAATAATGTCTCCATTTGCACATTGGAACCCTGAAATTCAGAGAGGCTAAGTGTCTGTTGGGGAGACACGGCAGCTGGTGAGTGACACAGCGGAGACTGCACCCCAGATCTTCTGACTCTTAGACCAACACCCTTTCTATTACACTAGGATTAACTCCACCATCGTGGAAATCTTGAGAACAAAGCGCATCTTAAGTCTCCATATAGCTTCGCTCCTAATATGACTCCAAATTCCCATGTCAATCACGCTGCAGTTCCCTGGGGGAAATGTGCGGGTCGGGTAAGCTTCCCTTTGCAGACTGCTCAGACCCGGCCAAGGAGGGCATTGCCCTGCACCTAGTGCTAGTGCACTCTCACAGCTAGTCGCTATAGCCGGTGATGAGATTCTGGACCTGGGTTCTGGCATTGGCTGCCTTGTGCTGACTCATGCCCTGCAGAGTGTACCGGCTGGCAGGAAGAGTCAGAGGATGGGTGGAGGAAGAGCATCAGGTGTAGCTAAGAGCCAGCACAAAGTATCCCCATCAGTGGAACAGGGAGCAAGTGCATGAGCATGCCTCCCAGAAAGCACTGAAGGCGGAGACTTCCCCCTCTCCCTGCCACAGAGCTTGGATCACAGGGGAAGTTGCTGCACAGCCCAGTGCGCCGCACTCGCAAAGGTCAGGCTTTAATTACATGCGCAGTTAAATGGAAATACTGTAGAGAGGTCACGCTCATATTTCTTTGGCCTTCATTAATGTTATTGCTCCGTCACTTTCTCTCTCCTTGGGTTTTTAAATGAAAGCTCCTGTAGTACATTTTAAAGGATTATTTGTTTGTAATTGTCTTTCACTTCTGGAAGGGGAGGTTAGATTTTTGACGTTGGAGTTAGTTTTGAGGGGGAAAGCTAGTAGATAAAAATAAACTTTGCCAATGTAGTCCTTGCTAATTTTATTTCAAACCTTGTGCTTTTTATAGTCTTACCTACTAATGCTTTTGATTAAAACACAAGCAAAACCAGCCAACATGAACAGGTTGAATGCCACATCTGTGCAGAAGATAGCAGCTCACTTATTTATGGCTCAAAGAAATGGAGCCTAAATTAAGCGAGCTATTGCTGGAGAGTGGATAAGCGGCCATTATGAATTATCCTTAATTATAGCGATTTCCTAAACTAATAAACCTGCTAAATCTTTATTGCAAAGGTTAGTTTACGCAGTGCATATAAAATCCGCATGTGCTCCGCATCAGCCACCAGCTGTCTGACAGTGTGCTGCTATCCCAGTGAGTGCTCACATAAATTTTATGTTGGTTATATTAACAGTCAGTCCATATCACTACCCACAGATGCCAGTAGACATAAAAACTGCTCTCTAGTGAGCCTAAATATCCCTAGAAGCTAGTTGTGTCTAATGTTCCATGTAGTATTTGTACGTGAAAGCAGCAGATTGGAGGGTTATTTACAGATGAATATTTCAATCCAGTTAGTTCATAGAGGCTACTTAGCCTTCTTTGCTGGCTTATTTGTATGCTAAATAATTCACCAAAGGTTCTTGTTTACTCTCTATAGTAGTTTCTATGAAATGTAAACAGGGAGCCAACTTTGGGTGTTCAAAAGGCTAAGCAGCTGTGTGTTTAAATGCAGGTCAGAGCAGCACATGCTGCCTTGCTCACGGGCTGCCACTCACGCCTACGCATTCCTCCGTTTTGTTTTGTTTTGTCCTTTTTTATTTTATTTTCTCTTCTTCAGGCAGGGCTAGAGCTTGCTGCTTTCCTAGGCATTTTTGACTGGCCATCTTTTTTTCCTAAATGTTTCTTTCTTAGTACCTGGCTGCGTGTCACTTTCAGCCTCAGGATTAGCCCCAGCAGGGAAGCGCACAGCCTTGGCTTTGAGCCGCAGCCCCTGAGTCCTCTGCACTAAGGAGGATAGGTCAGTCCTCTATGAAATGCCCTTGTTTCTCTCTTTTACCCTCTCTCCCATTATTTTGTTTTTCCTGGTAAATTTCTAAATCTCGAGATCGGCGAGGACACCAAGCAGGGCCTCTCTTTGTTCCTTCAAAGCCTGGAATTAGTCTAACCTCTGCCACCCAGGACACATCGGCAAAGTCCCGCTGAAAAGATGCAGCCTTTGGTGGCATCAGAACAGATGTGAAACCAGGGCTAGCAGGGGTCACTGGTTCCTAGCCAGGTATTATTTAGTGGTTCCTGTGGCACAGTATATGTGTGAAAAATTCCTGGGTGCAAATGTTCATGAGCCTCGTTGCTTACCACCAAAGAGATTAGAAAACAGCCTTCTTCGTTTGCAGCCAGGCCTGCCGAGATCATGAGAGAGTTCAATAGCAGTGCTAACTTTTTATTTAATAATATTGATTTTATCATTTTGACTACTTACAATTGGGATTGGTCGGCTGATAGTTATTTGACCTCCCTTTGTGCGTGGCTGTGGAGTGCTTCGTTAAAGCTATCGACATCTCTCTCTCCCACTCTCCTTCCAGCAGCCCATCTCCGCAAATAATATTGAGATGCAGTAACTGTTCCCTGCCATCGATTGATTTCAGATTGTGTTCATCACACCCTTCCCGGGGCCAGGCAGAGAGCAGCGGCCCAGTCTTGTAAACCCTTGCCTGCTGCAGGGTAAAGCAGCTCGCCATCTTTCAAGCAAGAATATCAACCGTGTGCAGTCCCTGCAAAATTACCCAGGAAAATGAACGCTTTTTTTTTTTTTTTTGGCCATGATTATTTTTATGCATACATAATTAAACTTATCTCTTTGGTATTATGTTGGGCTTTTTCTGTAAGTTTTTGTTGTTGTTGTTGTTGTTGTTGTTGTTGTTTTAAGGAAGGCTAGATCTGCGTGTCCCTCAGCTGGGAGGAAGAACTCTGATTACATTTTAATCTTCTAGGATTCAGGGTTGGGCACACTCAGCCAGACCCAGGGCCTCTTTGACCTTCAGTGCTGAACCAGCTGGGGCCCTTCTCAACACCTGGGCCTAAGAAAGTTTCGCCTCTGTGGAGTCAGATGAGATTGTCGGGTGTTTAAAAGAACCGGGCATTTAACACTTAGCTCTGTGACCGTAATCTGATCGTCTGGTGGTGGGGAAGGGGGTGGCATAGAGTTGGGGTGAGCTTGCTTATTGAGAACACCGTCAGACACAAACGGTGCTGGAAATTGGATTTTCATAGGCAGAGACAGCAGGCGACCTGCACTCACTGACTGTTTACTGACAGAGACGTTTCTGTGCCTGTTTTACAATGAGGGAACAGATCCCTGCTCACCAGCATTATTTTTGGAAGTGGGAGGATGAGCAAGGCTGGAGCGGCAGAAGATCCCCGTCCACCGGAATGGATGCATTAGCCAAGGTGGAAATTGACTCAGTGGCCATGCTAATCTCCACCCCGAGGGACACGGAGCGGACACGGCTCCTGTCACCACGCACCTGCCAGTTTTCATTTGGGGAATCTGGTGGGGACTACACCAGCCTTTGCCACCACCGCAAAGTATGAAACGCTTAGGAGAGGGCTTCTGAGTTAGACACAGCTGGGCTCCGTGTTTGGCTTTTTCCCTTGTCGTCTGTGTTTTCTCTGGGCCTCAGAGCCCTCATGTGGAGGATGGATTTTGGAGAAGATGAAATGAGGTGGTATGTCTAAGTTCTTAGCTTACTGCCTAGCAGCTAGAAGAATGCAATCGATACACGGCACCTACCATTCTGCCATCTGCAGAGCAATCTCCTTATCCAGCCAGAGCACTAATGGGAACTGTAGCAACATAAAATCAGTCCACAGAATGGGCAGGTTTGGGGTTTTGTGCCACTTTGCTTTGGTTTCCTGTTTGTTCCTACAGACACCCAAAGCAAGGCTCTGTTGAGTCTTCCGGTGCCACACACACCACACTTCCCAGGTCAACCTCAATGCATATAGCATCTTTTAAGGTGACTTAAAATTGTATTTATTTTCAAATAAATGGAAACTGTTTTTTACTCAAGGGTTTTAAAATACAAACTTCTTTTGTTGTTGTTGTTGAGAAAACACCTTGTAGTTCTTTATCGGTGTTTCTATAAACAGATCACAGTTCTCTGGCATGGAATGGCCTGCCCGCAGACATGCTCATGCAGATGCCCACATGAAAGCATCATCCCAGGAAAACACTGGAGACCTGACAGGGATCCTCAGAACTCCTCATGTTTGTCACGGAGCGAGTCTGACGTTCATTCTCAAGCTTTTCTTTTTTTAGTCTGTGGGGTCCAATGCCCTTTCTAACATTAAGGCTGGCATGGATCCTCCCCACAGGCAGCCATCTTCCGGGCTGAAAGCAGTGGGAAAAACAGCAAAATTAGAGACTTTACACAGTTGCCAGAACCTGCTTAATGAGAGACAGCGAACATTTTTCAGGCTACTGAACTTCTGAAACATGACGATCCGAGCAAATGGAATCATGGTACCTTTCATTGTAGCTTAATTGGCCTCAAAGTCAGCGAGAGAGGCTGCTGAAAGCCGCGCTGACGGAGACAGACAGGAGTCAGAAGCACATTCAGCCCACACAACGCATCTTCCAGCTGCCCATGCTCCGTACTGGCTCTCAAGACTGACTCTTTTGGTCAAGAGAGAGACAACAGCAGCTAACAAAAGCCGAGATGGTGAGGCCGGCCAAACACTGGCGTTGTGAGTGGCATGCTGTCACCCCCAGTTACGCATTCCAAGGAGCTCAACCTCATGGCAGCCAGTTCAAGCCAATTTATTTTAAAGAGGTGAAAAGAAGTGAAACGAACTTAGGCCCTCTCTTCTGACTGTTAGGGTGTCAAGATATCCGTGTCAGGGAGTGCTGTTAACCGGAGGCTGGGGTGAGCTGAGTATAAACACTAACAAGGGCAAAGCTGAGCATGGCCTCCTGTGGAGTGCTGCTAAGGGGCAACCCCAGTCGAGGAGCCCAAAAGCAGCAGAAAAATTACCATAACTGTCAGGACCAGGGCGGGAAATGGATGGGAGCATCAAGGAAGAGGTGGGTTTGGAGGGCACAATGGGAAGAAGCGGATCAGCCCCAGGCATGCTTGTCTGGAGTCAGAAGACCCTTCCTTGCATGATAGGAAGAGCATCATGGCTTCCTTGTTTGATCCCCTTGTTTGTCTTGGAATTCTCCGGGTTGAACCTAGCCCCATACTCCGAGTCGCTTCCCATCCAGCCACTCCGCCTGGCCACTTGACACCCGTTTACGGTCGTTATGGCTGCAGGTTTAGCCGAGTACAGCGAGGGGAGTGGACAAATTGGGGGATTGCATGGAACGGACCGTCCTGGACATTGATTTTTGAAGGTTCATTAGATGAATGCTGACATCATAGATTGATGTCTCTTTAAACCAGTACCTTGTGCAGGACCATCGGGGGAATCAGAAATATCGATGTAACATGTTTGAGCAGGAGGCTCGCTGGAGAATTCCCCCAGCCTAAGTGGGATCCATCAACTTAGGCTCTCCTTAATTATTCTAATTCTGTGCATCTCATCGGAAGGAGACTTGGTGTGCAGAAGTGCAGGAGCAGCTTGTTCAGGGGACGCTGCCCCGGCTTTAGGAGCAAAGGAAAGCCAAATAGGGTACCATGCCTATTTTTCATTGTTTTGAGCTGCTGCTTAGTAATTAAAATTTTGATCATAGACTAATTTTCCCATACAGTGTGGCTATTGCAATTGACAAGGGACTGATTAATGGGCCAACCCTGGGGCCAGGAGGCTGCTGGGCTGCTCTCTTGTGGAAGGCATGCCGGCAAAATAAAGTTGATGGTTTTGTTTGTGTTTAACCCTTCACCTTGGCACTATCAATAGATTGAAGACATCATTTGTATCTGCAAGTGTTTCTTTAATTAAGACCTTCTAAAAATCTTTCCTATTGATTCATTCCATTATCCTATTGATTAGCTGCAGTGGATCATGTACTTGGTCTTCGGTGGAAGGCAACATTCTCTGCTGTCTGATGTGACTGCAAATGCAGGGCACACGCATGCTAAGCAAGTGCCCACGGCTTGCAGAAGTGGCTTTCATTCTAACGAGGCCTCTGCGGTGGCTCACCAAGCCCCACCAGGAAAGCCCAGTGTCTCCTGCTGGGGAGGCAACCAAGCTCAAATGTTCCTTCCACTCAGGTAGCTGCCTGGGAACGACAGCAGTCTTGAGTGAGGGAAGAAGCAGACATCTGCTCTGCACTGGAACTTGAAACGCCTGAGCTCGGAAATAAAAGCACACTCAGAAACCTACTATAAGACATGGGCCGTTGAGCATGCTTTGCCCTGGCTGTAGCTTGTACTCCTTCTCCTACCTGCTAGCCTCCCCCATGGCCCAGGAGGGCCTGAAGGACTTCCTATTTCTGAACTGCTGCCCCTGAGTCATGCAGAAAAACTGTCCACCTTCTGCCACTGGGCATGGATCCCAAGGCTTAAAAATAAAGAGATGTAGACTAGAGAGATAGATGGTTCAGCAATTAAGACCACTGGCTGCTATTCCGGTGGACCAGGGTTCGATTCCCAGCACCCACATGGTGGCTAAAATCATCTGTAAGTCCAGTTCCGAGTTACAGAGGACCATATGACCTTTTCTGGTCTCTGCAGGTACCAGGCACACAAGGGGTGCCCATACATACATACAGGCAGGACACTGGAGGAAGAAAAACCAAGAAAGACACAAAGACTATCATGGTTAGAGAAGAATTTTTTATTGTTAATAACTTCTTTTTTAATTAATTAATAATTTTTCCAGCCCGATCACAGTTTCCCCTCCCTCTCTCCTATCCTCCCAGTCCTTCATCCCTATCTCCCCTCTCCCCTTCCAACCCACTCCCTCTCCCTTCCCTTCAGAAAAGGACAGGTCTTCCCTGTATGTCACCCAGCCATGGCATATCAAGTTGCAGCAAGACTAAGCACCTCCTCTCCTATGAAGGCTGGACAAGGTAACCCAGCAGAAGGAGAGGGTCCCAAGAGCAGGCAGCAGAGTCATAGACAGTCCCTACTCCCTCTTCCAGGAGTCCCACAAGAAAATCAAGCCACACAACTGCAACATATATGCAGAGGGCCTGAATCAGTCCCATGCAAGTTCTCTGGTTGGCAGTTCAGTCTCTGTGAGCCCCCATGAGCCCAGGTCAGTTGACTCTGTGTGTGTTCCCATGGTGCCCTTGGTCCCTCTGGCTCACATAATCCTTCCCTCAAGGAAGAACTTTTCAAGGGCAATGAAATGCATAAAAGCAAATGTGATCATGTCCAAAGCAGAGAAAATGCAGGGTACAAGTCACTTCTGAATCAGTAGTCCAGTCATCAGCCCAAACTTTGACTTTGGTCCTTCTCAGCTTCTCCTGGTTCGTCCCAGTTCTTCACACCCACACCCTCCAGCAGTAGATCACAGAGGTGGCCCTCACAAGGGTCCACATGCTGTTCTTACGGAGTGCAGAAGAAGAAGGGCTGGTGAGGCTGGAGTGAGGGGCAGGGAGTGGACTAAGTGAAGAACTCAGTGTCTCTGTGTTCTGCTGTCACTCTTGAGCAATGGTTCATTTCAGTCTCAGAATGGGCAGTCCTGAGGTCTGAAACATGTCTACTAAGTAAGGTCACATTTCAGAACTCTGTGGTCCCAGTGTGAATGTCAGTCGCTTCTTAGAAGTCACTGAAAGGGGGCATCATAAAGCCCTCCCTTGCATGCTTTGGCGTAGAGAAGGTGAGGTGGCAATCCTGGGAGGAACTCTCCTTTTAACAGGAGCAACTAAAATGTTCCCATGTATGGAATTTCAACATCAAAATTGACCACAATGTAGTAATGTCTGTTTCATGCTTCTCATTGGCTGTCATCATCAGTCTTATACACAAGACCTTCATGCCATATTCCATTGGCACCATGTTTCAGCTGTCCTGTGTCCTGCGGAGGCTTAACGTAATATACCAAACAATTTCCTCAGGTCTCAATCATCCTAACTTGAGGCAGGCTTTCTTTTGGGTCACCAACCAGCTCCCAAATCATGACATGGAGACTTATTATTAGTTATGAATGTTCAGCCTTAGCTTAGGCTTGTTTCTCACCAGCTCTTATAACTTAATTTAACCTGTTTCTCTTCCTCTGCGTTTTGCCTCAGGGCTTTTTACCTTTCATTCTGTATGTCCTACTCCATGTGTAGCTGACTGGCAGATGGCTGGCTGGCCCTGGGAGTGTCCCTCCTTTTCTCCATCATTCCTCTCCCTCTCTGGAGCCTAGATTTCTCCTCCTACTTATTCTTGAGGCCCACCAGCCCCATCTACTGCCTAGCTAGCTATTGGCCGTTCAGCTTTTTATTAGACCAGTCAGGTGCCTTAGGCAGGCAAGGTGAAGCAGCAACACGTCTTTACATAGTTAAACAAATGCATCATAAATGCAACACATCTTTACATAGTTAAACAAATGCAGCATAAACAAATGCAACACAGCTTTACACAGTTAGTTAAAGTGATATTCTGTAACATAAACAAATGTAACACATCTTTACATAGTTAAAGTAATATTCTACAACGCTAACTGCCATCCCACCCTTGGAAACATTTTGAAATGCCTTTTCCAGATTTCTGTAAGCTTCACATAGTGAAGGTTCTCTGGACTCTTCACTGGAACAGAAGCTTGCTTGGCCCTAAGTGTGTTTGTCAGAAGTCTGATAAATGATTCACAGAAAATGGTGGGAACAGTTTTCAGTGCCCAGGATTTCTAAATTTGCTTTTTAAATTAACTGTCTTTGACTGAGATGTAATCTGTGCTAATTGAAAACATTTCCTGAAAATTCAGAAAAGTATGACACATAAGTCTCTGGCCGCCCTGCCACCCTGAGGTATCATTGTGCATATGTTAATGTAAAGAAAAGAAAAGTTAGGACCATATTTCATGACTTGCTTCCTGACTCTTCAAATTCACTATCTGTAGCCTGAGCATTGTTTCCACTCTGCAGGGCTGGGTGTTGAACCCAGTGCTTCAGGCACTCGAGTCCCGTGCTCTGTCCCTAAGCCTGGTCCCCAGCACTGGCAGTTAGTTGTTCATAGTTTCCCATGTTGGAAACCACACTGCCCGTGGATAGGTGCGCTGTTAGTGTACGTCTCTCGTGGATAGGTACGCTGTTAGTGTACGTCTCTCGTGGATAGGTACGCTGTTAGTGTACGTCTGTCGTGGATAGGTACACTGTTAGTGTACGTCTCTCGTGGATAGGTACGCTGTTAGTGTACGTCTCTCGTGGATAGGTACGCTGTTAGTGTACGTCTCTCCTGGATAGGTACGCTGTTAGTGTACGTCTCTCGTGGATAGGTACGCTGTTAGTGTACGTCTCTCGTGGATAGGTACGCTGTTAGTGTATGTCTCTCCTGGATAGGTACGCTGTTAGTGTATGTCTCTCCTGGATAGGTACGCTGTTAGTGTACGTCTCTCTCCCTCGCTTGTTGGCCGCCTGGCTACTCACTGTTTCCCTGTTGTGTAAGTGCTGGGCTGAACATCCTGACCCAAAGCCCTTCCAGATTCTTTGTCGCCTTTGGGTGATTTCATAGACATTAAATGACTGAGTCAACACATGCCCTTTTTTAAGGTTTTTGTGCTTTATACCAAAATGTCCTTCCAAGAGGTGGAACCTGTCACACAAATTCCCCAGCAGCCTATGAGCATGCAAGCTGCCTTCCTCTACCTCATCAGCACTGGAGAGCGAGGGTCAGTTTGCACATGCTCACAGAGGCCCCTTGATTCCATCTTGATTCTCTTGGTTACCAAGGAGGTAGAGGTATTTTCTACTCTTCTATGGCTACTTACGTTTCTTCTTTTATGAAACATCCATCCTTTGCCCATTTTGGGACACTAGGTCTTTTCTAACTGATTGAGGATAGTTCCTTTTTAATTAAGAATCGTAGCCTTTTGCTATCACTAATCAGTAGAGATTGTTAGAGATCAACAGATTGGATTTTCCGTGTAAACATTAGTAATATGCGGAGTATTTGTGGATGCTAGCAATATTAATAATGCATCTTAGCTTCTGAAAATGGCTCTTTTGCCTCTGATAAAAAAGATACATGGAAGAGAATCTGACAGTGTCAATCCAGCGCGGCCGGGTATCCCAGGCCACCGCCGGCATTTTATTACAGTTGTCAGGGAAAAAAACCAACAATTTTATTGTTTTGATTACTGAGATCCAGCCACAGATCAACTGAGCAATTAAAATCTCTAAATAACACTCTCTGCGTTGTCAAACAAAGGGCTGGTTCCCGGTGGAAAGGGTTTTTCTGAGGAAGAGCAGTTTCTCTAATGCCTGTGCCAGTAAATGGCTGCACTAATTGGCGTATACAGAAATATTTCCCCAGTTTAACATTGCATGACATCCTAATAAGATTGTGATGACAAGCTTTTCTTTTTATGAAAGGTGATGCTACCGAGTGCCTCTGCTGTACACGGGCTCTTGTCTTTTTATGACATGTTATAAATGAAAAATTTGAGAAGAAAATAATCTGCTCTAAATCTTTTCTGCGTATGAAATCAGTTTTTGAAAGCTGGACAACAGAATCTTGACTTCTGTTTTTATTTGCAGTTCCTGGGATAATATGTATTTTGGGAATCTTGGATTTGACTAGGAAAGGGTCACAATTAAATGCGTATTGAAGTGCCTGGCCCAAATGCCACTAATTTACACTGGAATGTGAGGCCAGATTCCACGGAGTCTCCTAGCTCAGGTGGCCAGCTGAGAGCAAGCTTGGGACAGTTAATGACAGTCTTCCAAGACAAGCGGGACTTAACATCAATATCCCTCTCCCTGGTAATCTATAGACTCTGGAGGTGGCGCGCTCTGCAGGGTTTTGATGATTTCATGATGGCTTGTGTATATTTACAGTGTGTTTAAAATACTCTTTTTAATTATCATTTGAGTGACAAAGCTTAATCTTTTGGATCGTTATCTGCACCTCCTGGTGATGTATGTTTGTTAGGTAGCTCCAAAGAGGAAATTTAGCAAAGCCAGGGCTTTATGCCAGTAATAAGAACGGGGAGTCAATAGATGATTAACCTGCCTTTCTACTCTTCCCGAGAATAAAGGAGTCACTTTAGAAAATCTTTCCAGGTGGCCCAGATTTCTCAGAGCAGCGCCCTTGAAACATGTGAGGGCTAAGCAAAAAATGAGCAGTGATTGAATTCCACAAAGCAAGTGTGTACGGGAGAGAATAGCCAAAAAGCATTTGAGTGTTCTTCTAGCATATCGACGACATACAACCGCCACCGAAACCAGCCAGATGGCTTCTCCTGTGCATTTTATATGCACATATGTGTTGTTACGTACACATTTGTGCCTATATACATATGTGCTTGTTAAAAAGACATGTGCTTGTATATCTATGACTGTGTTTACATATACATTCTTGTTTACATGCACTTGTTGGCTTGCATTCACATTGCATAGGTGTATATTGGTTACATGTCCATTACTGCACAGAGTTAAGTGATTTGTATCACTGGGTACTGATGCTTGTTAGATTTTAGGAACTAAGTAAGCAGGGAACACCTTTAAATACGTCCCTCCTATTGTCTTACTTGAAAGGGAGCGAAAGGCTGGGATTATTACTCCTTAACTGCAAAGAGTAAAGCAGCTGTTGATCAGTGCGGAGGATTTGGAGTTAACTGCTAGACCTCTAGCTTGATTTTCCTGAATGAGGCATAACTTCCGGTCCCTTTTGGAAGCACTTGGTTCTTAGAGTCGAAGATGGAATGTATAGCAGAGGGAAACAACTCTGACTAACTAGCCTGTGTGATTACTTTACATAAGGGGTCAACTGATCACCTTGAACGATCACTGCCTTAGAACAGAACTCCAGGCTATGAGTGCTGTCAAAGAAGCCTTAGAAATCCTGGGTTGATTTGCAGATTTAGTGGGATCTGAGAGCTAATGTTGTGTCTGACTAAGATAAGTGTTCCTTAGTAGACTGTCCTGGAGAAAACTCTTCAGTAGCCTTGTGGTTTTATTAACAGCTCAGAACTAAAGACTATAAATTCTGCTATTGGGCAATATACTGTAAGAAAGGGCATCCTGAATGCTAAACCCCCCCCCCATCAGGTGCATTGTGGGATCAGGCAAGGCATTAAACCCTGCTCAGCCCAGAACCTTACCCATTCCAGTCTTCAGCCGGTCCTGGTTAGCCTCGGCTGTCTTTGTAAAATACGCGTTCATACATGAGGCTAAATACTCTGCTCAGCTACCTACCCACCGAGCTATATTTCTTTAATGATACTGCTTATAAATGCCACTTTGAGGTTTGGGCAGTAATAGTACAGTGTGGAATCTGTGCCAGGAGTTGAACTCGACTGAACAGCAAGCACTCTCCCTCCTCAGCCAGGCAGGCAAGTGTTCGTGTGTGGAAATAGATCGTGTGCCAGGAGAGGCCTATGGTAGGCAAAAGCAGACAGCAAGGGCATAGTCAGTGAGCAGTTTGCCGTGAGAACTGAGCCGGGAAGAGGTCAGCAAGGTCTTCTGGCCAGAATGGCAGGCAGGCCAACTAGAAATCCAGACTAGTAGGCTTAGAACAAGAAGATCCAGGCCCCAGCAAAGTTCTGGGTCAGGGGGTGTCAGGAAGCCAAACTAGAGAAAGCAGAGATCTCTTTAAGGGCCGAGTCCCCCAAGAGCTCAGACCAAAGGGGCTCTCCCCACTCCCCTTTCCTTTTGTGCTGGTAATAGTACAAATACAAAATTGCTGTTTATAGAAGCTGTTGAAGCTTGATGAAAGGGGGTCTGCTTTCTTCCTACAGATTCTCATGTAGTCTTTGCACACACATTAGCTTCAAACCAGCACATTTTAAGAATACACATCTGTTTAATAAATGCTGTTCTCAGGATTCTCAGTCACACAGTCAGCTGGTACACACACACACACACTAAGCTACACATATGCATTCCAAGAGTGAGTTCATCGCCATTTGGAGTTGCTTGAGCTCACTTTCAGTATGGTTTGTCTCTGACCACTCCAGCACTGTGTGTCCCTCAATCAGAATAGTGCATTGAAAACAGTAAAGGTAGAGATGCCATTCCACACAGTTCCCAGAGGTTTTCATTTGGGCTTTAAGTTTTTAATACAGAGAAGCCTTTTACACACTTCTGGGGGTGGTATTTTCTGGGGATGAAATTTTCAGTTCTCTTTATAAAATCTTTGGTTGAGTTTTTATCATATTTTAGCTGACATTATTTTATTTAACTTCAAATCGATTCTTCTGAAACTAAAGAATGAACCCATTTGTTGCTACTGATTATCCTGTACTCACTATTGAAAATTATTTTGTTGTAGAGAAGAGAGGGATGTGAGATCATCTTCTCAGCTGTCAGATCTGCTGGGTGCCGGGTGGGGCCTTGGAAGTATGTGGTCCTTAGGCATAGTTCACACTCGGGGGCCTACCTACCGAGATGAGCGAAGAGAATAAGGTCACAAGGACAGAGGCAGTGTAAGCCAAGAACAATGATGGCTGACTGAGTGTTTCAAGCAGGTACGCTTCCACCTGCTCTGGGCAAAGCCAGGACAGAAGCTGAAAAAGAAGAATATATAAGTTAACTTTACTCATCAAGGGGTTGACAGCAAATAACAGACAGACTTTATTGTTGATGGTCACTGTAGGGAAACACAGAGGAGTCACTCAGCAATGCTGCAACGTGGGAAACTCCTCACCCAGGTAAGTTAGCTCCAAGACCCTGAATCACAGCCACAGAACGCCAAGGGGCAGAATTCTGGAGGAGACCGGATAGATAGCAATTGTAGAGGGCATCCCTCCTCTGCAGCTCAGTGACTGAGCAGAGCCTGGCTAATGAAACCGGCTGAGCACAGGGACACAGACATGATGTCTGTCTGGGGATGTGCATCCTGCCTAAAGAGTGTGGCCATTACTCAGGTGTGTCCAGCACGTGCCATGGAGGAATAATGGCCCAATAAGCTGATCTCCCAAGGTTTCGCAGGAAGCCTAAAATCTAAATTTTTGAGTAAAATTTCTATACTTCTACAACTTACTTTTTTTTTAATGGCTAACTCATGCTGTAAGAAAGTTAGAAGAGTCAGTAATGTTTGAGCTAAATGCTTTTAGCAGAGTAATGTTTGTCTGTAGGTAAATGTGGCCCCAGGACCATCATTTTGTCACCTCTGGGCTAGAGACTTAAAAGTTTCAATTTAAACTGTCAGTGGCTCCCAGGATCAATGGCATCATGGCTTTCATGCTTTGAAACGTTAGAGAAGAATAATGACCATACTTCCAGAGTAGAAGCCTCGCAGCGTGTTAAAAGACAGTGACAGTGTCACTGAGGTACCCTGCTACTTCTTGATAATAATTGCCACCTCTGGAGCTGGTGACTGAGTGCCGTGCATGGTCCCACAGACTTCACTTCCTGTAGCAGGTCTGTGAAGTAGATGTTGGCTTTGTTTGCATCCTCACCTACAGATGACTCAACTCGGCAGGATTCTGTGATTTTTCTCAAGTTCCCCCACACTGCCAAGACTCCAGGGGTTGAACCCCCTCTTGAGACTTCAAAGCTCAGAGTCCCACCTAGCGAGACAAATCTGCCAATGGTTAGGGAACCCTGTAAGTCACACCGAGAGGCACATGTCCTATTACCTTGACTCTTAGCCCGGGGATCCATCCACCCCAGAGCCTTGGCAGCTTCCCCAGAAACACAGAGATGACGGTTTCCATAGGGGATTTCTGCCACCTCTTCCGTAACTTCTTTCAACACAACAGTTTGCCCTTCCCATTGTGCCATTGGGGAGCGTTGGCTGTGCCAAGCTCATGGGAAAGAAGACTGACCTATGTGCAGTTTAGCCTGAAGCATTTGCGTCAATGCTTTGCTCCTGGAAGATATACTTGGACTTAGGCATCGCTTGCTTAACAGACCACAAAAGTCAACATCCCTCTGTGAGTACAACCTGTGCTGGGAGGCCCGGTAGAACCGAAGGTTCCTGTCAGAGCAGGGTGTGTGTGAAACCCACCACTAGAGCAAGGTCCCTGGCTCCCAATTACAATGCTAATGTTTAAGGAGGCTTCAGGAACCGCCTCTGAGCTAGAAAGAGTTGAGGTTACTGCACACACACACACACACACACACACACACACACACACACACAGCCTTTCTTTCCAGGCCTGTAAGCACATCAGTACTCTTTTTAAAAAGAACAAAATAAAAATGCCTCTCAAGGCTGAGGACATAGCTCAGTGGATGAAGTACCGTGTCCCCAGCACCTGCATAAAAAGCCAGGGGCAGCACTTAGAAAGCAGAGGCAGCCTTGAACTCTGTGAGTTCAAGGCCAGCCCGATCTACAAAGAGTTCTAGTCTGGTCAGAGCTACATAGTGAGACCCAGTCTAAAAAAAAGCCTAGGGTAAAGAATCTTAGGGTACAGGCAGATTCCTGAAGCTCCTGGGCCATCTTGCCCAGCAGAGGTGAGGAGCTCTAGATTCAGTGAGACACCTTGTCTCAAAAAGTAATGTGGAGAGCAGCCGAGGAAGCTGCCTGACACACATCACCTGTGGCCTCCACAGCTAAACACGTGCACAAATAGACACATGAAAAAGGATGTGTGTCTCTTGTCCTCCAAGTATGGCGAGGCTACTGGCAGCCAACCTGTAGAAGGGAGAGAGCTTGTGTGGCTGGAAGAAGTCTGCACAGACTGGAAGGTGATCCAAGGCCTGAGGCTGGTGGTCAGCTGCCACCCCCTCCCCCACAGGAGGCACTGAGATGGTATTTAAGTCTTTCTTCCTTGTATTCCCATTCTGTTTCCCACAACCCTCCCGGTGTGCCCCATCTTCTCTTGTCCTCCAGCTCAGTCTGGGGGTGAGCCATTTGGTAAGGCGTGCAGAAAGGAAATACAGTCTAGCACCCAGTCAGGACACACTCTTGGATGGCTGTGTGGCCCCATGACTGTCTAAATAGCACAAGCCACATTCAGTCTGTGTCAAGCCTCAGTGTCCTAGCCAAAGAAGAGGCAGATTTGAAGCAAATTAACAAAGACTATAAATCACTGAATACCCCAAACACCATGAATTGTTTGGAGATGGTGGCATTCTTAGGAATAGCAGGAGGTGCCTAATCAGAAGTTCCAAATGAACAGCCTCATGGAACAGATGGGCAAAGTCTGTGGACTTTCCTTCATTCATGGAGGAGGGACCATTATTTAAATTTATATACGGTGGAAGCCACTGGAACCCCATACTGATGATTAAACCTGATGTTCAGAGCCTCCAGATGTGCTGAACAGTGACCTTCTCAGGTCATCTGCCAACAGAAATGCCACATGGCCCTGGCCAAGGGCATTGGCTGTGGATTCCACAGGCCTGTTAGTCCTGCTGCTGGGTCAGTGGGGCAGCAGAAAACAGCCCCTCCTGGCCACTCAAGCCCAGAGAAACTTAGTTCTTCTTCTATAAACTCCACCCAGCATTCTGCTGACCCAAGAAATCCCTTCCCTCAGACTCTAGCATGTAACTGGTCACAGGGTCTTGAGAACCATGCAGAGACAATAAAGGGACATGGCTTTGTGGATTCTACTTCACAGTTCAGTTAAGGGTGGTGTCCTTCCTTCTAGACGTCCAGCCCCCTCCAGGAAATCTGCACAGTGCAGACGATCAGCTTCTCAGGTTATGTCCCATTTTCTCTTGAGTCTTGCTCCTGAGGCTGGGAACTCAGCGCGACCCCTTGTGGAAACCAGCACCACCCACTCTTCACACAGGTTCCTGGGGCCCACAGCGTTCTGTCCAAAATTCTGAGTCCGGGTAAGGTCTTGGGAAATGGAGAACATACTCAGAATGTCCCCAGTGTTGCTCAGTGATGTGTTATGGGTCATCATGCTCCATGACATGATCATCCTGTTTGGGAATTCACATGTTCCCTTGGTCGGTGAAAGGAGAGCCTGTGTCCACCCGTGGGTTGGCTGGTGCTCCGTGATGACATAGTGACAGTTGGAGCAGGGCCTAGAGGCCATGGTATTTCTTAGGCGGTTTTAAAAATCTTTAGTGACCACTGTCAATGTAAAGCTTCCTGAGTCTGGATCAGTTTTGAGTCCTATCACTCAGGTTCAAGGCCCTCTTTGGGCTGCAATTAATGGAAGAAATCCTTTAAAAGCAAACTTCTTGAGGAGAGGGAAAGGCCTGTAGTTCAGGGCTTTCATTAGTATCAGGTTTGCCTTTCTTAGCTTTCGCCTTGATGGGAAAATAGAGCATGTCACAGACATATATTTCCTTAATTGTAAAAAGTAAATACACTAAAATGTATTTTTTAAATTGTGATTATGTTACAGTGGTTTCTATGTACCATAGATTAGATTTTTATTAAGGGTTTTATTAAATAACTGGTGTTTCACCAACATCTAATTAAATCTTCTATCTAAATTGAACAGAAAATTATGGGGGAAAAGAAAGCATTGTAGCCGACTTTATTACAGATAAGGCTATTATTTGTTCATCTTAAGAATTTGAGATCAAATTTACAAGCAGCATCCTCATCAGATTTCTTTTCTGGGCTGCTGAGCCCCGGCCCCTTGAAAGCAGCCCATTATCTCCCCTCCCCCCTTTTTATTACAGTGTCCTGGTTGTTGGCAACATGCCCGCTGTTTAAGGTTACTTTCATTAATTAACCGAAAGTTAATTTCTTTGCAAGCGAAATCTCTGATCTCATTATGTTGTCTTTAAAGCTGAAAGCTTCAGGTTTTCTGGTCTCCTTTGATGACACAATAAAAAGCATGCTCTTTATCTTAAGGGAAACTGTCTCCAGGGTTTAATTTAATAGTCCTTGAAATAGTTACAGCACAGCCAGGCAGACTGCAATCATATGCCAGTTCAAGAAAACCTTGGCTTTGTCATGGTTCGAGAACCGAAGGACTGGTGCAGATATGGCCTGCAGCAGATCCAGACCCAAATCAGAAGCCTCTCCACCCATTTCCCCTCCTGTACCCGCCACCCTAGAGAGCTTATGGGAGAAGGAAACAAATACCATGGGATTTGTTCCTCCAGGGTGCCATAGCCCAACCATGCTGCTTTCCCAGGTCCTGAAGGGTCATGGGTTGGCATTTCGTCTGTCCACCTGCCTGTGTGGCATTTGGCAAGCCCCAGCTTTCATCACTGAGTGCCACCAAGACTCTGGGCTCTGCCGGCCAACTTCTGTCTGATCTCCTTCTTTCCTTGTGCTGTGCCCTGGGGTGTGTTACTTACCTTCTCTGAGCATCAGTTTCTTCCTCAGTAAATCCGGGTGATTGTGTAGACAGTTAAGTGAGATTAAATGAGGTAGCCGATCTATAGTGGGTTCTGAAAGATCTGTTCTAGTCTTTGGTAGCAAATGTCATACAGAGAGGCTTCATCCTGGTACTTGGACTCACCTTCTGGGATGCATACTTGGTGTGGAGTTGATGAGTTGCACTTTGCACAGCCCCAAAGGTTCTTTAAAGCCGGGGACATGAACAGTGTATTCTCCTTGTCTCCATGAGTTAGCATCATTCTCGGTGGTAAAATCTTGTTGCTTTCTGGAGCATTAAATTCAGTGAGTAGAGAGTGGCCAAAATGTCTTTTGAGAACCACCAGGTGTAGGTCACACCAAGGGGACAGGCTCTTCAGGTGGCTTAAGTCTCAGGAGCAATCCAGATACACGAAGAAGCCATTTGTATCCCATTGAGTGTAGTGATGTTACACACACAGCTGAGATTTACAGAGTTGGGGTGGGGGCTGCTGAAACAGGGTAATGGTATGCCCCACATGCTGCTTCTGAGCCCTGGGAGACTGGGCCTGTGTCATTTGCATATGTTCCCAGTACCAATTCTTGAGGAAGGATGCTGTTGACTCAATTGAAGCAGGGAGAAATCATTTAAGCAGAAAATCCCGGGCCTTGGGAAGAAAAGTAAGGTGCCCCCTGGGCCCTTGGCAGAAGTCAGAGGCCCAAGGTAATGTACTGGCAAATATCCCGTCTGCTGTGGTGACTTACTTGCTGCCTCCCGATGCTTTTAGGCAGAAATATTGTCAATGCTATTGATTAGTCAATTTGATAATCCAGTGGGCTCCCTGATGTGTTAAATTTCTTACTTTGGGGTGGCTGCGGAGTGTAGGCAGAGCGTGCATGTCTGTTGGGAGAACTCTAGGTGGTCCTTGCTGCACGGCGTTCCCATTGCACGTTGCTGCAGCATGACAGCTCCAGTTGTCCCTTTGGCCGTCACCTTAACCCTTTCCAAACGATCTTGTCCTGGCTAGCTGTCGTTTGCAGCTTTAGTTTAGATTTGGAGAGGATCTGGGGACTCCGGGTGTGCTGGCATGTGTAGACTTTATTAGTTCACCTTTCTGTCCTGAGCGCTCACCCTACTTCCTCTGGAGTTTTCCTTCGTTTGCTTGCACTTGCCGGAAAACCATTACATTTCTCCTTGGCAGTTCCCAGCCTTTCAACATGCTCGGCCATCGCCGCTCCTTTAGAAGTTTATGGCCACTTATGAAAGGTGTATAATTCGTGATGTGTAGAGATCAGAGAAGGCTGGCCTTAGACTGGCATGATGTTTCCTGTAAAGAGTCCGGCGATGGCACACAGGCACTGGTGTTCATTGGCAGGTGATGTGGGGAGACAGAAGCACCCACTTGGGTTTCTTGTTAAAGTTTTCAGAATGTTCTTTATGAATTGTATTTATTTATGTAGTAGGGCAGGGTGTAAGGATAAGTGCGCACACTAAGGAGCTGTGTGGTGGTCAGTTCTCTCCTCCTTCAATTCTGTGGGGCCAGGGATGAACCTCAAATCACCAGGCTGGGCGGCAAGCAACTTACCCGGCCGAGTAGCTCCCTGGCCCTACTTGTCTTTCTTCAGGAGCTGGCTTCTCACCACCACCCCTTGTCCGGGGGTCTCCAGCCTTGTTGAGGGCACCACGATGCCCTTGCACAGTCACGGGGACACCTGTACTTCCAGCTGGTGGTGTCCCACCCCTCACTCACTGCATTGGACATCAGTTACGTTTTTCCATCCTGGAGCAAACATCCAGGATGGCCACTTTAATCCCCTTCACAAAGTAACAACAACAACAATAAGCCTCTAGGCAGAACACGGCAAGCCTAATTCAGATTTTTAAGAACTGAAAACAAATCATAAATACCTGAGAAATGAGGTTCATAATGGAAGCTCTAAGAAGCCCTTTAACCCGGGCAAGATCCTATAACACAATTATATACAATTTCACACTTGGCTAGAGCTGTTATTTGAGCAAAATAACCATTTTTTTTTTCTGCTAACACTAAATGAACCACAAGATCCATGCATCCAACTGCAGAGCAATGCGAGCATACCGCCCTGTGTGCATCTCATCAGCAGCTCCGAGGCAGGGCCATTGAAGGATCAAAAGAGTTAATAATTGGATCCTGCCCACAGCAACCACACAATTAAGGGCAAGATTAGCAGAGATGAAAAATGTATTGTGAAAATGTAGTGACGGACGGAGAAAACAACTCCAGTGCTTTGTCGCCACAATCCTAATGATCAACTCCATTACCCCAATAATAGAAGAAAAACGAATCGCAGGGGGACAGGACACGTCTTTTCTAATCTGCATTGTCATCCCAACTAAGTCCCAACCCATTTGTATTAACCTCTGCTGACAGAGTCACATGACGGACATAATTTCTTATAATTTACCAGCTATGGATCTAACCTTTCCTCATCAAATATTCATACGGGCAGGATTCCCAATGATTTTCTGTCTCTCCTCATATTTACAGCCCTGTTGTCTTCTTCCTCTTTACAGTAATTTGGACACAATTGAAGTCAAATGGAATTAGAGTTAAATGCCTTTAGCAACAAAGGTGCCTAAAAGCAAAGACTTGGGGGAGGGGTCGTGAACTGTAGGGGTGAGGCTCATAGTCCCAAGCCCCTCTGCGTCTTAGAGGAGGCCGCTCAGGGAAGAGCAAGGCAGAGTTGGCCGAGAGCTGGCCCTTGCCATCTAAGAATGTGCCCGCTTTGCTGTGTGTATGGTGCTCCAGGCAGAGTGTGCACTGAGAGCCCCAGGCCTTGCCCTGTCCTTAGGACGGGAGGGAACTTAGGCCTCCATGGCCAGACACTGTTTGAGCATGTGTGCCCAGAGGGGCCCAAGAAGGATGCCAGGGGCTTCACAGAGGACAGGGAGAGGCAGTTGGTATGGTTAACTCGGCAAACAAACAGGGCCGTCTGAAGCCGTTCCTGAGAGCCTTTGGTAGAAAAAGCATCTGTTTCCACCTGCCAGCTCTGTTTTGACAAGTTTTCTTAGCAGGCGTGCAGAGGGGAGAGAAGCCTGACACAGCGGTCAGGACTAGGAACTGGTCCTTTCTGCCCCTTCTCAGCTTCCCCCGTGCTGAGCCTCAGACTCACCCACAGAAGTTTAGAGACATGAGGTGGACACTCAGTATAAATCTGCCCTCCTGTCCTCCAGGGAGCCTATCTTTATGAGAGCAACGAAGAATGCTGTGGGTAAACCTCCCTTACGATGCAAAAGACCTGTTTGACCTAGTTGACCTGTCTAGACCAAGAATTTAGTCCTCACTAGGTTTCCAGAATTGGGTCTGAGAGTGAGGAAATGGGGACCAAAGGCATTGTGACCTTGGACATCTGTGGAGTCTCCCCAGCTGAGGAGTGCCATTTACCCACAGCTGTTCCATCTCCCTGTGCTCAGTAACACAAGCACAATGGCAAATACATTCCTTTTATAAACGCGTAAGCTCTCTAGATAAGAACAGAGCTCTCTTTAACCACAGCTCACCCCCACAGGCCCTCTGCCCCCAGATGTTATTCTGTGCATCTGTAGATGTACATGGACCCATAGGCAAATGGAAGTGGTTACTTTGCTGGTGAAATCAATGTCCAGGTTGTTGTTTTTTAATTGACAATTGTCTTATGTTTGGAAATCTTCCTGTGGCAAAGCATATCAGTCCCCATCATTTCACTGTTGCCAGGGTGTCCATTCTGTGGGTACCCTGTAATTCATACTGTTCTCTCAGCAGTGGAAACTGGTTTCTAGGATTTCAAATTCTGTGTGGAGGTGAGACAGTTTGCTAAGACTAACTGGCATGCTGACCAGTACAGATACAATTTCAGGGATGTTTGTACTATCCTCATAGTTCAAAATCCTTTTTTCCCCTCAGAATGCTGGAGGCTGAACTCAGAACCTTGCTCCTACTCCGTGAGCATTCCACTGCTGAGCTATAGTCATGAGATACTTTGTATCCTAGAACCCACAAATAAATATGTATTCCTGACATGGCAGTGAATTCAATGTCCTTAGCACGGGAAAGAGACCAGCATCGTGCTGTCAGAGGTGCCCTGGTCATTGCAGAGTTTCTTGTTTCATGGACTAGTTCCATACATTGGACTATGTCCCCTGAACTGCAGCTGCCCGCTGGGAATACCTTCAACCATAGAGAGTGCACCCCCACATGCTGCTGGGTCCTCCCAGGCCTTATCTGCAGCACCCACATTTTAGAGAGGTGACAGTGGTTACCGGAAGGATGGCTTGCCAACCATGATAGGCACACGTGGCCTAAATAACTCCACCTCCAGCAGCCTCTTGCCAGGAGTTTGGAGAGTTAAATCCCGCACACAGCATTTTGTTCAAGGTCTTCGATCTCATTCCTTAGATAGAAGTCTTAGATATGATTGGAGAAGCCCTGAGATACCCCCAACTCCTCTGGCTTAGTTAAAGAGACAAGCAGTCCCACAACCAGATCCTGGGAGCTTACAGCACAGGAGAATGAAACTCCACCCCAGATGAGTTCGAATCAAAGATGCTAGGATGAAAAAACAATTCACACCAGTCGCTTTCAGTTTTAGGAAACATCTCCAGCCTGGGTGAAGAGTGCAATAGAACATTTGCATTTGTGAAGGCAGGTGACTGTCTTGAGAATGGTGTGGTGTGGGAAGAGAACAGCCAGAGCGTGGGAAGGGAAGTACTAGTGAGTGTGCAGCCTTTCACTCCATTTTGACTGTTCCTCATTCCAGGCTGAGCTGTGCTGTATGCAAGCCGCTGGGCATGGTGGTACTCACCTGGAACCCCCGTACTCAGGAGGCAAGAGAATCTTAAGTTTCAGAACAGCCCGGACCGTGTAGCAAGGCACATACACATGCACACACACACACACACACACACACACACACACACACACACACACACCAAACAAACCTACAAAAAGTTAGTGAAGGAAAAAAATACAAACGAATTGAACTTCACCAAAATTATAAACTTTTGTGCATCAGAGAACATATCAAAAAAGTTATTCTTGATTATCAACTTGAGGGGATCTGGACTCAACTAAGAGACCTGCCTCTGGGTAGAACTGTGAGGGCATTTCCAGAGAGTATTAGTTAGCTGAGGAGAGAAGACTTCCATGGGAGGCCCAGGCAGAGAGACCCAGGCAGAGAGACCCAGCAGAAGCAAAACTAACAGTAATATAGCACGTCACCTGAAGTTACAAAGACAGCAAATGCAGTAGCTGAAAACACTCCACCACTCACCCCTGCAGCACACTCCCCTCAACCCCGTGACTTCCGAGAGCTGCTGTTCATTATTTCTTACCTGCGACTCTGGTTTCTGCCGGTGGGCCAGGCCTCAGCTGGTCACACAGGGCTCCGGCAGTGGCCAGGGCACAGAGCTGCTTCAGCCATGGCTCTGGCATTGCTTGACTTCCTTCTTGGCGTTTCAGGGAGGCCCTCTCCCCGTGGTCTCTCTAGCAGGGTATCATCCAGTCTTCAGAGGCAGCTTAAGACTCCTAAGGTTACAAAAGCAGAAATCACCGTGTTTGTAAGAAATCAGTCAGTCTCACATCTCCTTCACTGGTTCTTAAGAGCCAATTACTACAGACACCATCCCACGTGTGTGCAGTAAGGGAGAAGAACGTAATACCCATGCATTAAGAATGTAATACTTCGTGTAATACCCAAAGTTGATCAATCAAGAAAGAGCAGTCAGTGCATGTTAGAGGGACAGAAGGTCGCACCATGGGAAACAGACGGACTAGAGAGGGACACTCTTCCGTCTTCCTGTACTATCTTCTATATCATCAGATTTAGAGCTTCGGGGCGACCCAGTAACACTCGAGGATAATGATTTGCAGGATGGGCTCTGGAGTGCAAGCTCTGGTGGTTAGACAAGTTACATTCCCACTCAGTGTTCCCGTCTGTGAGGTGGAAGGCTAACGGCACCGGCATCGGTGGGAGCCACTGACATAAGCCACCTGGTCCAGAGAGATGCTCGGAAGATGTCACAGAGAAACAGGGAGGGCCAGAAGATGCTGCTCTCCAACTTCGTCAAAGCCAAGCTGTTAGCATCACTTTAAGCCGAGGGAGTGGCAGGTGAGATTAGCTCCCAAGGACAGAGGGCCGAGGGAGTGGCAGGTGAGATTAGCTCCCAAGGACAGAGGTTCAATCAAATTTGAAGTGGGGAAGAGCAAGCATGGCTGTCAGAAATGCCCTCGCTGAAAAATGGGAAGGCCCTCCCTTCCGGGGAGAGCTTCGCACTCTTTGCTGTGGAGCTGTTGGTCATCCTCACTCTATCCACAGTGGAGAAATAATTCACAGGTCCGCTGCCCAAAGAGCTCTCTCCTGGAAGCGAACTTTATAAATCATTTTAAAAGAGTTAGTGACCGTGGTTCCCAGGCACTTCCAGAAGACTAACTTAGAACCAATTAAATCCTGTGCAGTGTGTATTTGTGTGTCTGCTGCTCTTCCGGACAGATCTCTCCCCAAAGGCCAGTCATGTGGTCAGGCCTAGGCACAACTGTCCAGACATTCACCTTCTTTTCCCACGCTGGGGAGAACTCACATGTCTTCCTCACCCAGGAAGCAGTATAGCCTGGTCCTATCCCCATACTAGCCATCGCATTTTAAAATACCATCCTTTTTTCTTCATATGGTTGGAAAAAAAAAAAAAGTGAATCAATAGTAGAGTTTGTGGCATTGCTTGAAGGCCAGAGCAAAGGCCATTTTGGAAGGACTGCCTTCCTGGCTTTTCTTCATTCATGCTTCACAGGCAAGGCCACTTGCGAGTGGCATGTCCAAAGCCTGGCCTTGGAACTTACTGTCAGGCACCTCTGGGCATGAGGCATCTCTGAGGCAGTCAGCACATAGAGAGAGCAACTGAAATCAGCAAGCCAGCAGAGGCTGCATAATGGGCCTCGGTGAGGCAGGCTGGGCGAACTCCCAGGTGTTCTCAACTGCAGAATGTTCTTCCAAAAAGAATAAATTGCAACTTAGCAGTCTGAAGAGAAGTCTGGCTCCCCAACAGGCCAGGCTCAGGGCAGGAGGTCACAGCAGCTAATCAGGCCTCACTATGGTGGCCCGGCTCAGCGCCCAGCCCTGGCCATTCCCAGCTGCCCGTCTCCCGCTCTGCTTGGGAAGAAACAGGGCTTCCCCGTTAATCGCCCATTTTCAAAAGCTGAAGGTGGCTTGTAATGGGCCTCCTGTCCGCAGACTCCTCTCTAATGACATGCTGCTCCAGCAGATGTCATCCTTTGATTCCTTATGACCTTCTGGATTTGGGCAAATGAGAAAGTGCCTGGGTTCCACAGTGAGGGCCTCTGGGTGTCTGTGCAAAGAGCCTCTGTCATCCACCTCACCCCCTCATCACTACAGACATCATGGCAAGGACATGGCCTTGCTCATTTGTTGTGTGGGGAAAAAGCCTTCTTCCCAGAGCCAGGGGCTATGAGATGAGGTGGCCAGTACTGGTCAACCCTTCAGTATTTACCAGATGTGACTCCAGGTCTCCATGCTGTCTCAGCTTGACAGATGAGACAGTGCCTCTTAAGTGCCCTCCTCAAGGTCACCTCACAAGCAAGCAAATGCTGGTCCTAGGAGAATAAGGTTACCCCTAGACAGTGACGGAACCACATGCTCCTAGGGCCCAGAAGAATGTGCCCGGGCCCTACCACCTGCTAGAGGACATGACTAGAAGAAATTGCTAGTGCCTTGAATCCCCTGCCTTTCTCTTTCTGTGGCCAAGATAGAGAACAGGCCATGTGCCCGGTCAGCCAAAGGTTTAAGGGCCCCAGTACTCCCCTAGGGCCATCTCTCTGGCAGTCTCCTTTCTTTCCAGGGCTCCAGGGGGCTCTGTTCAGAGATAGTATCCCCAGAAGCACATGGGGATCTTAGAATTCAGTCTGCTCTCTCTGTATGAAAACCACTTTGCAAGCCAAGTCATTTTCAAACCAGCCCAGCTCTGGTTCTGGTCCATATAAGGCTGGACCTCTTCCTCAGCCTGAATCCACAATGAAGAAAAGCAAAGCAACATCACCACAAACTGGATGTGAGCAGAATTCTGGGGCAGGGACACCTTGGGTGGACTCAGGATCACAGGAGGCTTTAACCTGTCTCTTAGGTTCTAGTGCAAAGGGGGCAATTCCTGAACACTGTTGGCACAGTAAGGCTCAGAGTCTACCCTCCCTCTCAGCCCCAGAGCAGGTGGGAGCCAAGAGACGCCAGGAAGATTCTCCGTGAGTTTCACCAATTCTGTGTGGGGTCGAGCATAGAAGCTTCCTCTCATGGAGGCTTTCTACAAAGCACTGGGATGAAGACCGCCTGTGCAAAGCTCTTCAGCGGTTCAGCCCTCAGGAACAGTCCAGGCTCCACAGTGGCCTCCAAGACCCTAGGCTTCACTGACTCCATCTTCCTCCTCACACTCCTGCAGCCACAATGACATAACTTATTCTCTTCCCCAGTAAACAGCTGCCAGAGCCACCCTGCCAGTGCCTCCCCAATGTTCCCATTCGCTCTTTTCTTCACATACCCATCTAACGCCAAGGAGCGTTTGTCTCTACAAAAGACCATCTTACTATAGCTTATAGACGACAGCAGAAAAGTACTGAATTTCTCCTCATTCCTACTTCCTTCATATAGAGTCTTGGTTTTGATGGGAAAGGAAGGGCCAGGGCAGCCACTTCCCAGCTTCCCTTGTGGGCTGGCCTTCTTAGGAAGAGGGGTATATTTCACTCTCTTCCCCTCCTCCTCCCTGCCTGGGACTCCAGTATGGTGGCTAGAACATATTGGACCACAGGGGACCTCAAGAAAGATAGTCATCTGTGGATGGCGGAGCAGAACCTAGAGGGAGCGGCAAGTTCCTATAAATTTATGGACGGTCTTCCTGGGACCCACACTCCCCGACTTCTTGAGTGTGAAACAAAGATGAGCATCCATCCCCTTTAACCACCACAGCTCCTGCCCCCCCCCCAGCAGCCAAATGCAGGCTCCACAAACCCACACCCTTGTCTAGTCTACTGCCTGTTCTAGTTGCTCTCTGCCGCTGTAATACAGCAGCCTGACCAAAACCAACCTGGGAGGAAAGGAGGTGTCCTTCGGCTGCCACTCCCTTGTCACTCTCCATCACTGAGAGAAGTCAGGGCAGGAAGTGATGCAGAGGCCATAGAGGAATGCTGAGTTCAAGCATGCTCTGCTTTGGGCTTCTCTTCTTCATAAGAGCCACACCACCAACCACAAAGGTCCATGCAAAGGAGTAATGCTCTCCAGCCTGCAAATGAAGTGACAGCCTAGAGCCTGTAGACTCTGGCCAGTGGCACAGCGGAGTCTCCCATGCACAGTGTCATGTCTGAGAGAACCAGAACCTGCCTGCAAACACAGCTTTTAAACCACAATGACAGCGTCTGGTGGTACTTCTGATTCTACCAAGAAAGGAAAATGCTGGGCTAAACAGTGACCTAAGCTCTGGTTTGTGTGACACTCTGGCCTTGTGACCTGGAACAAGGCCCCCAGTCGTTTGTCCCCAAGGATGAGATAACACCTCCGTGTCCTACTCTAGTGGTAAGAAGCGTGTGAGATCGTGTGTGTGTGTGCATCTTTGTTCAGAGTTGGGGAGGTTCTTAAGGGTTATCTCACCCAACCCCTCATCATACAGGTGAGCCAGGGTGGCCAGAAAGTCAAGATTTTATCTGAGGTCACAGGGTAAAGTAGTGGCAGAGCAATGTCCTAGATTCTCAGACCCACGTCCTCCCCACCACAGTATCCTCCTTGTGCACAGGTAGTAAAGACATTATTATTATCACCCTGTTCAGTGTGCCATGTACTCTCCATTGCTTTTGTTAGGGTTATGCAATAGGGAGATTGATGTCATCCAAACAGTTCAGGTTCAAGTGTTTTCAGTCATTAGTGTGTTCCCAGGTCTTCGTGTATCAAAACCCACTCTAGGCCTGGAGAAGAGAGCAGTGAGCAGAACCACCAGAAAGCCTTTCTTCAGTCCCTGAGCTGTATCTCGGAGGGCAGGAGGGCATGTTAGCGCCATAGACCGAAGATGGGGGAGTTCTGGGTGGAAGGAACGGCATACTAATACCCTGACTGTGTTCTTGGCCTGCTAGAGGAAGAACAAATAAGCCAGTGTGTATGGAGCCAAATGCACAAGCAGATCAGTGGAAAGAGGGAAAACCAGAGAACTGGAGACAAATACACAGGAAGTGGAGAAGGGTCTTCTGGACCATGGTAAAAACGCTGGCTTTGTGGCCCACACTAGCCTCAAACTCTTCCTCCTCCTTCCTCTCTCCTCCCAAGTACTGAGATTACAGGTGCTCACCACCATGCCCAGCAGCATTTTGACTTCCACTTACCTGTTAAGTCTGTGCAAAGCATGAATCTACATCGGAAGTGTGGTGTGTCCTTAGTGAGCAGGCGTCTCTTGTGCGTGGCCCATCTTCTCTGGAGTCTAAACGTAGACTGTTGCTCAGCACTTGGTATTGGGTGATCCCTGCTGCAAGCAGCATGGACCTTTGAGATGTTCTTGGGCCTCAAGTTGCAAATAGGGTTAAAATGGACCCGAGGGGGAGTTTCTCAGCATCCAAACCCCAGTTAAGCAGGTTACTCAGAAGTATTTCTGAAAGCCACAGTGCTGTGGAGACAGACCGACAGGTGAGCATATGGGGAACAGAGACGCAGATTTTGTTCACAGCTTACAGCTCCAGTGCTCGACCCTAAGTCAGAACATCTGGCCCTAGATTCGGTGAGCCATTGTCCTTAAGGCTTATCTCTCCAGAGCATGAATGGATGATGCTCCGGTGTCTGTCTGTCTGTCTTTGACTCTGCAGGCAAACAGCCTTTGTAAAAACCATACCCTCTGTATAAATCAGATTTTTCTGTGACATCTGCTTCTTGTCCAGGTTATGTAATTTCTAGTTTGGAGAAATCAATGGCATTGGCTCTCCTGCTTTTATTTTTATAACTATGTTTATTACCCATGTGACAGCTATTATCTGATCCTGAATAAATGGAATTTTCCCAAACATTTGAAAAAAAATCCTAAGATTTCCAAAGATTTGCAAATCCTGAGATTTGCAGGAAGAAATGCTTTTTGAAATGTTATAAGTGTGTCTAAAAACCACACTGACTTGAATTTCTGGTCCTAAGTTATTCTAGAGTCTTTCTGAAGTTTGAGACTATCCCGTGCAAACTTGACTTAGGTTTCAAGCAACAGGGAAGTCATGAAATTGGAAAGGGTTATCTTTTGTCAATCATAGCCCTTTGTGGGGTGTTGTGCTGACAGAGAGACAGTGGAGAGGCCGTATTTTATGGCTGAAAGCAGGGCTTGATCATACCCAGTGGGGATTTTGTTCCAGTAATTGCATCCAATTGGACCTTCTGCCACGGCGCAGGTACGGCATTAATAACACTCATTAAGTCATATGGCCGTGTGCTTCCCTCCCAGTGGCTGAGTCACTGGCAGAATATATTTTCTTCCAAAGTGTTTGTTTTCATTGTTGCCCTTTAAAAATAATGAGTTCATTCTATTCCCTTGCAAGGAAAGCCCCTCTAGCCTCCTTTGAAATTGTATATCTTTTGTCAAGCGCATTTCTGCAGTGCGTGCATAGCTTTGTGTGCCGGGGAACCCAACCCGGCCTCTCTTAAAGCACCCAACCAAGTTGCCTCAGACTTGATACATAGACCCGCCAACCCGTTTGACCTTTATATTGTTACCCTTGAGCAGGTAGAAGTCATGCAGGCTTCAGGTGACCCTATCATGTGACCAGAGATCAAAGGTCAGCAGCTCCTAAATGTTCTGCTGTCAAGGTAGCCCATTCATCACCATCATTATGCAACTGACAAGCCGACAAATGAACCTGGGATAAAATTATTCTCAACCTTCTGCCTCCCGGATTTACACTCGAGAGGTGGGCCAAGCAGTCTCACATATTAAGTGGTTCCGTGAGCCTGCCAGCATTCCTGAAGTGGGGGGAAGGACCTTGGGAGACCTGCTGGATGCTCTGAACCTGGAAGGTCACTGGTTGTCCGCTTACCAGGCCCCGTTGCGTATCTACAGAAGCCATCCTGTCTCTGGTTTCCTCTGTAGATGAATTCAGTGTTAGCTCTGCATGATCGCAAAGACACCCTATGTCCCCCATGATATCCCTGCCTTAGCATCACTGTGGTCCTCTGGGTAAGGTTACATGGTGCAGGTTTGTTCTGAATGGCCTGCTCTTCGAAGTCACTTATAAAAATTAAGGATCTCGGGACCCTCCTCTGGAGAGTCTGACTTGGGGCTTATGCATTTTAGTATAGATAACCCCTCCCCACAGGATTCATTCTTCGTTTGCTTTTTTGAACAGTATAAAGAACTTGAGGTTCTAAGTCAGACGAGTCTGGCCTTGAAGCCAGATTCTAGCCTATGTATGTTCGGTCATAAAAGCGTGAATTGATTAATTTTCTGGACTTCAGTTCCTTCTGGGGACAAGACATTTACATGGGAAATGTGCAGAGTGTCTGCACGCAGTGTGCATTACCAGCAGCCTTGTGTTTCCGGTAGCATTTTTGCTGTTTCTTTGGTCTGAAAGTTGTCACTGAAGGAGCAGTGGCATGATCTAGAATAACTTTGTACTTCTCCCATGGCAACAAAAACCCCAACAAACCTCAGAGGGCCATTTCCAGAGCAACGGGAGTAAGGGGATGCTGGGAGGGCCTTGCAGGATAATCACCTAGACTGGGCACAGAGCTCTGACCGAAGCAGGCCACATTAGCGATAGAAGAGGACATGGCATTCCTTTAGGCTCCTGCAAAAAGACTAGAGATGCCTTTGGGCCATATTGTGACTAGAAAGGGTTCCTGACTTAAAATGGCAGGAAGCTCTTGCATCCCCATCTCTTTACCTCCTGATCTGGCCACACTCTGAGCACCTTTCTGTCTCTGGTAGAGCCTCTGCCCCAGTCCCTGAGCCAGGAAAACCAGAAGCCCTTAGCAAAGGAAGTCTCTTCTTAGAATCCCAAAGTTGGAAAGCTCTTTGCTCTTTCTCCTTTAAAAAACAAAACAAAACAAAACAAAGACTTTGATGCTCATTCCCTGGTAAACAACGTATAGCAGGAAAGATTCATTTTGGCTCATGGGTTCAGAGGTTTCTGCCTGTGGTTGACTGGCCTTGGTCTATCTAGCCAATAGTGAGGCAGACAGACATCATGGTGGCAGGAACATGATGTAACAGACTGCTCACCTCTTGACAGACAGGAAGCTAAGAGACAGAGCAAGAGGCTAGGAACAAGACATAGCCTTCAGTGGCACACCTCCAGTGAGCCAATGATCCATTTAATTGGGAATCCATAAATGGATTAATTCATTGATTGGATCAGAACCCTCATGAGCCAATCACTTACTTTCCCAACACTGCACCTCTGAAGACAAGCCTTTGGGTATGTGCTTCATATCCAAAGCATGCTACCTGTAGTTTTTGGGTGACATTAGGGCTAATATTATTTTTCAGACAAATTATGGGTCATCTGCATTCTGAAGGAAAGAGTTGGGAACTCTGAAAGTTACTTTATACAGGAAATGCTTTTTGAGTCTCAAAGAGGTGTGAGTTCCAGTAGCTGGCTCTTCCCAGCTACTTCCTTGGCCCAGCCAACAGAACGGTATAGTCAGCACTCCATCCACACAAACACAGAGTGTTTGACCAAGAACCAGACAGCAGGCTGCCTGTGCTGAGCAACCTAGCCATTTCTTAGGCGATAACCGGTTGGGATTGGTAGCATCATCTTGGTATTCAAAAGTGTTTCAGGTTTATTTGGTATTTGGAGCCTTTGAAAAGCATCTGTACAGCCTTTTGTTTATTAGACTCCTCCTTTCTTCCCATGGTGGGAGGTGCAAAGATCTATATACATCTAGGATTTAAACCCAGGTTCAAGTGTCTGTGTTTGAAAAGTACTGTCTACTAAAAAGGTATGTCGAGCTGGAGGAAAGAAAGATGGCCTCCCTCTGATGTGTGTGAACTACACTGATCTGAAAACGCTAATGTGGCATGGAAGCAGGAGGTGAAAAGCCTTTCACAGGGAGAGTAGGTGAGCCCCTCACAGAAATTCAGTTAGGAACTGCTTCGGCATTAGGTAAGCTGAGTTATGCAAAACTGGAAAGCTAACTTATGAGATCACTTTACAAAGTAGATCATCATGGTGACTAAGATAAGGTGGCTCCTCATTGGTAGCGTTTTCCATAATGTGAGAATAGCAGCAATAAAAATCCACAAAGACGGGTTAGAGTTCCAAGGCTGAGTTTGTGTGTCACATGCTTCAAAGGTGTGTGTGTGTGTGTGTGTGTGTGTGTGTGTGTGTGTGTGTGTGTGTCTATGTGTGTCTGTGTCTGTGTCTGTCTGTGAGTGTGTGTATATATATATATATATATATATATATATATATATATATATATAGAGAGAGAGAGAGAGAGAGAGAGAGAGAGAGAGAGAGTCTCAGTAACCGAGACTGGCTTTGAACTCATAATCCTCCTGCTCTTTCTCCTCCATGCTAAAATCTTAGGCATGCCACCACCATGGCAGCCTAAGGCTAAGATCTTTATATCCCTGCCTGCACACATGCTCATACTGAAATAAATTGACACAAAATACCGTGAGGCTGTGCGAAGCAGTACGATGAAATGGTCCGAGGTTAGATTTTTAAATAGTGGGGTTTAAGGGGGACAACGTGGATAAAGCCCTTAAATCGTGCGTGTGGTAAGGAATGGGCAGCCAGGCTAGAGAGAAAATGCTGCCTTACTCTGTGTGGCGGATGTGCTGAGTGGGACAGGTACTTTGGGTAACCACACTGATCCCCAGCTCCCTGAGAGCCTCAGGCCTTAGGAAACGGTGGCCCTCCAGTCATTATTTCCTGCTTTCTTCACGCTGCTCCAGGCTCTTGGGCTTTGTGGGTTAGCATGGATCTCCCCAGTGTTTTTTCCTTGAGGCCTCATAAGCCTCGCACCTGGTGTTTCTTGTTTGAGAGAGTGTATTTGGATAGGGTTGACATCCTAAAGCAGTCTCCTAACTAACTTTAGCCAGAGTGACCCTCACCTCACTGTAGGTGAAAATCCCAGGGGAAATTCTGACTTAAAATACACTTCATTAGTCATGAGAGATTTTTCTGATGATGTTACTAGTTTAAACTAGCCTTGCTTCGGAAGCATCAGTTACTTCCTTTTTATTCCCAAGTGCTAAGAGCCTTCCTGGATAACATTGCATTATCAGCTTCATTTTAAAACTAGATTGTGCACCCTGTAGGAGGTGGCTATGTTGGCATGATTACCTTTATGCGTACTTTACCTGCTTTGGAAGGCCTCATATGCATGACTTGATCTCATCTCCCCCGTAACCCAGCAGAGCAGAGGCCCGTACACTTCATGTAACAGCTGAGAAACCTGAGAGCTGGAGATATTTTCTCAAGGTCACCCAGAGGCTGTAATGAGAGCGGGCTTATGCACTTGAAGGATAAACAGGTATCATTTATTTCTGCAGATAACGCTTGTAAGGACTTCAAAGCCTGGGGGTGAAAAGGAAGAAAGGGAAGGTCGTTCAGTCATTTGCCATAGCAAGAATCCTAGAAATGAGAAAAAAAAAAAAATGTTTGTGTCCCCCCACCCCCGCCCTACAAGTGGTTTGAAATCTCCCAAATATCTCAGTGTGGCAAGAACAGCTAAGTAGTTGATGGACAGGACCCATTTTGATCCAAATGGAAATCCATGATAAAGATAGGATGTAATGCAAAGGGCAGCCATCTTCTGTGCAGGGTCTGGGCCCACCCAGTTTCCTGCCAGCCTTTGGGTTAACCTGAGATAAAGCAGGGCTCCTGCGAATAGTAATCTAGACCCAACCCCTATTACCTCCTCAGCTGTTTGAAGGGGCGGGGGAACCACAGCTTGTGGGTACTGGACTTTCATTAACAGATTGTAGCTATTTTCCTTAGCGTCTACTTTCTTCTTCCCAGTAAAGAACTCTCATTTAGTGGTTCGTTTTTCTTGTCTCTTCTTGACCTGTGCTCGGTGCTATTTCTCCATGAAGTTTGTGGGTGTTTAGCTTGTCCGTCCTCGTGAGTCTATTAGCAGAAACCATTTGTCCTGAAACTTTATCATTGTCTGGAGAGTGTCGGAAATGTTACCTGTCCTTCTTTATTTGTTGCAAAATTTAGGGACAAGGAAGAACCATATGTGTTTTCTTAAAATCAATGGCCAGCACATTACTGTAAAACCTATTGATTAAAAACACAAAGTATAATGTTAGTCATTTAGTCTGTGAAGTGACGCGATAAGGGAAGAAATTTATCCTTTGACTTTTGCATTAACCTTTATTGACTGCTTGCATACCCATAATTAACACACACTTTAGCTAAAGTGGTTAATTTTAGCATGGTGGCCGATGTTCACTAATGTAGCTGCCGTCTTGATCACCCAGATGTGAGGGAAGCCCTGGGGGAAATCAGTGAGTTACACCTCAGGGTGGAGGCTGCAGGACCTCTGGGCCAGCCACCTTCCTGCACTCTCTCTAGGTCATTCAGAGAGAACCATTCCTGAGCAGCAGAGAGCTTTGAGGGTGGCCCATTGAGTTGTTTGAATGGAAGCCTGGTGAATTTGGGCAAGAGAGGGATAAAGGGCTTGTAGTTTTTGTTTTATTTTGTTCTGTTTTGTTTGACTCCCCTTTAAGTATTTCAAGAGAGGGGCAGGATTTTCTAAGGAGATCCAGGTTTCCTTGCTAACTCTAGAAGCATTCAAAACTGGAGTTCTTCCCTTAAGAGATGAGAATGGAGGTCAGAAGGGGAAGCTGTGACCTTCATACTGGGTAGCTAGGGATGGGAAGAGCTGGGAAGAGCACTAAGTTGGGTAGGATCTTTTAGATGTTCTGGGAAGATCATCCAGTTCTGGCTGCGGAAACTGCTTATTTCTTAGCAAAAGCCCTCAAGTTTATCATTTCAAGCACAGACAGTTTGTGTGCATGCTGTACACTATCAGCAGTTACATGGACGCATGGTGGGACTGTGACCGTGGACCTTGTAAAACGTGGGAAGAGTGGCAGGCATCATCAGGTTCTTTGGGTTGCAATAACAGAAAAACCTACCTCAGACGATAAAGCTTGAGAGAATGCACTCTGCAGAGACTGAGCTCAAGCAAGCCTTCTCCACCTGACAGTATGGTTTAGAACCTGCCTCTGGTGCCAGAGAAGCAAAATGACCCTGGAAGGGCAGGGTTGCACAGATCAGGAGAGGACAAAGTATTTTCCCTCAGCTCCTGCATCAGACCTCAGGTTGACTCTCTTTTCTGCAGACTGTGTCTGGCGCCTCTCTAGTCATTCCCTATGTCTAGGAGTAGGTGGTGCTAACTGTACCATCATGCTTGGCATTTCTAAAGCACATCATAAGACACTCACGGCCCCTCTCTTGTGCAGAGGACTGTAGGATACAGGGTACGCATGCTAACAAACAACCCAGCATGGTTCCAGTAAGTGGCAAGTCCACACGAAGCAGCCACCACTCCTTCCTTAGTGTGGGTTGGTGGCTGCTGGTCCTGCTGAGTCTGCGCACTATAGCCTGCCAGCGGCTTCGCTGGGTAGGCCTCATGTCTCAGGATGCTACTTGTGGCAAGATTCAGCCACAGGCTGTTTGATTCAAGGCAGAAAGAACCATGCCAGGGCTGCCGAGCTTTCCCTAGAGAACCTGTCCAAAGGCCCCACCAGGGACTTTGGAAGGAGGAGAGAGCCACTGTGCAACAGTCAGGACTCTGGTGGTATCACTCATCTGTCACTGTCACTCATGGTGGAAGGAATGATAGTGGTGATATTTAATAGTTACTGAGCTGTGTGCTGGGCAGTATCCCAAACGCTATCTCTGTTCATTCATTTAATCACAGCAAACCCAGAAGTCAGGATGTTATTACTGCAACACACACACACACACCACACACACACACACACACACACACACACACACACACACACACACACACACACCAGCTTTCTTGTAGGGAGTATTTCCCCAGATTCTTCGGGCATGCTTGAAATAATGGCTGATAATAATAATAAGTTTTCCTGGGCATACATGCCTAGGATAAAGTTTAAATTAAAGATAGGCACAGAAAGAAAGATGAGCACCAGACCATTTTAACAGTGCGCTGCAATGGAATTAGATGAATTTAGTTGTCTTTCTCAAAATACCATATGAGCCACTCACCCTGAGGGTGGTGCCGTGAGGTGTCTCCAATGAGGAGGTGAGCTGAGATGGGTGACATTAACATAGGTGCTTTGATGTAGCCTGGGGCCACTGTTGACCTTCTGACATTATGTCAGGAGGACTGTCTGCCCTCTGTGACTCAAGATCATGGCGATGTGGACCAAGTAGCTCGTACTATGTACTTACATGGTTATGAGAGACACAGGTGACTCACATCCTGGGTGGGACACAGGATCCCATCACACTGCTCAGAATCGTGCACAATTTAAAACATACAAATTATTTCTAGAATTTTCCATCGGTTGACTGTGGGTAACTGAGAACAAATTCATAGCTAGCAGGAACTCCTGGACCATTGTGGTTATTCTTACTCCCATCATCACCTTTAGATAGACAAGAACCCACAGCCCCATAAGATAAAGAACTGCCCAAATGACGTGTGCCTCCGAAGCAGCATCTCCAGAGAACACACCATGACCGTTGATGCTGCCATCTCCCTACTGCCCCACCTAAAGACACCGAGACCCCAGCAGATGGGGTGATTTGAGCAAAAGAGGGCAAGCCTCCAGATCATCCTCAACCTCTTCTCGTCCCCTTCCACAGTCTGCTGTAACACCGAATCCGACTGTGTAGCTCAAGGGAGCAGGAGTCCCTTCTCAAACATAGAACCCTGCTTAGCCCTCACGCTGACATTTGGAAGTTAGCAAGGAGTAATGGCCGTTGAGAGAAGAATCTTACAGCAATTTTAGTGTAGCTGAATTGGGCCCCCGAGAAGCTCAACAAAGGTTCTTGTCCTAACCCATATGGAGTCAGTGGCTGTGTGTACACACACACACACACACACACACACACACACACACATATGTATGTATGTATGTGTGTATACCACTCCAAGCCTGCCAGGGTCTTTATGAAACCAGGTAGATCCCTCATCAGCCATTCTTGGTGGGAACAGTAGCAGAAATCCAGGAGGCAGCTTGCACAGAAGCAGGCCAGCGTTCACACAGCTCTGCCATGGCTCTGAACATTTTTAGTACTTTCTCAAAGTGAGGAGGCAAAACCATTTGACAGCTGAGAAAGCATCTCTATTGACTTTTTACAAACCTTATGATATTCTAGGTGGATCAACACTTATCACAGCCCTTTAATCTGCCAAGCAGGATAATATGTGCACGGATAATTTATCCACTGTGAGATTGAAATGCTCAATTTGGAATAACTTTCCCTGCCCAGTAAATTGAGCATTACTCTGCGATTCTGAGGTCGAGAGAAAGCACAATTTAAAAAGCTTTGCTGGGTCCCTTTGTAATTAGTCGCAGCTTCCCTTGAATATTAATTCCCCCCTCGTCTCTTTCAAGTGATTTAGAGACTGTCACAGGACGTGCAGAGATGCACCCTGAGAAGGGCGTCAGCAAGCTGCGTGGGCCCCAGCACCTATTCTGAAGTAGGCTGCAGAGCGTGCCCTCTGCCCCTCCACGCCGCGTGTGCTTATCAGCACAAACAGTTGAATATTTATGCTAAGAGGATTGTCGAGAGCTGCTTCTGTTGCTTTAATTCTTGTTTTAAATAAATAATGAGAACATTTAAACACATTACTCTTCTTGGGGCCCCGAGGTCAGCTAATCTTATTATTTATGAAGTGATGTGCTACATAATAGTACTTAGTGCGTGTTAACAGACGCTATTATCAGGGTCTGATGCGGAGAGCAGAAGATATATTGGAATGTTACGTGTAATGTACGACGGATTGAGTGCATAGGATGCTGGTATAGCAATTAACCACATGCGAAAATAGGTGTAAAGTTGAAGTATGCTTTCCCCTGGGAATCCCCTCACCATTAATAATCCCCCAGAGAAGAAATGTCTTTCCATGAAGATCTGACCCAGTCCTCTGACTTGAAGTGGGTGTGGCCACTCTCCAGCTGACAGCAGGGGTGGGGAGGGGTGGGTGGCAGAGGTAGGGGTCCCTACACCGCTGCTGTAAGCACAGGTTTGGTGCATGTGCCCTACCTGTAAGAAATCGTTCGTTACTTATCGCACCCATTTCTCTTCCTATGACCCTCACGTTTCAGATAACTAGATCTGAAACCAAAGCATCTCCCAAGCCCAATTTTAGATGAGCTCGACTCTCCAAGAGGGTGGTGCCTCAGAGACAGGAGGGTGTTACCCCAACTTTTTCCTACCAGGCTATAATTTAGCTGCATATGATAATTAATTTCTCTACTATTGATGAATAATCCATTTAATAAAAACGGTGATTTAAGTGTTTTCCTTGGGGACTAACTCTTGCTAGCCTCTTAATTTAATTTGGTGGAAGTTTCCCACCTATTCATCAGCGGAAATGATTATTAACCTCTATTTGCATATATCCTTATAAACCTCTCTCTCCTTGGAGTGCCTTTTTTCTGAGCCCAGCAGGCTGGGACACTTGTAAATCTCCAGGATCTCCAAAGTCAATCCTGGTCTGTAATATTGTTTAATCTATTCTTGGACGTTTTAATGCAGTAAATTCAATTTAATCTTTCCCAGTAATCTAGTAATACATCGAAATCCCACAAACATTTAAATCTGATAATGGCTTAATCACACACTTTAAATAACTGTTGAGATAATGAAAAAATAATTCACCATTTTAAAGGCAGAGTAACTCAATTTCCCTGGTGATTGGCTTTTCCAAAGCCACTGGAGATAATACAGATCTGGGAATTGGAAAAACTTGAGGCTCCAACACTCAGAGGGACGGGTTTTCCTCAGAAATGTGTTCTTTCCGCCTTGCGAGCATCGCCTCCCACTTCCCCTTCCCCTTCACCTTCACAGCTGTTGTCGGAGTGTTTGCCGGTGCTGTTCTCCACGTTTCCCAGAAGCCCGGAGCTTCCGGTGCTTTCCCGGTGAATTAACTCCTGCTCTTCCTCTCCTAGGTGCCAGTCCCGAGTGGTCCGGACTTTATCAGCTCATCAGAAACCAGACTGCCGGCCCTACTGGGAGAAGGATGACCCTTCCATGCCTCTGCCCTTTGACCTCACGGAAGTGGTTGCGGAGATCAGAAGCCAGCTTCTGGAAGCAAAACCCTAAAGGAAGCACAAGTCTTAAGTGGAGAGGGAAAAGCTATCCTTGGCTTTCCTCCCCAAACCTTGCACAAGGGTAGTGTAGACGCCACTCGACCCATAGGTTATAGGACCTGGGTTCTGATTCAAAACAGCTAGACAATAAAGCCCACAGACACTGAAATGTTGAAAGATCACTCGTGTTTTAGTCTGATTTGATGTTAAACTAGAACACCCCCTCCTCTGCGAAACAAATATTCCCCACTCATTTTTTTCCCTTGGGACTCCTTTTGTCCCCAAGGCAGCAACAGGGATGAGGTAAGCCTGTGACAAGCCTCACCTCTTTTCCTCTATGGCTAGCCACCTCAGAGACTGGGAGTAGACCCAGGCATGGGACCACAGAACTGGAAACATCCATCCCAGCTGCTCACCTTGGCTTCTGGCGGTTGGGCCATCCAAGATGGCAGTTACTAGCTCACTGTGGCTGCACAGACCTACATTCAGCCCGATTGCAGTTAAAAATCCATTCTTCAGTTGCCCTGGCCACACGTCAGGTGTCTGGCAGGAGGGTGCCGGTGAGTGTTTTTAGACAACACACATGGATGTTTCTGTTGCAAGTTTCCGAGCAGGCGGTCCCTCTTACAGTTTTCTGTAGCAGCTGTTGCTGTGGAGGAAAGAAATGAAAAGCAATCGCTGAACAGTAATCCTCCCTCCTCGGAGACAAAGCTCACTGAGGGCCCGACTGTGAGCCCTGTGCACCACACACAGGAAGAGGAAGGGGCAGCAAAGGAAACAGCCGCATCCTGTCTTTACGGGGCCTCCCTGATCCCATGACAGAGGCCAGCCCTCCAAACACTGTTTCATGGAGTTAGCATTTCTTTTAAAATTCCCCCATTCACAGGTACTGACAGGTGGCACGGGGACTTGAAGGAGCCAACTCCCCATCCCTGGGATGCCAGAGCATCCGAGACTACGGGGAGATGTTGAGCCTGAATCCTAATTTCAAAGTGCCAGGATTAAGTTCTCCACTCACTCTGTGACCTTCGCATGTCCCTGTGTCTCGGTTTCCTCATCTGTATGATGGGAGATGTTAAAAGTGTCAACCCCCAACGTGAAGATTAAGTGACATGACCGAGCTACAGACCTAAAGCCGTTTCTAGCACACCGCTGAGCATCGATACGTGTTAGTGTTGTTATGTGAGCTGACCTAGAAGTAGCACCCCTTCCTCCCCCTCCGTAACCCTCTGCTCTCTGTGTCTCGTGGCCCTCACCTCCTTCTGCTGGCCTGAGGCCTTTTGGTGGCCCCAGAAATGTTGGCAACAGTTAGGCCAGTCCCTCAGCCCTTGATTTTCTTGTATTAGTCGGTACGTTCTGCATATGGAAGGGTACACAATCAACAGTTGTTTGACTGCAGCCAGGATTCCATTTCGGGTGCCCTGCCGCCCAGAGTTAGCCACAGGAACTGCATTTCACAAGCAGCTAGGGTTTCCTGGGGCAGGAAACCCTAGCTCTCAGTCTCTCAGGCCTTTAGTCACTGAGCCGCTACTTCCTCAGTAGAGAGGGGAGGTACATTCTCACAGGGTACTGACACAGAGATGACATGACCTAAGTAAGCTGTAGGTGGCTTCTGATGTCACAGGCTGGCCCACCACCACCATCCCCAGCCATCTGGCTCTGTGGTTTATTAGGCTCCACGATATTTCTTCTATGCTCTGTTCCATTAGGTGCCAACATGAAAAATTGGGAGATTCACATAAAATAAAAATGTCTGCATTCTCTTCAGAAGTCAGGACACCTATGAGCCCCTGGTCTCTCCTCGCATGGCAGTGTCTGTGACCTCTGTGCTCTGCTTCGACCCTGCTGCTCCTTGTCATCATTTTGTAAACACGCTCCCCCAGCAGCGCTTTCTAAACCTGCTTGCTCACACCCTTTAGTAGAAAACAGTAGTGTCCAGTGCTCAGTACGTGTTCCTCCTGTTGAACTGTGTTCATGGTCTGCTTTGTACTGCTGTGCTGTGTGCATCCATTCATACACAATAAAGAATTAAAAGATGAGAAACCAAAGAGCGTCTGTGCTTTTTCCTTGCACGTGGTGGGGGAAGGGCAGGAGGGGGTAGGAGTATGGGGGTGGGTGGGGTGGGAGGACGGTGGGGTGGGAGGAGGGGGCAGGGGGTTGGAGGTCTGCTTTGCTGGGTGAATGGAAGTGGTTCTCACATTCTCCAGTTGCTCCTACCCACTTCCCTACCGGCTTTTCCTGACAGGCTCCAACTCACTTGAGAAAGGCGGTCTGAAAGATGCATTACACTCAGGGGCTTCTGACCCTTCTCTTCGCGACTCCAGCAGTGCGGGGAGCCCTAGGTCAGAGCCTACCACCAGCCTCTGTCTTCCGGGGGCTCCAAGGCTCATGGAGCCCCAGGGTACAGAGTGACCCACTTAGGGATTTATACTGTCGTGAGGAGACAGACAAGAACCCGGTACTGTGACAAGATCCTTCTAGATGCTTGTGCTTGGAAGGGAAACACCTGGGTGGATATGGAGGAGAACTAGTGACCAGTAACAAAAGAGAAGGGTAGATTATCCAGGGGCAGTGGGGAAGAGCTTTCCAGAAGATCTAGCAGTCACAAAGACTACGAGGCTAAGCTGTGTGTGTGGGGGGGGGGGGAGGTAGAAAGATGGCTTCAAGGAAGGAAAAGGGGTTTTATGTCTCATGCAGAGAAAGCCAGGAGAGTCCTGCCATCCCCACTAGAGCAGAGATGGAAGCAGTGTTCCCTGGGAAGCGTAGAGGATTTCCCACAGGTCAGGTGAGGGCAACTTGAGATACTTTATGCTTCCAACCATCCCTCTAACCAATGCCTGGATCCTAAGGGTCATGGGGACAAACAGGCTCAGTTCCGGGGAGTGCCTTGGCAGCCAGGAATTCCATGTGGTGGGAAGGATGCAAGCAGCCATGTCCAGTGTCCGAGTCCCTGCTGAGCAGCACCCACAACAGGCCATCCATTTCTGTTCTTACCAGCAGCCTCCTGCCTGACAGAGTTTTCTCGACAGAAAAGAGCAGGGTCATGGCACGGCTTGTGACACAATTTTAGTAATAAGCTTCCAAATCCATCACTAAGTGAGTGGAGGGGAGCCAGAAATGAGATTGCATGAGCCCTGCCTAATGCTGTGGCGCAGGCTTTGTGTACGTTTCCAGGGAAGGTATTTTTCCAATGCAACTTCTTTTGCCTGCTCTAGTTAAGGCTGATTTTACCACTGGGCAAATTGCATACATTTGGACCCATGCCACGCTAAATACTGTTTATTCTGGGGATCTGTCAGAGGCGAGTGCATGGAAGACAAGGGGATTCTGATTTGAAAAGGCAATTCTCATCCAAACAGGTTCAGATGGAGCGAAGCGGCGCGGATTAAAAGGCGCTGAAGTGGTAATGCCGTTTATCCAGTTTGCCTTTGTTACTCTGTGATTAAATGGTATTTTTAATTAAGTTTCATTGGGAGCCATAGGTATCGAGGTGGTGAAATCAATTTGACAACCATAAAGAGAGAGGAAGGCGCAGGCGGGTTGTAATGACTGCTACGGAGACTGCTGGGAGAGCCACTGAGAATCGGGGCAGCTCTGAGCTGACTGAGAGAAGGCGGGCCTGTTGTAATGACTTCTGAAAGGGGACAAGGACACACAGGGCCGCTGCTGCGTTTGGGAGGATGTTCTCAGTGGTTGTCAGCAAAAGGAGTACTCTTGCTGCCCTGAGACACCCAAATAGATTTGGATAGACTCCAGGGCATGCTGGTGACTCCAGGAAAGGGGCTGAAGGGCCCATTCCCATTTCTGTTGTGTGTACAACAAGGCAGACTGTCCTCCCAAGACCCTTTGTTGCAGTCTAGCCTCAAACAGCTACATCCATAATCCTCTGCTCTGACTTCCTTTTATTTCACCCTATGGTTCACTTTCCCCTTAGAACCTTGCCAACACAAGTTCTTTCTGATATCTAGCCTTAATCGTCCTACTTTGGAAGCTAGTTTTCCTTTGCACACATGTCCATCTATTTTGTTGACATCTGATTTCCCAAAACCTGAGTCCTGAGTGGCAGTAGAGGCTTCTGGGTACAGGCTTCCTTGGTCTGCGCTAGTTGTGTATGTGTGACCCTAGGGCTACGACCCCTTCCACGCCTCTTCCTGTCTACAAAATAGAAGTGTAGTAATGTGACTATTGCCTGAGCAGGTCCTGAGGGGCGTGCAAGTTCACGTGCATGTAAAGTGCTGCAGACAGTGCTGGCAGGCACAGGTCTTCAGGAAGTACCCGCTGTACCCGCTGTTACGAACCCAGTTGCCTGACATTGAAGTCCTTGCTTTATAAGCAAATGTCTTACCTCTCTGCAATCCAGTCTTCATTGGCCCGGGGGGGGGGGGGGGTAGATGGAGATGTGGGCTAGCACTTGAGCATGCCCCACACCCTGCAGTCAGGCGCGGTCAGCCAGTCCCATCGTATCTCAGTAATCCCTCAGTGCTTGTCAGTTACTATAATCAACGACACCCCAACCAATAGTCAATAGTCACCAAGAAAGAGAGAGCGGGAGCTACAGTTTGCTTAAGGAGAAGAGAATGCCACCAGCACGTATTTATCCCCGTTGCTCTTCACGACTTCCAATTTTTTTTTTCTCAGCAGATGGCCTGGAACTTCTTATAAATGAGATGGTATGAAAAATGATTCCTTCATACTGCCATTACTGCGGCAGGATTAGGTCACCCCTGGCAATTTTAGATTTGCTTAAAAACATTCCTGCCTCACCTTCTAATGGATGGCCTGTGTACAACAATTGTTATTGACTCGGATGCCTAAGGACCAGGGTCAGCCTGCTTCGGGGGAGGGAAGCATTAATTAACTCCTACCATTAGACTCGGTGATTCTTTTCCAATGACACAGTGCATGACTTTGTTCGCAGTTACTTTTCATCAGTCCTGAACGAATCGAGGGGAACCAGCTCCCCCGCACATATGTGTCGGGCTAAATGGATCACAGCAGATACAGATCTCTTTGCCTGTCTGCACTTGCCTTTAGACAAAATTCATCAATTTTACAAAAGCTACTGACTAATCCGCACCAGTACAAACGAAGCGCTTGCGGCCGCCCAGGTTTTCCCTTCGTTTTGAACCTGCAGAGGTGGTAGCATGCTGGTAGACCAGTTCAAGGCCACTCTGTGAGAGCTGCCTTCTCGAATGTACAGTGTGGTTCTGAACCAAGCACTTGGGTCATCTGGCGCTCTTGGTTGGTGACCATGTGATGTACAGTCTTGCTTGGTGTCACATAAAGATCACCATGGCGCTGGAGAGGTAGCTCAGTGGCAGAGTACTTGCCTAGCATACGGGGACCCTGAGTTTCATTCACAGCTCTGCAAAAAAGTGTAAAGGGGGAAGAAAATCAACAACGATCCCTTCCTTCATGGTACCAGTATTGAAGTGACCTTCTGGCCCTTCTAAACACAAGAACATCCATAAGCCAGAAGGATCCTGATACTTAAACTCACTGGCCCTGTGCTCTCTGTATGATTGCTTCCCTGTAGGGAGCTATCATAAGCACCCAAGCCCACGCAGATCCATGGAGAGTGTTGCTCACTGCCCAGGAACATTTGTTGCTTCTGCCCAGGCAAGGCAGTGGCATGTGGCTCACGCTGGAGGCTTCACCAGCAGCAAGCCCACCTCTCCAAACAGCCATGAGGAGCATGCTAAGGGCTACTCTTGCATTTTTTTTTTTTTTTTTAGACTCTGTACACCCTGTTACAACACCAAAGCTGAACACAGATGTGTTCCATTCTTCATCCGACTATCCTAGAGCCCCGAACCCTGCAGGAAAAGTGGAGGGGCTTCCATTTGCTTCTTGGCAAAATGGCTGCCCCCCATTGATAGCCCCAGTTTTCCTTTCTAACGGAGGATGGGGAGCAAGCAAGCCCCAAGCCCCACAAGGGATGAGTCGGTTTCTCAGAACAGCAAAAGCCACAGCTGGTAACTCGCCCATCATGGAAACCGGGCCCCTGGTCCCCTCCTTCCCTCTCCCCGCCCCAACCCTTCTGACGGTGGGTTGCATTTGATTACAGTGATTAGAGTTGGGAAGGAGGCAAGCCAGGTGTATAGGATCCCCTGTTCTACTACTCCCGACCAGGGTCAGGCGGAGAGGCATCCCGGGGACTTGGTGAACAATCAACCCCTGTTTACCATGGATACTTAGTTTTCTTTTTACAAAATCAAAACAGAGTTTAGTAGGCAGCATACTTCATACATGCCCCTTGATCAATGCAATGATCTGTCAGAAGCCATTAAAGCCCCCATTAGCTCGAATGCATTCAAAGCTAAACTATCGGATCATTTAAGGGCCGCAGTGATTGTTTTTAATATACTGTACATTGATTTCTCCCCGTGAGCAGCAACATAAGTTTGAAACTAACTGTGTATGACTCCAGCCCCATTTGCTGTCTCCAGCCCTCCGTGAGAAGCTTGTTTTCATTTGAACAGAAAACACTGGGGATAGTTTTCAAAGCCATGTGGCCCCTTTTTTTTTTTCCAAAGCTTTCTCCCATTTCTCTGTCCCCATTGAGTGAGCTGTGTGTGCAGAAGTGAGCGGTGTTCCTGCTGAGGACCTCGAATGAAAGACAAGGGAGGAAATCTTGAAGCAGGAAGCCCCGCAGAGGCCAGCATGGGAGTGACAGTGTACACAGCCAGTGAAAGCCTGTGTCCGGTGGCCTGGGACTCTTGTGGCTGTGTCAAGGACACTCTTGTCCAGCGTGCCTGTGGAGCTGAAGGGTCTTTGGGAGAGGGTAAGGAAGCAGCCAGGGCAGCCTCGGGAGCAGCACATTGCCAGCTCTGCGGGCGGGCGCTGACAGTCCTTTCTGCTTTACTAACGTGGATCCATCGTGCAGACACCTGTTGGTCCTTCATAAACACAAGCACAGCTGGAGCCCTGAGACCCAACCTTCTCAAACAGTGGGTCTGCTTCCTGCCTTTGGCCTTTTGACACAGGGCTTGAGAAGGGAGAAGGGGCATTTTGGCAGAAGAGGATCCTCACCCTATTTGTAAGGGCATATACCCCAGGCGTAAATATTTATTCATCATACCCATTTTACAGTTGGGGCAAGTGAAGCCCAGATGGGAGAAATTGGCTTATTTAAGATGAATGATGTAAATCGGGTTTCAAGTTTCTGGTGTTTAGTGGAACTGGGGGACAATACTTTTGAGCTCAACCTCCCACACAAACCTGTGTACTGTTGAAGACAGTGATTCTGGGTCCCTTACTAGAATGGCCTCTTTTTCCTCCCAATTCTGGCTCAGAAAGGAGCAGTTTTGTCAGGCTGGAAAACAATTTGTACGTCGTTAATCGTGTTTTCCTTAGCCACAAATGCCCAGGGGACTTGGGTAAGATTTCACTGCCTGAGCGAGCCATTGAGATGTGTGTTCATGGCTCAGGATATAAAATTCAAAGAAGCCAGATGGATCATTAGAATGATAGAGCCGAGGCTGATGATCCAGGTCTGCTCTCCTGGTTACTCAGCAGGCAGGTGTGGGAAGGACAGCATGTAAGGCCTGCCTAGGCTACAGAGTGAGTTCTAGGCCAGCCTCGGAAACTTTGCAAGAGAGACCCTGTCTCAAAATACTAATTTAAAAAATGAAGAAGAGAAGATGTGGCTCACTGGTAGAGAGCTTGCCCAGCATGTGCAGAGCCCTGCATTTGACCCCTAGGACCACAAAATGATGGATGGTGGAGCAAGCAAAAGAGACAAGAGTCAGATCTGCAGAAGGAGTCAGAAGAGCACAGCTCAGTTAAATCCAGCTCAGGAGTGTGCTGATCAAATAAAACTTTATTAAGACACAGCTGCACCGTGTGTCTACACATCATCTGTGACTGCCTTCTCACTGTTGGAGCAGAACTGAGTGGGTTCTGCTCATGTTCAGTACAGGTCTAGAACAGACAGCGCTGACCAAAGACCAGCTCGGCGGATTGTTGGGTCACTTGTGACCATGTGTGTTAAGTGATTAACATTATGCCCGGCTCAGAGGAACTGTTCGGTGCATGTAAATTATGACGATATATTCATAGTAGCTGTACCAAAATACACCAAGAAATGGGGTTTGGCAGTGAAGAGCAGTCAAGGAGCAGAGCAGACAGAAGGATGCATCTGAATGAAAGTGAACTGAGCTAGGAAGAGAGTAACCAGCAGAGGTCACGCTAAGAGGGCAGAGAGTGACCCTGGCTTTCTGCACCACATAACTTGTCCCCACCGGAGTCGAGGTGCGGGTGGGGGGGTTGTTCCTGCAGACAAGCAGGCTGTAGCCTGGCCTTCCCAGCCTCCTGGTTGTCAGAGCTTAAGTGATTATAACGCTTCCATGGGAGAGGTGGTTAGCTCATTCTGGAATGTTCTAGAGTGCATGGAGCAATGCTCTGTGGCATCCAGGATTGACTGTGTGTTGTTATAAAGGTCAGTAACACATAATTGCTACTTTTTGTGTTATTTTGGAAGAGGGTTCTGTTAGGTGTTTATTTGTTTTGTTTTATTCTTTTGAGACGGCCTTGCTCTGTACCCTGGCTAGGTTTGAACTCAGGATCCTCCTGCCTGGGCCTCCTGAGTGCTGGGATTACAGCCATGTCACACTACACGCAATGGATATCTGCTTCTAACTCTGGGCTAGCCTTGCTACTCAGAAGCCCCCACCACTATTTCTTCTACTTCCTCCTCTTCCTCCTCCTCTTCTCTTCTTCTCCTCCTCCTCCCCATCCTCTTCCTCCTTTCTTCTTTTATTTTTTGAGATTATAATATAGTTACATCATTTCCCCCTCCTTCCAAACTCCTCCTTTCCCTTTTCTCTCTTTCAAATGCTTGGCTTCTTTTTTCTATTAATTGTTGTTATATGCATATATGTACGCATAAATACATATGTATGTGTATAGAGGTATTTATAAATATGTAAGTACAGTATCCCCATATAGCCTCACCAACATGACTGCCTACACATGAGCTGAACAGTAGACAACAATTAACAAGTTAAAATGGATGTGGGAAGCCCAGGAAGCCTCAATCCTGCTCAAAGAACTACAGTCAACTAAGGAATGCTGGGATTGGGAGAAATAGTCTTCCCCGGGGAAGAGCACACCACTTGCTAATTTCTCCCTTGGATGGAAGGAGCACTGTAAAACCAGCCTCACTCCCTGCTGCCCTGTTCTTGGTATCACGGTGCCCTGTGCCTTGTTCTTCAGTCTCCATGGCACCCCGGACTTGCCAAGGTTACCCCATCTGCATTCTATAATGCCTCTCTCCACTGAAGCCTTTGAGTCACAGGAAGTCACCATGTTGATCACTTTCCTTTGTTGTCAAAGTGTTTCCGAATACACGGCATGTCAGATGTGACCTTCATATTAAATTATCAAATACTAGAGGGCAGGCTTACAGAGCCGAATGTTTGCTTCTTTTTGACTCCATTCCACACTAATGCCTTATCTCATGTCCCCAAAGTCATTCAATAGAATTAACATTTCCTTCCGGTGGGCCTTTTATCTGATAGGTAACAGGTGCTCAATAACTACTTGTCAGCTTATTAGTTGATGGTACCAAATAAACCTGGTCATTCCCTGCTTTAAAAAGCCCCCGAGCCCTGGCTTCCTCTTGACTTTCTGCCTGTGGCCCACGGGCTGTTGAAATCACCCCATTTCCTTGGTCCACCCCTGAAACACACCCCTTACCTTTGGCTCCCATAGCACCTGCTTTGTCCCATATCCACATTGCCCCGTGGCTCTGGTATAGGGCCAGGTAAGGTGGCCATGATTATGGCAGACCCTTGGCAGGATTAAGAAAAAAAGGCTGAGAGTCAATGGGGCTGGGGCGTATGTGGTCGGCATCATTAGGAACAGTTGCCTTAGGAGGTACCGAGAGGAGAGCCCCGGGGAGTGAGCCACTAGACAGGGCAGAGAGGTCTCCAGCAGCTCTTGGTTGGATCTAGAATGAAAGGGGCTGAAGAAGCACCCAGGAAGGAATGTGCAGAGCCCTGCTGTGGGGTAGAGGCTCAGCCATGTCACATGGTGTTCAGTATATGGACCCAGACCCAGCAAACCTCCAGAGATAAAACTGCCAAAGATAAACTGCTTTAACCAGGAGAGGCCGAGAGAGGCGTGGGGAAGCCCAGTGTCGCTGCTGCTACGGGTGCTGGGCTTAGATCACCCAGACTGACTTCAGATCCCACTGGCCTGGGTCACAGGCCACTAGGACAGTGGGGCCACGCTGGGAATAGTTCACTGGAGAATTAGGTTGCCCGTGCTAGGCAACCACACACAGAGAAGAGACAGATAGCCCAGGACGCCATCCCCATGTTACACACAGAGATCTCGGGGAGCATGGAGTGAAGCTTAGGAACATGGTGGAGGGCACAGATCCACAGTGGCACAGCAGTAGAGTTACAGTGCCATGGGGGCAGAGCCACTGGGCAGTTCTACAACGCTGTGGAGACAGCCGCACTGGCAAAGGGCAGAGCCCCAGTCCCATGTATCTTTTAAGTACAAATAGGCATGGTAGCGTCTGCTTCACACCATCTGCTCTGCGCTGGGTGAGCAACTACCCAGACATTCTGCCAAAGAGGATCAGCAGGAGCCCCTAAGCAGGAGGAGAGCATCACACATGTCAGCCATCAGCACAGACTCAAACTGTATTGAGAGACGGCTCCATGGTTAAGAGCACTGGCTGCTCTTCCCGAGTACCTGGGTTGAATTCCCAGCATCCAGACGGTAGCCCCCCAACTGTCTGTAACTCCAGTTCCAGAGGATCGGATGCCCCCTTCTGGCTTCAGCAGACACCAGACACACATGTGGTGCACAGACATAGGTGCAGGCAAAACACCCATCCACATAAAAATAAAAATTAAAAATAAACTGTCTGAGATGTTACCGCACACCTACAGTGGTGGTTATCATTTTAGCCACAGCGATGGACAGTACATCTGCATCTGGTGGGGTGCACACATGTGGGGCCTTCTGTGTTGCTGAGGAGAAGCCAATGGCACAACTGCTCTCACAAGTAGGTAGACTATTTTTTTAAATTTATTTATTTATTTGCACTGCCCGTGATTGAACATACCCAGCCTTGTGCACACTAGGCAGACACTTGACCTCAGCTACATCCCTAGCTCTGTAACATCCTATAAAACTGGACACAGTGTCCTGGAGAGCACCCCGCTGCACACTGGTAGACTGCTGCATGTGGGGTGCAGCACACTCGCACTCCAGGGCCCTGCTATAAGTTCATGGGCAGCAGTAGGCTGTGGGCAAGTTGATCAGTCTCTCAGTACCTCTGTTTTTTTTTCTACAAAACTGGGGCTGCTCACAGCACCAACAGCACAGAGTTGCTTGAAGGGAAAATTCACAAAAGTCAGCAAGATCCATGGTGATTGCCCAGGAGTGGTGACTGTTTCCACAGACAGCAACCTGACTTTTTGATGCTGGGTACTGTTCTGTTGTTGTTGTTTGTTGGTTTTGTTGGTTTTTTGTTGTTGTTTTATTTGTTGTTGTTTGTTTTTTAGTGCTGGGTGGTAGGGTAGTTCAGTGGGAAGAATAGCTTCTCCCTGTGTGTTATTATATAAGGGGAGATTATTTTTGGTCCCAGATAAAAAGCAAAGTGCCAGCTCAAAAGTCCATGTCTTACCAGCTGGGAGGCTTCATTTGCCTCCAGTGCCCTCAGAGTCAGGGAAGGATGGACCTGGAGGAAGGGCTTCATCTAAGAGAACCATACAAGGGGTTAGCAGACATGTGAAGGGAGGCTGGTTCGCTCCAGTGCATGTATGCGAACCGTGTGTGCCTGTTGGATCCCTTAGAACCAAGGTTAACAATGGTTGTGAGCCATTTTATGGGTGCTGGGAATCAAACCTAGGTCTTTTGCAAGCGCTCTTAACAGTTAAGTGCTCTTAATTGCTGAGCTCTCTCTCCAGCCTCAGGAGGCTGGTTCTTAACTATTCCAGAAGCTACCAAGGTTGGTTTAGAGTGAAATGGATGAACCAACTTGCTCCCAAGTCAAAAAGTATTTTTCAACTTCATACAAGACCAGAGGAAATGGTCATTTGTGCTCTGGCCTCTCTGTCTTCACCTTCCACAGTCCTCTCTACCTCCCCTAACCCCACTCACTCTGGCTCCCTGTTTCAGGTGCTCCCATACTGCAAGACTGTGCTCCAATCCCTACTCGTTGCTCTCTAAGGTAGCACCCCAGACTGAGCCCTTTTCCACTGCCCTCTATAAAATTGAAATTTAGAATTCAACATTAACTCCCCAAATAACGTTTGCAAAAGCACCTCTCTTGAAACATTATTCATATGCCCAAACCAAAGTAGGAGTTTTCAGATTGACCTTAATTGTTGACTCAGGTGTCTGGATTGTGTCTTGCGGCTTCTAGAGCGGTTGTTGTTGTTTTCAGTTCTGAAATCTCTAATGTCAGGGCACCTCTCTGAGTGCTTGTGCCAGCCACTTTAGATGGTTCTGCTTTATTTTCCCTGTTGTGATGCAGTGGGTAATGACATACCTTAAAAACCAAAGGCATCTCAGTGGTTTTGCCCACACCTTTAATCCCAGCACTCAGGAGACAGAGGCAGGCAGATCTCTGTGAGTTCGAGGCCATCCTGGTCTACAAAGAAACCCTGTCTCGAAAAACAAACAAACAAACAACCCAAAACCAACCAAACAAAAAACAAAACCCCAAAACAAACAAACAAACAAAAAACCAGACCAAAAAAAAAATCAAAGGAATCTCTGAGCCGATGAAATGCAGCTTCTGAAGTTTTCATGGAATCGTTTTTTTCTAGGGTTTCAAGCCCATGTTTCTGCTGGGCTGCTGGCAACAATGTTAAATGTGCTGTCATCGACGTCCCCCTGGTCTCCTTCAGTCAAGTCACCAGGGTACGGGCCTGGGACACAGGGGATGGGGTTTCCTCACAATTTTTTAATTGTTACTGTTCTTTTTAGACTCCTCTTGTTTCTGCTTTTCAGATGCTTGCTGAGGGAGCTCCCTTCTTTAGAGAAGGTTAAAAACAATAACACTGAAGTGTCTTTGAGAGCCGCTATCAAGGCGAATGTGGAGTAAGTTCGGGACTTGCTAACTGCCCCTGGCAGTTTGCTTTTAAGCAAACATGACTTTGATTTAAGAATCCGACTCAATGGGTAATCTATCCACGGCAGGAGGTGATGTATGTACACTGTTTCCACCAGACACACCAAGTTCTTCTGCGATGTGTTTATTTCTGAGTGGTTATGTACTTAATAAATAATGCGTTTCAGTGGGTATTATTTTCATTTTGGTGTTTAATACCCCCACAGTCTGTCTCGGATTCAGGGTTGAATGGCACCTCGTAAATTACAAGCCGATATTAGCCGCTCCCTCCTTGCATCTTAATTATTGGGTTGAAAAGAAAGGGCAGACTTTTTATAAGCATTCATATTTTCTGTTTACAAGGCTTTTACTGACGTCTAATAAATTTAATTACCTCTAATAAGAAGAGGAAATGAAGTTCTATTTAGCAAATTCATAGCTTTGAAACGCATCTTGTAGCTTTACGAGGACCACAAGCTGCAGGAAGGTGAAAGCTATTTAGGGACTGCGGCTGGGTTCAGCTAACTGCAAAACTGGTCAATTATTTTTTGTTTCCATTTATTGCTCAACCTCCAGGGTAAACTGGGGGCTGCCTAAGGAAGGCACCTCTCGGGACCTTTGAGCTTCACATCCACACCCCACAGGCTGGAGCACCGTCCTGTATTAAAGGGACAATTTTCAAATGCAATTTTAAATTTGGAAATTGGCAGTGTATTGACCTATTTCCTTGCAAGAGGTCCTTTTAGCCTGCTCTGTTTTCTTCCTGTTATGGACCCACTCTTCCTAAGCAGTAGTCGAGTCAGGGTGGAGGAGGAATTCTGGAGCAGGTGCCAGGATTATTGACTCACACCGTGACCAGGCTGCAGAGGAAACCAGCGTGTACCACCACTGCCTCCAGCAGGGTACCACATCAGGGGTGGTCTGCTGGGGTCCAGCGACTGGACTTCCAGTAGGAAGCCTGTAAATGTTGAAAGATTTGTTTTATAGGGCATCTGATAGCTCATTTGGATTTCCTTGGGAGTCTAATACCTTCCCAAACAGTACTCTATACGCTTCTAGATTTTTTTTTTATAGTAGTGTCTCCTACATAGGAAAACACACAGGGTACTACTCAGGGAAGGCTCTTTCTTCAAAACTGAAAAATCGCCAGGCATGGTGGTGCACACCTATGTTCCCAGCACTGGAAAGGCCAAGGCAAGAAAATCACAAATCCTATCCAGCATAGAGAGTTCCAGGCCAGCCTGGGCTACCGAGTGATACTCTGTGGTATGGATATCTCTCTGAGTGGTTATGCATTCTGGGTGTTAATGAGAGGCTGTGGGTGGATGGTCATCTCTTCACTGGGCCTCAGGCCGGGAGTCCTTCTCACAGTCAGCCAGTGGCTGTCACTCAGAGTGTTGCTTGAGGTGGGTCTCAGCTCAACACAGGCATCACCTCACTCCCGTCCCTGCGGTTGGTGTCTCCTCAGGATCCTGCCCCTCCATCACGTGCCGATGCTTCCTTGTGCTGTTTGGCTTTCTCTAGGACATCAACAGTCTGCTGCCTTCAGTCTTGGCTCTGCTAGACCGTTATCCATAGCAATGACCCAAATCGGCTTCTCAGCCAAGGATCCATCCCAAAGCTGCCCCTTGTCTCACATCTATCTCTGTGTCAGCATCCCACACTCCTGGCTGGTCAGGCAGCACTTCAACCTCCCAAATAAACCTGTTGACTGCAATTGTCCTGAGTCCTCCACTGTGACATCCAGAGAAGGGCTGGGCTTGTAGGTCACAGTGAAATGGCTAGACCCCTCACTGCGTTACAGGATCCACACCGGAAGCAAGAGAGACATGCTAAGAAAGACAATCTTCAAGCATATTTTAGGACCATTTCCATTTCTGCTTTTGTGAATTGCTTGATTATATCCTTTGTCATTTAAAAAGTTCATTTTCATTGATTTGTGGGAGCTTTTTACATATTTGCACATCAGTCCTCTGTTAAATACTGTCTTCCAATGCTGCTTGCATTATTTTTATCATAAACATGGTATCCCTTATTATATACAAGCATGTGATTTTCAATGTCAGATTTCTTAATATTTCTATTATTGCTTCTCATTTCTATCTTACAAGCTCTCCACATAAATTGTTTTTTGTGTGGAGAAAAAAAAAACTCCTTGTTTTCTTCTGATTTTTTTTTTTTTATATTTTTTACCTTCAAGTCTCTAATTTATCAGACTCTTTTAGGAATGAGGTGAGGAATCAGTTCTACACCCACCACTAATCCTGTTGCCTGAACACCAGTCAAAGGCAAACCAAGCCTCTCAAATCCACTTAAGAATCCATCTTTTTTTTAAACCAATTTTCTTTTTTTTAATTATTTGTTTCTTTTTTAATATTTATGTGCATTGGTGTTTTGCCTGCATGTATGTCTGTGTGAGAGTGTTGGATCCCCCTGGAACTGAAGTTATAGACAGTTGTGAGCTGCCATCTGGGTGCTGGGTATTGAACCTGGGTCCTCTGGAAAAGTAGCCAGTGCTCTCAACTGCTGGACCAAGTCTCTGGCCCAAGAATCCATCTTTTAAACATGCTAAACCTAATTTTTAAGGGCGTTGAGGGTTTGCACTGAACACCTGCATTTTCTCAGAGAGCATGGATGAGCATTTGAGAACAGTGAACGAGAATGATGTCTGCGGACAGGCAGCAGGGTGCCATGAAGCTTTGACCAGAGCAGGCTGGCAGTGTGCAGAGGGGGTGGAGTCTGTCACACAGACCCATCGTCTGAGGAGTCCCACTCTCCACTCCACTCCAGCACATCTGCACATGTCGCTAACTGTGACAGTTCTGCATAGGCAGTGACTTCTGTCTGTCCTGTTTGCTGTCTCTGCCATCTTGATCATCATGTGGCGCACAGGAAACATTCAGTATGTGCTCTCTGGGTGAGTGGAGAATGCTCAGGAGCATTCTTAAAACAAATGAAGCTCCTGAGGGAAGCAGGGGAAGGAGCTGAGAGAAGGGAACGCAAGGCATGAGGGGATAAATAGGAGGGAAATTTTATATATAAAATTATATATATATACACACTATTATATATGTGTGTATAAATACACACATACACACACACACACACACACACACACACACACACACACACATATATATAAAACGAGGCTGCTGGACACACTGGCAAGACCCAGCAAGCATCATCCTTGGGAGCTGTAAATATGTTGTCCTAACCAGCATTTGCTTAAGATGCCAGGGACAAAGCTGCTAGAGAGTTCCCTCTCTCAGTGAGGCAGGCCAGAGACTTGCTGGCTTCAGGAAATTCATCTGTCCTGGGTTACGGGTGGATCCCTAGAGTTTGCTTGTCTCAGCCATCATGTGAGGTGGCTGGAGTGTTTCTTAGGGGGCAAGAAGTGACAAGAGCCTGCAGGAATCAAAGCTGGTGCCCACCAGGACTTACAGCTCTCTGTCCTCTGAGCACAAGGTAGGCGTGTGTTGTGAGCTGGGCCAAGGATTCTTGAGCTTATAGATGCTGTGTGTCTTCTCCAGACCAAAGTGTTGGGGTGCTGGTGCGAGACCTCAGGAACTGTGTGTCCCTCTGACAAATGCTGTCCCGTCCACAGGAGTTCCTGAAGCAGTCAGATGAGCCCTGCAAACACACCCTGCTAAACATGAAGCTGGAGTCAGAAATTCTGTGGATGCTTATTCTGCAGCACAGGCTAGCCCATCCCAGCGTGCATGCACTCTGTTCTAACCTGAGCCCTGGCTATAACTGAATTCCTAGAGGAAAAAGAAAGGAAGCTAGGTTTTCAACTACAAAATATCTTCTTTCCTTTAAAACTTTTAAGTTTATCTATGTTTGTTTGGTAGGGGGTGGGGGAGGACATGCCACAGCACAGGTGTGGGTGTCGGAGGACAGCTTGTGGAAATCTCTTCCCTCCTTCCACAGTGTGGGTTCCAGGGTGTGGACTGGTCCTCAGGCTTGGCGCAAGCACCTTTGCATGCTGAGCCCTCTCCAGGATCCCCCCCGTTTCCTTTTTTAAAAGTATACAGATTCAGTGGAATTAAACACATCCACAAAAGTTGTGCAACCATTACCACTGTATGTCTCCAGAACTTTCTACGTCCTTAGTAAGGCAGAAACTTTGTACTCACAAAACAATGACTTCCTCGCTGCCGCCCCCACCCAGGCCCTGGAGACCACGGCTCTGCCCTTTGTCTCTAAGAGTTTGAGGTGACTCGTTCAGAATTTGTCCCTTTGTGTCTGACACAGTTCACTTAGCATTGTGTCTTCAGATGCACCCGAGTAGCATGTATCAGACGTCACCCCTTTCAGAGGCTGGCTGGCGTTCTACGGTGTGTATGTGTTACGCTTTGTTCATCCTGCTATCTGTTGATGAACACTGGTAACTTCCAGGCTACTGTCAAGAACAGCGCTCTAAAGCCTGGGCGGGCCAACACTGGAGTCTCTGCTTCCAGTTCTTTTGTGTGTATAGCTGGACTTAGACTTGCTAGGTCACATGGCCATCCTGTGTTTGCTGGGGTCCAGCAGAATGCTGTTCCCACTGAGGCACACAGGGTTCTGACATGTCTGCATGCACCCAGCACTTGTCTGTCAGCTTGTTACGTTTGTCTGGCTGCTTTAAATACCACCCATGCTGCTGCTGCTGCTGCTGCTGCTGCTGCTGCAGAGGCAAACAGCGTTTGGCCCCAGTTTCTCCTCAGCTGTTTGGTTTGGTTTTTGGTTGAATGGTTGGTTGGTTGGTTGGTTGTTTGGTTGGTGGTCTTTTCTTTACCAAGTGCATATGAAGCCATAGTTGTCACTGTCCCCACAGTTCCCCATCGTCCCCACTAGCTAATTCACTTTCACTCTAATATAAAAGAGGTAGAGTTGGCCAGGCGGTGGTGGCACACACCTTTGATCCCAGCACTTGGTAGGCAGAGGCAGGCGGATCTCTGTGAGTTCGAGGCCAAACAGGTGTACAGAGTGAGTTCCAGGACAGGCTCCAAAGCTGCACGGGAGAAACCCTGTCTGAAAAATCCAAGAAAAAAAAAAGAGGCAGAGTTGTTACATTGTGGCACAGAGGATTTGGTCTCTTCTCCAGGTCCTTCATGGACCACCTGACCCTTTCCTCTCCTTATGACCCCTCTTCCAGCCAAAGCACTCACTTATACTAGCAAGAGCAAGACCTCCCATGAGCACTTGCCAGTTACACAAGGGGAGGAGCCCTCACAAAGGACTACCTCACCAATGACACAAGACCAGAGTTCAGTACGGAAAGTGTTTGAGGGAAGCACCCCTAAAACCGAGCACAGTAACATCTCACAAAAGGACGCCTCACCCTCAGCTACGTTCCAAGTCGTGGGTGCCTGCCTCTAACATTGTCATCTGGTTGCTGTGTTTGAAGTGGGCACTCCTGTTTAAATGGTACAATTACACAGCTCCTAGAGAACCCATAACGCCTCAAACAGTGTTTCTGGAACTAGGCGTTCAGTAGAACTGACATTGGCCCTAACATCCGGTGGTACACGTGGCACTGCAGGGGTAAGGTGGAGGACATCTGGCCAGCTGTGCCCTGGCCACACCACCTCCATCTTCAGAGAAGGCATCTGTTAGCACTGAGTGACAACCAGAGGCACCACAGCTCTTCAGCAGTGCCCCTGGGACATGGATGAGGGAGCAGCTGTTTCCTGTCCTCATTAGGGGTTCGGGATGCAGATCTGTGGCTGATGAAAAGGGGGTTGCAGGAAGTGTAGCATCCAGCTCTATAACTCTGATGGATCTTGTTGCTGGTTGTTTTTTACTCTTTTGGCTCTTTTGGGGGGCCCGCCACCCAGATCTCAAATTAATTACACATGGAGGCTTATTCTTAATTATAAATGCCTATCCTTAGCTTGGCTTATTTCTAGCCAGCTTTTCTTAACTTTGAATTATCCTGTCTACCTTTTGCCTCTGGGCTGGTTCCTTTTCTTACTTCTGTATATCTTACTTTCACTCTTACTCCGTGGCTGGCTGTGTGGCTAGGTGGCTGGCCCCTTCTTTTCTCGCTCCTTGATCTTTCTTCTTCTCCTTCCAGGTTTCTCCTTCTATTTATTCTCTCTGCCTACCAGCCCCGCCTATCCTTTCTCCTGCCTTGCTATTGGCTGTTCAGCTCTTTATTAGACCAATCAGGTGTTTTAGACAGGCACAGTAACACAGCTTCACAGAGTTAAACAAAGGCAACATAAAAGAATGCAGCACATCTTTACATCGTGACACAAATGTTCCAGAGCATGAACAAATGTAACACATCTTAAAATAATATTCTACAACAGGACCTTCCTAGGAGGCGGCTGTGCTGGAGCTGTGGGTCTGAGGGGTGGGGCAGTGTGACTGCCCTCCACAGCAGTGCTGTGTGTCAGCACAGAGTAAGACTGCTGCCCCCACCTCTTCCCTTCCCCCGCTTCTCACTTTGCTCCTGGCCACCTCCCTAGCTCCAGGGGGTTAGGTCTCCTCTCACGGAGAGGCACTTTTTCTTTTAGGTCCCTGCCCTGCCGGAAGGACAGTGGCCCTGATGAGTGAATCTGATATAGCTCTCCCATACCACCTGTGTACTGGTGGCTCAGGGCACATATGGAACTCGGGCTCCCCCCATCCCCTGCCTGTCCCTTCTCCTCCGGCTTGGCTGCAGCAGAAACTACACGATCTTGTCAGAGAGGAGGGCACCTCCTGAAGGCCTCTCTGTCCTTGTCCCCAGCCCAAAGGCCTCACTGTTGACTCTTTATGAGGGCAAATTTTCTAAGAGTCGGCTGCCAATGTAACAATGTCTGCACAGATGAGCCCTGGTCCCCAGAGACCAGCCACGGGCCAACTTTCCCAAGTGTCTGATGTGTAGCTTGGAATTCTGGATGACTCCATTTCCCAGTGTGTGTGCTGGGGATGGGGGGAGTGGCGGTGGTGGGGGCGGGGGGGGGTAATTCACTTTAGGATGAGTACCAAGTGGCACCTCCCAAAGTAGACTTTGTCCCAAAGGCCACTCATGGAGCTGCCAAGAGTTCAGAAGTGCTGTACCTTGGTTCCCTGGGGGTCCTTCCATCCTCAGCTTGTAGCATGGGTTGTCTCCCACATAGCTGCCTGGAGATGGCAGCCAGGGGCATCAGAGTGCCTGCCAGGACCTTCCTGCAGGAGTTCATTGAGCACTGCCCAGGAAATCCAAGGCCTGTGAAAATTTAACTCTGAACTCAAGGCTGAGCAGGAAGAGGAGATGCGGTGGGAAGCACACTATACTTCGTCATCAGAGAATGCCTCAGCACAGGGGACCAGAGGAATGGAAAGGTGCCACCAAGCTGCCATCTCAGAGGACATTTCCTCTGGAACCTTGGAACAGAAACTGGAATTCAGAGCTAGATCTAGAACATCAACTGTCCAGTAGCTCCGCTTTTGAGGAAGGAGGCTGAGATCCTCGAAAGCCCTCTGACTGGCTCGAGGTCCTCCAGAGAGTGAAATACAAATGGAGCTCCAGACTCTGGGGCAGTGTGTCACCCCTTAGGTCGTGGGGACCGGCAGAGCCTGAGCCTTTGGAGAAGTAAGAACGGCTCTTGTCCCCGAGCCCCTGCCTTACAGTGGCTGGAAGTCCATGGCTCCTCCCGGGCCTCTGAAGCCAGGACACATGCTCACTCGGAGGCTGGCCCCTGCTTCAGTATCTCCACCTGTCTCTACCCTTCAAGCTAACAGCAATTTCCTGTCACCCGGCTCTGGTCTACGGCAGGTCCTGCCTCCAGTTCTGAACCAGCTTCCAGAACCTTCTTGGAATCTGCATGCATAGTGTGCTCTTCTCGGTACTAAGTCTTACTTACCTTCCAGAAAAACAAAGATTTAGCTTTGGACTCCTGAGAAAGTCTATTCCTTGGTAAGTTTCCCCCAACATTAGACTTTGCCTTCCTGGTCACTTCAGGGGATCATTTGACCTGTTTGGGGGATCCTTTCTCCCCAGCAGCTTCCAGCCTGCAGGCTGGGTATAACCAGTGCTGAAATGGGTTTGCCAGGGATAAAGATGAGGAGGAGAACTCTAGTATTTTCCAGGCAAAGCCTTCTAGTCGGGGGTCCTGGGATTTAGCTGGTGGCTGCGCCGTCGTCGTCGTCGTCGTCATCGAGGAAAGGAGAGGGGCAGGGAGGGATGGAGATGAAGGGTCTGATGAGCTCAGTGCTGAAATGGTCAGCCACACTCCCAGCTGCACCACCACATCTCCAAGATGGATCACACGACTGAAAAGTGAGCAGGGAGACACTCTGCCTCCTCCTCATTTATTAGGACCTAGAGAAAATGAATTGGGTTTGGAGCTCTTGGGGGTCAGCACAGAGCTCCATTCCTTTTTAGCTGGGCGGTGGAAGGCCTGGGAAGGCTACCATCCTGTCCCCGAGCTGTTAACCAGCACACTGAGAGGCTGAGGAAGTGGGGGGGGGGGATGCACATTAGGGAATGAAGTTTGCTGTCTGACGCCGCTGGCCACCGAGGTGAAGGAGCGGTGACAACTGATGATTTCTCAAGGGCGTTTTGTTTGCAGACGGCTTTCAAGTGATTTAGGCAGGTCGTTAGCGGATCGATACTTTCCTCAGGAGTCCCTGAAATCCACATCTGCTTAATAGTTGGACCCAGCAGCTATGTCCAGAGAACCATTGTGCCCAGTGGTGGAGCCACCGTGCAGTGGTAGCTGTCATCTGAAGGCCTACTAGGTGCCAGACAGTGCATGGCCATCGTATGTGATTATAACTACTAGTTTGCATCATATCCAGAGATCTCAAATATCTGGACGAGTGTCTTTAAATCGAACTGTCTAAACTGCCACATCCTCTTCCCGAGGGGTTCTGCAATGGACTTCATTCTCCAAACCCTGTTTCCCCGTCTGTTAAATGAGATGGTGCTTCTCTCCCTGACTCCATAGGAACCTTGTTAAAATGAGAGACTGACACTGTTTGGTTTCGTTAATGTAGCTGTTTCCTTGCGAGACACTGGCTGACGGTGCTACTTCTGGTTGAATAAGCGTGTGCTATTGGTGGGGAACTCCACCAGACTACTGACGGGGTTAGGACCGCACAGAAGGTGTCCAGGGTCCAGAGCCATGCTGCCTGGCCCCGTTTCCCAGCTGTACCACCACCACCACCAAGCACTCTGCAGCCTCGGGTAAGCGAGTCACTGTGGTGCTTGAATCTGAAATGCCCACACAGGCTCATGTTCTGAGCTCTTGTTTACCCGACGGAAATGCTCCCTGAGGAGGCCGTGGCGCCTTCAGGAGATAGGGCCCAGGGACAGGCCTTCGAAGGTTCTCTTCTGCCAGTGGGAACTGATCAGATCTCCCACCACGGTGGACCGAAATACCAGCAACCAGGAACCAAACTAGGCCCTTCCACCCCTCAGTTGCTTCAGTCAGGTATTTTGGTGACGGTGACACGGGTAACGACTTAGCCAACCACTCTGGGCCTTCAGTTGTTCTATAAAAGACGAAGGTGGTGACAGCGCCTGCCTGCTGTGTGGCCAGGGAGATTAATAGAGTCAGACAAGCAAGTGCTCAGTGATTGCTGGAGCTTCTGTTTTTAAGGGTGCGTGCGTGCGTGCGTGCGTGCGTGCGTGCGTGTGTGTGTGTGTGTGTGTAAGAGAGAATGTGCGCATGGGTGATGTGTGAGAGTGCCCACAGAGGCCAGAAGAGAGCCTCAGAACCCCTGGAGCTGGAGTTGAAGGCTGTTGTGAGCCATCCAAACAAAGGGACTGGGGAACAAATGCTGGGCTTCTGCAAGACCTAACCACTGAGCTACCTCTCCATCCCCTTTCAATGCTGGCTGTTGTCATTACCATCCTTTTATAAGCAGGGAATGGAAACATGGCCAGAACTTCATAGGCTGAAGGTTGAGTTAAAGGGGTCATAAGCTGTATCGAGGGGCTGTGTAGTGGACATCGGGAAGGAGTTTCTGATATTATTGGATGTTAAACAGGCACAAGGAAGAAAGGGGGACAGACTATCTGGAGGTGGAATAAAAGAGGTGTGCTGTAGTCAAGGAAAGCACGAAATGGGGTCAGCAGACCCAAGTTCCCCTCCAGGCTTAGCCACTAGCTACCTTCAGGACCTGGCCAGGCACAAACTCCTTGGGAATCAGTCCCTTCAACCGTAAAGTAAGAAGGTTGACTCAAATCCACTCGTGTATAAAGGCAGTTGTTTTTTTTTGACAAATGTCTATCAAGCACTCCTGTACCAGGCCCTGGGGACACATGAAAGGAAAGCATCTGTCACTCATTTCGTGAGGAGGGCACAGACAGGAAGTAACCTAACAGAGAAGATAATCATCCATGGTGGCCAGAGCCCCCATGCACTGAAATGGAGGGTGGCGGGAAGGTAGGTGGACCGTGGAGGCCTCTCTGAGGAAGCAGCCTTTGTACTGCTTCTGGGGCAGGTCAGATCTGTGGGAGAACATTCTAGGTGTAACTCTGGCACGAGACAGAGGAGGAGAGTGAAGGCCTAGGTGGCAGGTGGGCGTAACGTGGCAGAGAGAAAAGGAAGGTACAGAGAAGCGATGTGAAGAGCTGGTCACCCAGGGCTAGTGTTTGGGTTTCTGGCAGAAACTGTGAGACAGCTTGGAGGCAGCGTGAGCGTGGAGTGTCTTTGTCGGTGCTAGTCAGCCGTCTGTTGCTATGGCAGAAGACGCAAGCCACTTGGAAGGAGGAGGGTTTATCTTGACTCACAATTTCAGCCTATGCTGCCCAGCTCCACTCTTCCTAGACCTGTGCTGGAGCCAAGCTGCTCAGCTCCCGGTGGGATGATGGTGGGAACAAAGTTTGTCTTCAAAAGAACACCTGGAGTACCACTCCTCCCAACAGGCCCCACCTCCCAGAGTACTCAGCGCCTCTCAATGGTCCACTCAGTCTAGAACTCTGATGGATGCATCCATGAACAGCTTTTAGCCTCCATAATCCAGTTGTTCTTCCCAAGGCTACTCCTGGGGTCAACATAGTCCTGGGGACCCAGCTTTCAATAAGAATCTTTGGGGGACTGTAGCAGGAATCTTAGAAGGTCTTATTAATAAAATCAAACCTGGGGCCAGGTATTGAGGTGAATGCTAGAAGATCAGAGAAGCAGAACAAGCCACAGCCACCTCACCTCGCCAGTTCCTCAGCTGATTCTGTTTTCTCAGACTGGAAGCTTCTGAGTCCTCATCCCAATGGCTCTCAGCTGAACTGCTGCTAGAAGCCTAAAAGCTTAACCAGCCAAATGCTTCTAGTTTCTGGTCCTCACGCCTTATATACCTTTCTGCTTTCTACCACCACTCCCTGGGATTAAAGGCGTGTGTCATCATGCCTGGCTGTATCCTTGAACACATGGATTTCTGCCTCTGGAATGCTAGGATTAAAGGCATGAGTGCCACCATTTTCTAGCCTAAGTATCTAGTGGCTGTTCTGTTCTCTGACCCCAGATAAGTTTATTAGGGTACACAATATTTTGGGGAGCCAACTGCAGCAATCTGTTTTCACAGTGGACACACAGTCGAGCTGTGGGTGAAGACCAGCAGGACACAGCCAGATAGCCACTGCTGCAAGGGTACAGCTGTCAGCTGGAGACTGCAGCAGGGACAGAGGCCCATGGGAACAAGATACTATCCATGGAGAAGGTCCAGAGCATGGAAGCATCAGTCAGGGAAGACCTAGTCAGCCCTCTTCTCTGACTCAACTCTTCAGCCCTTACTAGGCACAGTTAGACACAGCTTACAGCACAGTTTACCAACAGCTCACTTCCACCAACGCCAGCTGTGGGTCACTGTGACTTGCTTGAGAGTCTTCAATTTCAGGACCTGCCCCAAGGGAGCAACCTCTCTCCCAAGTATCAAATGCAAAGTGAAACCCAGCAGAATCCTGGGAGGGTACATAAAGCATGGCATCTTGCCACGTGCCGTTGGCTAAACAAAATCGCATGGCCAAGTGTCAAGGGGCAATGCTCCATACTTTGCCCATGGTGGGGGGCACACAGAATGCCCCCCACAAACAACGAATCCCAAACTCAGCAGGGTGCGGAGCCTAGCCCACCATGCCAGTCCCCATACCCAACTAGTGGAGCCCAGGGTTGGGTGGGCAGTGGGAGGAGGGGCTCTCACCGGCCTGGTGCTGTCCATAATTGTCCTTTCACCTCTGCCCAGCAGGACCGTGGATCAGATGCTGCGCGAAGGCTGGGAACAGGACTCCCTAGGAATGCCATGTCTCAGGCTTGCATTCATGTGCAGTTAATTCAGATGCTTACAGGAGACAGGCCAGATATGCTAGGTACAGGAGAGCATCTGGGTTAGCTTCCCTCGAGGAAGAGGCTGATCACCTGAGCCCATCCTCTCTGTCCACAGCTTTTTAGCCCAACCGCCAAGTTCTCGTGGACAAATCAGGGTCCCGTCCCCCCCCCCACCCCGCCCCTTCTTTGTTCTCTCTCTTCTGCTCTGGGCTCGGGTCTCCAGGGCCTCAGGGAAGGTCAAGTGCTGATTGCCTGCTTTGGTTTTCAGACATCAAAAAATGGTTCCCCGGGTGAACAATGGCCTGACCATCTGCGAGATGTTAACTGCATAATGGAATGTAACGCGAAGGGCTTTTAAAAACACGAAGAGAGATTTTATTGTAACTAATCGTGATGGATGGCGAGTGTGGTCACACTTGGGTCGTAAATCTTTGTGCCAAGCCTGGGACTAAAAAAAGCCAACGAACTCCAGAGTTCAGAGAGCCTTGTCCTCAGCCATGAGCAAATCACATGGGAAAGGTCTTGGTACCTCATTTGCATCTACGCCCTTCTTCAGTGAAGTCATTGGCTGCCTCTGCTTGAGTGATAGGCTGCCAGGGTGACAAACCCTCTCACCTCGGTTCCCAGGAGTGGGCTCCGAGGCTGACTGAAGGGGAAGGGGCTAGACAGAGCCAAGGAACCCCCCTCACACACACACACACACTCTTCTCCCATTTAATTAGAGAGAAAAACCAGTCACAGATCAGGGCAGGCTCTCAACGGCAAAGTTCACGGGTAATAGCTGCTCCGGCTAGCCACGTCCATTGTTTGAGAACCTTCTGAGCACTTGTGAAGCTGGCCAACGCACTTTCCTCATGAAGTTCGTTGATGAATCAGTTAAGGTTTCACAGTATTGCTGAGGGAGCAGGAAGGCCGGACAGAAGTCGGCACCTTCTGCTACTCCAAGACCCTGGGAAAGACACCTGACCTCTGTGCCTTGGTTTTCTCCTCTGTGCCTTGGTCTTCTGCTAAGTGGGTGTAATAGCTGCCAGAAAAACGGATTTGTGTGATGACGTTTATATCTCAAAGCACTTGGTAGGAGGTTATGATGTACTATTTTTACTCAATTGGAATTTGAAAGACAGTTCAAACAATATATCAGACATCAATATTTTTTTTTTTCCTGGAGAGACAACAGCAAGAAAAAGTGCGGAGGGGCAGAGAAGTTGGAAAACTGTAAGGGTCTCCCTTTCAAGATGTAGATGTGGCTTGGCTTCTGGTCACACTTGCTTCCTCCCACTTCAAAAGCAAAAAACGAGGAGAGAGCCAGAACTCAGTCCTGTAGATATGGAGGTGCTATAGCCTGAATGAGTCCCTCTAAAAATCATGTACTAAAACACAGCACCATCCCAAAGTGATGTTGGGACATGATTAAATCAAGAAGATGGAGCCCTCTTGAGTGGGATTAGCGTGTTCCAGATAGCTGCCTATCTCTTTTGTGGCCTGGGAACTAAGAAAGAAGGTCCCATTAAATCTGCCAGTGTCCTGAGCTTTCCAGCCTCCAGATCAGTAAGCCTAAGTCTGTGGTTTATAAGCCCTAGTATGGCGGTGGTGAGCTCCCAGAATAGTGGAGACTATGGCAAATGCTCACTTTGGAAAGACGTTTAGAGAGAACTTTCCTGTGGGTCTTTATCAGTTGATATTTCACTTTGTAGAATATTATACCGGCCCCCAATTCAGAACTTTACTGATATTAAGCAATTCACCATCTTCAAGGCAAGGAGGTCAGTGCCCCAGGGTCACAGAAAGCTCCTTTGAGCAGGACGGACACCATGGGCTCTCCAGGTGCCTGTCTGCTGTGTCAGCAGACAGAACCAGGCTGAAGGTCACAGAGAATGGGCTGAGCACTGTTGGTTCCCATGGTCCGCACCTGCTGATCCCTTCTTTTCTAATATCGAGGCATCTTCCTATTCTCGGGGTTCCTCCACGTCTGAGGAGGGTAAGGCAGATCCACTCTGGGACTGCTTTCACTCCCGTTTTCTCAGCTTCCAGAAATGCTTTACAGCTTGGGGGCCGTTTATTGAAGTATTTTAAGGTCTCTAATGTAACTACAGACTGTCTCTTACTCTTAGATTTTTTTTCTCCCAAAACTTTCTAGAGAATTCTACAAACTTGGGGGAGATAATTGGACTCTAGTCTCAACTTTAAAGCTATTCTCTGGAGGCTGTTTGATACTTTTCAAAGTTGTTAAGGCCAGCCTTGGGACTAAAAGAAAATACTTTATGTAAATATTCTGTTATGAGTTTTAAAGAATATATTCCTCCTGGGGAGAGGGAATAGAACACACCATGTATGAATCAACCTTACATAACTCAGTATTTAACACTTGGAATACTTATGTGGTGGGGCTATTTAAATAGCAATAATTTGTTTTAATTTTCTGACACAGCATCTAGATATGTAGCCCAGGCTGGCCTGAACTCACGGTCCTCCTATCTCAGCCTTCCAGATGCTGGGGTCATAAGTCAGTACCGACACACCTGGACTATCTTTTGGCCCAGTCTGAGAATAGTGTCCACCTATCTGCAAGGCTTTTGATTTAGGGGTTTGATCTGTTTGTAGATGGTGCCAGTAATGCTTGGTTTTTCTGTTCGTTTGTACTTTAGGCTTATTTGATTCTCTTCATTCCCTTTTGTTGTATGACTTACATTGACTGCCTCACTTTCATTAAAAATAATTAGTACATTTCCCACTCTTGTTCCGTTAGTGGCAACTTTTGAGTTTTTCAGATGTGCCTTGGATTGTTTTTCTCTGATAGTATAAATCAGTATCTATCAAAGCTTCCCATGTGTATAATGGAAAATGTCTTGAATTTGTCTCTTTCCCTCATTAAATTGATTTTCTGCAGTCCCCACCCTGCTGTTCGTATGAGTTTTTAATCAATCGGTGACGTTTTCTCTCCACTCACTCTCCCCTTACCTCGGCTGCTTCTTTCTCACACTGCTCACTTCAGCTTCTGGAGTCAATGGCCCCTTGGATGGTATTGAAAAAAGCAAATCAGACCCTGCCTCCAGCTGCCGTTTCTTGGAGAAAAGTCCATATGGTGAGAATGTTTTCTGTGGCCTCCAAATCTCCTGGCCTCTGACCTACAAGGGCTCCTTACGTGCCTGAGGCCCCATCTGCACATCTTTTAGCTCCATCTGAACAGGGTCACTTTTAGGGGATCCTGTGAGTCCCTCCCCTTACTTCCTGGGTGAGGAAACATGATTGGGTCCTCTGGACCCTCCCCTGTACCCACAGATCATACTGTGAGGAGCAGTGGTGTTTGTCCTACAAGACAACACCCAAATCTGCACGGGTTTTTATTTCCTTAAGGAAAAAAAAAATCACGTAGTGTTGTTCAATCAGCATATAAACACTAACAACAGGCTTTGATGATGAGGTTTCTTTGTTTTGTTTCTTCTTTTTTTTTTTTTTTAAGCTAAGTATATTAGCAGAATCTGCAACTATGGTTCTTATAATGATTTACCAGCAATAACTGGCTATAGATTAAAGTGAGTATATGGTACAGTTGTCTTCCATTTACCCCAAACAATCTAGAGGTCCCAAATAAAGCATAGATTGATTAATGCATGGTTATGCAGTCCTCAAGATTAATGCAGGTGTATTAGATGGCATGGTATTATTTTTATTGTTTAAGAATCACAAAACCTTGCCTGATCCATTTTTCCTATAAAAATAATAGAGGGCTTGATATATATATATCTCAGTGATAGAGTGCTTGCCTAACATGCCTAACGCCCTGAGTTTAACCCTACAAAAATCTACACAAACACATAGATGCACACGCTCAACATAACAGCCCTATGTACATATATGTGTGTAAAAGTGTGTGTAAGAGAGGGGAGACAGACAGCAGCAGAGTGATATCCTCATCTGGGAGGAGGTGATTATTGAGAGGCGAACATTTTCACCAACTTTGATTTCCTGAATTTTCCTTTTTTTTTTTTTCCCAATGCACACACTGCTTTTACACCAAGGATGGAGGAAGGCTTCCTTTTCTGTCAGTTCATGAGAGCCTTTCTGGAACCTGGTACAGACATCTTCTCCTCATGGCTATCTGCTGCCTCGCCAGCCCCCGCCTCAAAGAAAGATCAAACAAAGAAACAGCTGGACATTCTGGTCCTATTATTAATGAGAAAATAAAAATGATATCCACCATTAAAACCCCGTTAACCAGGCTGGAGAGGTGGCTCAGTACTTAAGAGCACCTGTTTCTGCAAAGGCCAGGGTTTGATTCCCAGCACCCATGTGACAGCTCAGAACTGTTCATAATTCCAGTTCCAGGGGATTCAATGAGCGTAGTACACACGCAGTCAAAATACTCCTACACAGAAAATAAACAATTCTTAAAATTTTTTTTAAACAAAATAAACAGCCCTACTATCCTGGAAGGTTCTGAAATGACTTCTGAGTTCACAGAAAGACAGGTATGGGTCTCTTCCTGTCTATGTGCATTTACATTTTAATTCCTAGACTTGTGGGATTCTGAAAGGGTCAAGGTCAGGTGGAGCTGGGCTGAGGTGGCTCACTCATCTCTTTTAACAGTGCAATCCGGAAAGTCAAGCTGGGAGCTTGAGATAAGATATGGTAGGAGTGTTTACTTTATATTTATTTATTTATTTGTTTGTTTTGAGACAGGGTTTCTCTGTATAATAGTCCTGGAATTCACTTTGTAGACCAGGCTGGCTTTGAACTCACAGAGATCCTGTCTCTGCCTCCCGAGTGCTGGGATTAAAGTCATGCGCCACCACCGCCTGGCTTTTTTTTCCTTAAATTTATTTATTTATTTATTTATTTAAGGAGTATTTACACCACGGCAGTTGGCACTTGCTTCAGTACAGTACTCTTTCTAGAGCTGATTTCTAAACATTTACCACCACACCATGGTTTCGAAATGAGCTGATCTGTCAAGAAAGCGAATGAGAATAGTGAAACCATCTTGGGCAAGGTCACATGATGGATGGCATGAAGCCACAATTGGTTGGGCAGATAGGTCCCCCCCCCACAACTCTGTTTCCAACTGTCCCTCAAGGACTCTGATAAAAACAGCACAGCTTAATCCTGGCCAGTGCTGAGCAGTTGCTTCCTTCAGTTAGGAGTGAAGCCCTCCTTTCCAGAGCCTGAAGAAAACTGAACAGGTGCCCACAGACATCATACTGCTTTCTGTGAATTCTCACAGAGACTCCTAGTAATAAAGGTAATTAATCTACATGCGAAACCGAACATTTCTCAGATAATTGTTTTTTTTTTTCAAAGCTTAAATCCCTGTATTAAACAACACAATATTCTTACCGTGTGTGCAATGATTTTGTTAATTAATTTGCTGCTAAAACAATATTTATTTTTCACCTTAAAATCAGCTGAATATCAATGCCCAATCAATACGGTGTTGCCGGGAGGCATGCTTGCTTCGAATTTGCTTCACAAATCTGCTGCAGGTAATTTACACCCAGTCAATAAGACATGTTTCAAAAGCTACTTTTCCCTCCCAACAGGCAACCCTGGTCTAATTTACAATTGGATAAAAACTGGCAAACTATACACACCTGAGTTAAATGTAATTTGTAATAGGATTTTTTTTTTTTTTTTTTTTTTTAGCAGCAGGGAAAGATTTGATTTTGTGTGCTCACTATACAAGCAATCCTGGGCTGTTTCTGGGAAGATCACTGGGAAACATAAATTGCTTTGTTTTTCCTTTCAGGCATAATTTTTAGTTGTTGTTCTTTGGGGGTGGGGACCATCAGGGACAGTGAACAAAATGATCTCTGTCTTTGATACATGCTTGCAGACTCCATTAGTAATAAATTGGGAAGGCATTATTATTGTCTGGGCTCATTTTTTAAGGAAAAAAATGATTTTTGATCCAAGACAGGTTTTTTTTTCCCCCCTATTTCTTCTATTTTGGAGGATGCAGAGAGGAAACAGGAACTGTCAGGGTTTGGCTGAGTGAAAGATTTACAAATTAATCCCAGGGCTGGGAATCACAACAAAGGTTGAAATCTGTAATTAGTGATAGAAGCTGTAATTAACTTATTGGGAACTGAGTGCAGCGTGGGCGCTCTTCCTCGGTGGGGAGGTACCATTATTAGAAAATTCTCCAGGAAACGGGTCTCTCTCGGCTCTCACCCCTCCATCTCATCCCCCTGGCTGCCAATTTGATTGGTTAAGTAGTTTGGACTGCGCAATCCTCTTTTTCTTTTGGATTGATGTGTTTATTACTTTTTGTGACAGTGGCTCCCAAGGCAGATGTTCAATAAAGGGGGAAAAAAATCTGATACAGACCCAAGTCGGGAGAGAAGCGGTGGAGACAGAAGAAAATTGGGGAAGTTCTCATAAGCATAGAGCTGTTATTGGAGATTTTGCTCCCAGCGTTTGTAGCGCTAGCGTTATTTACTCTTTCACAGACGGAAACCTAGCGGGGAATTATTGGAAGCTGAGTTTCCTGAGTTAAATTGCACTTGTTGGGTGCGCATCATGGCGGCGGCGGCGGCAGCACGTCCAAAGGAAAGCTAAATTGAAGCTCTGAGCGGTGGAAGCCGGTGCTTCTCTGAGTCCCTCTGTCTGTCTCCGTTTTACCTGGGATGAGAACGGACTTAGCTGCCTGATAATTAGTTAGTGTTCATTTGATGGCATCACAGAGCAGGGTCGGCCCTGGCTGACTATCACCTGTCCTCAGGACATTCCTGACTCTACACTCCCTGCTCACCTGTGTAGCTCTCCCGGCTTCTCTTCTTCCTGGCCCTTCTACACCAGCTGCTTGATCCTGTCCCATAGATATGGATCTGCCTCAGATATCTACTGGAACTTCATGACACAAGTCACTTCCTTCCAAAGCATTACTGTTTGTTTATTTGTTTAAACATCCTCGTCTATTCCATCCTTGATTTCACCGCAACACAGTGAATCAGAACCTTCTAGAGACAGCACATTCCACCAACATTTCCCTCAAAGGGGCTTCAAAGACATTACCTCTCAAAAATTCCACCCATTCTGAGTTGCAACTGCATCTCCAGTTTCTCCAAATGCTGCTGACCTCAGACTCATGTCCTTCCTCTTCTGATCTGTGTCTTGCTTCAGCTCAGCACGGGGGCACTTTTAAAGGTGTAAAACTCTGCAACAGCCTGGCCTCAGAGTGCCGGGTGACCGCAGCAGCTTGGCTTTGGACTGCTGGGTGACCAAGTCCCCTTCTAGACACTTTCCTAACTTGCTAGTTTACTAGTCTCCAAAAAGGTCCAAATTAGAAAACCTGAACTTTGGCTTTTATTTGGTATTTCTCAAATGTTTCTCACCTTTGAAACAGTGGTTTTTGCATGTATCTATTGAAAACACACACTCTTCCTCTCTTTCCCTCTCCCTCTCTCTGTGTGTATGTGTCCTTGTTATAAGATATGGAAAGATAATGGGTAAAAGAAACCTGCCATTCCTGAGGCCTCTTCCCTGAAAAATGTCCATTAAGTCTCGGGAGAGAGCTTTTATTTTATTTTTTTTCTTTTTTGAGACAAAGTCTCATCACGTAGCCCAGGCTGGCTTTGAGCTGCTGAATTCTCACCTCAGCCTCTTGGGAGCTGGGATGTGGGCATGTGCCACCACATCCAGCTTGATATCTTCCAGTGCCTTCAAGTGTGAGAGCAGCTTCCTTGGGTCATGAAAACACCTAGTTCTAAGAGCAAGGGATGCTGGCAAAGGGTAAGACTTTGCAGCAGTGGGTCCCACCCAACATGAACTTCTCACAGAAGTTTCTCACGTGGCTATGTCCTGCAACCTCATTGCACCTTCTGGGGGACAGAGCTGGGATTGACAAGCAGGACAGTTGTGAGCTGCCTGAGTTGTCCTCATTCCCCACAGGTGAGAAGGGACACACATAACTCAGTGGGATCGGCTTGGCCACATTAGGTATCTCCCTAGAGAGCAGCTCTGGACAGTCCAGGCAGACTAATAGCTTTTTGAAAGCACATGTGATTTGAAATTTCAGAGAGGTCCAAACAGCAAAATATAGGGATCATCAATGTTTCCACCAGAAATAATGGTAGGTTAAAATCACCACCCACCTCATTCTTTCCTTTCCTGCTCAAAGTGGAAAAGAAAGGTGGCCTGAGAGATGGTCACATGATGACCATGTGAAAGGCAGCTGTGAATGCCGGGCACTTACAAGTACACCCCTCCCAGACAGCTCCTTTGCGTGGGTCACGTTCTTGTTGGGAAGGGCTAAGGTGGCAAACCTTTGCAGACCCTTTTGCTCCAAGCAGCATGGGAGCTCTGGAGTGGCAGAAGAGACATTTGAGGAAGGCCCTCCTTCTAGTAAAAGGCTTGATGTCTAACCTGAGGGATTAATGGACTGTACTGTGTCCTTCAAATTCATGGAGCGCTAACCCCAAGTGCTCTGGTGTAACTGTGCCTGGAGATGACATCTATACCAAAGGAAGAGTTAGAGGCCTTTAGGTGGTACCTGTCGAATGTCACTAAAGCCTATCCTAAGAAGGAGGCATTTAGACACCAAGAGAGCATGTGGGGACACCCTGGGAAGATGGCCATCTGCAAGTGAGGAGAGAGACCTTTGAGTTTAGATCGCCTATGTCCCCCAAAGGCCCATGTGCTGAAGACCTTGTTCCTTTTCCATGACACTATGAGGAGGTAAGGGAACTTTGAAGGGACAGGGCATAGTGGAAGATTTTAGATCACTGAGGACAAGCCCTTGAAGGGAATTGTGGGAATCCCCACCCCATCCCCACCATCCTTGCCTTCTGGGTGTGGGGTAACTGAATTGCTGACCAGGAACTAATTCTCTCTCTGCCACGATAGACAGTCTTGCTCAAAAGCAAGGGGGCCAAGTATCCATGGGTAAATGTCGCCAGCTCTTAGACAAGGCTGTCCACTCTTTTATTTTTATTTATTTATTTTTTTAAGACAGGATTTCTCTGTGTAGTACTGACTGTCCTGGAACTTGCTTTGTAGACCAGGCTGGCCTCAGACTCACAGAGATTTCCCCCTGCCTCTGCCTCCCAAGTGCTGGATGAAAGATGTAAACCACCACAGCCCTCCAAAGCTGTCCACTTTTGACATTGATTACCTCAGGTATTTCAAAGTGGCAGAAGTTGACTAATGCAGCCTCAGAAGCCAACCCTGATGACACCTTAATCTTGGGCCCGTCACCCGCAGGATCGTGAGAAAATTCTTCTCTGCTGTTTAAGCCACTTGTCTACGATATTTACTATGGAGGCCTGAGCAACCTCCCACAGAAGGACATGCACCAGGTACGGTTAAGGGAGACCTTGCAAGCATAGACCACCGGGAAGGAGAGACCAGGGAGCTGACTTGAGTAAGCCTCTCCAGAGTAGGGAAGGACTTTCGTCATCTCCCGGCAGTTTCCTCCTCAATCTCTTGTGTGGCCCACGCTCATTCTCGTCAAGAGATGCTGACTGGGAGCTTGGATCTGAAGAACTTGAGGCAGAGTGCAGGAAGCATCCTTTGCTTCCTGGGTGTGGACTATAGAGACATTTGATCCCACACCACAGTGTTTGTTTGTTTGTTTGTTTTCCAGGTTTTAAAAAGTGATTTGTTTTGAGGCAGGGTCTCTCTATGTAGTCCAGGCTAGCCCGGAACTCGGAATCCTTATACTTCTGCTTCCTGCATGCTAGGATTACAGACCTGGCTTGACCTTTTGACCCTGTCAGCAGTACCGCCCATTAATGTTCTCACCTATTTCCAACTTCCACACTTGGCCTCAGACCATCCACACTGGTGCTAACTCCAGTAGAGGGAAAACATTGGACAGGAGATATGAGGACCCCTGGATACTTGTTTCAAAAAATTAAAAAATAAATAAAATGAACAAAAATCCAAGAAAATGCCTTGGGGCCAGATGATCATGATGGCCAGGGTGTTCGGTTGAGGCTGGGAAGGTAAACTCTAAATAGCACTAAAAATGACCATTAAAAAAGAGATAGAGAGAAGAAAAAAAAAAAAAACCTCTTGGATGTCTGCATCAAATAAATCTAATAAGACAGAGTGAAAAATATTGGATTTATTTTTACAAGTTAGCTGTGACCTTCTCAACCTTCTGATGGATTCACTTCACACAGTCCCTCTTAAGGGCCTTAGGGTTATGACTAACTCATAAAAATAAATCCAATATTTCCCCCTTAGCCATGTCATAGCCAATGTAGGAATTCAGATGACGGGGCAGGGGAGGTGGGTTTTCATTTTGTTTGACCTCCATTATGAGAGGCACGGGCCCTCAGCCCTGCCAGGGCCTCCAGCTTCCCAGCCCTCCGCAACCTCTGTACAGAGCAAGAAAAACAATGTACCTGTGTTGAGGCCAAGCCCAGGGCAGGACATGGAGGAACAAAGTGGCCAGACAAGGGCCCTGGCATGCCTGGAGAGACACCTGGCCTGAGAGGAGCCAGCGTGAGAGGCTTACTCTGTCTAAGGAGAAAGAAAGTATCTTCCCAGCAGAGGGACTCAGTCTCCATGGGATCTAAGATGTGCCTTCCTTAGCCAAGACCTGCCAGCCGCCTGGGCCAGAGGCTCCCTTCTTGTCGCTCTCAGGGACACAGGAGTCATTCAATCCAGTGTCTGACCACTGGTGGTACCTCAGGCACAAGAGGGCACTGGGCTGACAAGGACATACAAACCAGACATGCTCCCTGTCCCCAGGTGCCTGTGGGCCAGTGTGAGACTCAAACACTGAGCAAACAGGCAGAGTCCCCCATGTAATCACTGCAAGCCAAGACCCGCAGAGAATACCCAGGTTCCAGGGAGGCAGGTCCTGGCAAATCCCTGGGGAGACAGTCCCAGGGGACTTCCTGGAGGAAGTGATGATGGGGCTGAACAGTAGTTGAAGACCACCTCAAGGGGGCCTCCATTTCTTTCTCTCCATTGCCCATGTGTTTACACATTATATTGCCTTATCCCTCAAATACACTCCCCAGCCAGTCATTTTCCTGCATCTCCCTGAGTACATCTTCACTGGAACCTTGATGTCTGTCTCACACCTTCAGGATCAGTAACCACAGCAGCCTTTAGCTGAGGCTCCTGACGCCCTCCTTGGCCTTTCTCCTCATGGTCTCTTCTTCATGGGGCAACAGATCCTGGATCTCAGCTGAGAGCTGGTTGGGTGGGCCTTGCACGACCTGCCCAGTCTCCTGTTTCTTTTCCTCTCTAGGCACACTGAGAACATGGGACTACCCCATGGGTCTCTTCCGTCCCTCTCATCCACCCCAGGCCCTTTGCACCTGCCTTCACTCGGCTGCAGACCTTCTTCGCCAGCCTTGCCTCTTTTAGGATGCGCTTGCCTTCTTCAAGCATTCCTTCCCGGATCACATTACTGTATAAACCTTGCTCTCCATTCCGAAGTTTAGTTCAGCACTCTGATGGAGGATGAGGCTTACCATACTCACCACACTAAACACTACAGCCTCCTTCCTCTCCCAGCACTTCCGAGCCCTCTTCTGTTCACTGTCTTATTCTCAATGTCATATCATCCTCTGTGATTCGGTTCCCTGGGGCAGGAATCAGCATCACTGCTCTGTCCAGAAGTCCAGAACACTTCCCGGCACACAGCAGGTGCTCAGTAGATGTCTGTTGTGAGTAGCCACTAAGATCCCCAGGGCCTCTGCCCATAGGTTTTTGATGCCTTAAAATTATTCCTCCAGGGCCTCTAAGGAATCATTGAAAAGTGTATAACAAAATATGTATAAGACAAATTTGACCTCTGTCTTAGTTAGGGTTTCTATTGCTGTGAAGAGACACCATGACCATGGCAACTCTTATAAAGAAAAACATTTAATTGGAGTGACCTACAGTTTCAGAGGTTTAGTCCACTATCATCATGGTGTGACATGGCAGCTGTAGGCAGACATGGTGCTGGAGAGGTAGCTGAGAGTTCTACATCTTGATCCACAGGCAACAGGAAGTACACTGAGACACTGGATGTATCTTGAGCATTGGAGGCCTTAAAGCCCGCCCCCACAGTGACACACTTCCTCTAAGGCCATACCTACTCCAACAAAGCCACACTTCCTAATAGTGCCACTCCCTATGAGCTTATGGGGAGCAATGACACTCAAGCTACCACAACCTCTTTAGCCATTTTTAAGTGTACAGTTAGAGGCATTAGGTGCATCTATAGTACTGTGTACCAGCCCAGAATACAGTAATGGACAGAATGTCACTTCTGCCATTAGACCACAGCTTTCCTCTGCCTGTTTCCCTTCCCTTGCTTTGAGGGCTACTAACTCATGGCCAGCTGCCCCAGTAGAGGCCAGGAGCCCAGGAACAGCAACTGCAGGTACATAAAGCCTGTGAGTGACCCTCAGTCATCTGGGAGACTTCGGTAGTGGTTCCTCGAGAGGTGGACACCATTCTTGCTGACAACATGGAGCCTGAGGCAAGGCTGATCCAACCTGGGACATCAGACCTGCAGAAATAGAGGTGGCCTATGGCTTTGTGGTCAGTTTTAGGGGGTCCCTGACTAGTGTGATGCTGCACTGTGGGGTAATTTACACTGCAGCACACGAGACCAAGGCTTTGTGCCTTCTGTTTCTCTGAAGTAGAGGATTCGGGTTGTTACTGCCAGCTCTCAACTGCCCCCCACAACCCCGCAGGGTGGACAGAGCCTAGTGCCACACAATGCTGGCTCTGTCACATGGAATCATGCCTCATCTGTCTTGTGTCTCTTCATTCCTTCTACTGATGGCAATCTCTACTTGGGAGTCAGTGGCAGTTTGTTTGCTACCTTCTACTAGAATAGATGGTTCCCCTTGATCAGTCCCTGCTTGTGTGCTCTCTGAGGTGGTCCAGCTGTCTGTCTCGTGCAAGCTCCTCTCTCCTGGTAGTGTTGTAACGGCCCATATGTTCCAGACACTTTCCATTCCCTGAAGAGATGTCAGTTGTGCTCACTAAAAATGGGTGTACTACTCAATGGGGTTCTCCTAAAGCACCCCTGGGAAGTCTGGGCCCCATTGGTCCATAGGAGTACCTCCTGCCTGCCCATCAGGGAAGCAAGACCCCAGGGGACCCTGGATCCTTCCTGTCCCTAAGGATGTCCTCAAGCCGCCTCTGCTTACTTGGGCACGGACACACAACTGCACCTCCAGCAGGGATGCTGCGGCAAAAAGCTCCAGTGCTACCCGCAGTGTCCTGTTTGCTTTTATTTGTTCCCAAAGAGACCGTCGCCAGCTTCCGGAAGGTGAGGACAGGGCTCTTGCCATGGCTGTAATGAGCCGAGTCACTTGTCCCTCACCTGCCATGAGCTGGAGTGTGACATCATTTTATCTTGTCTGCTCCCCACCCCCACCCTTGGCTAATCCACAGTTGGCTGATGTCTCCTATGGCGGGAGGTCTCTCTCATCTCACAGAGTCCATGGCCCCTAGGTCTTCCCATTTGGCTGGTTATTTTATTGTTACCTGCCTGCTTTTCTTCCTTCCTTCCTTCCTTCCTTCCTTCCTTCCTCCCTTCCTTCCTTCCTTCCTTTTAGCATCTACCGTTTTCTGATTGTAAAAATGAATACTTGTTTGGTGGTTTGAAAGAAAATGGCCCCCAAAGGGAGTGGCACTAACGGGAGGTGTCACCGTGTTGGAGTAAGTGTGGCCTTATTGGAGAAAGTGTGTGTGTGTCACCGTGGGGAGCGGGCTTTGAGGTCTCCTGTGCTCAAGCTACACCCAGTGAGACAGTTCACTTCTTGTTGCCTGTGGATCAAAGATGTAGAAATCTCAGCTCTTTCTCCAGCGCCATGTCTGCCTGCATGCTGCCTTGCTTCCTGCCATGACAGTAATGGACTAAACCTCTGAAACCGTAAGCCACTCCAATTAAATGTTTCCTTTATAAGAGCTGCCCTGGTCATGGCGTCTCTTCACAGCAATAGAAACCTAACTAAGACCACTTGTTCTAGTAGGTCTTTAAATAATTAAGAATTGTGTGGGCCAACAGAAATGAAAGCTACAGTGCCCCTTAAGGCCAAGAATGATGTCCATATGCAGCATCCCCCTGGTGTGGAGATAAGAAATGCTTTCCTGAAGGTCACTGTCAGAGGAGGGTGCCACGGGTCCACTGTCCCCAAGGTCTGTGTTCAAATCCTAGATGTGTCACATGTCCATCTGTGAGACCTGGGGAAGTAAGTGATCTCCATGAATAGCATCCCACAGACTGGTGGGGACAGATGAGGCAATGGAGGTGACTTGGAGACCAGAGCTCCAGATACGGTGGGTGAGCATTCCACAGATATCAACATGCCCCAAAACCAGCTCATGGTCATCTCACAAATAGACCCACTTAAGACTACCCATGGCAGTGAATGGCACCATTAACCATCCAGAAGCCTGGGTACCATCTCTGATGCCTCTTTGTCTGTTACTGTCCATTATCTGTGCCTTGGTCACATTACAGCCTTATTTATGTATTTTCTATTTGTCTCTTAACATCACTTTCTAAGATCTGCATACCCTCAAGGGGTTGGGACCTTTTGTAAGAAGATCAAATGAGATGGCCCCTGTGGAGACCAATTTGGTAACTCCTTGGGAAATTGAGCATGGAAATACCATGAGACCCATCAGCTCCACTCTTGGGTATATATTCAGAGATATTATTGAACACAGTGTTCCAAACAAAGCCATGCACACTCATGTTCACCCCAGCTCAATACATAGAGGTCAATGGATTAAAACAACTCATGTGCCTGCCCAACAGCAGATAAATCAATAAACTAAGTTTGGTAGACCCATGCAATAGAATACTATCCAGTCATGACAATATTGTTTCTTTGAAATTCAAATTTAACTGATATCACATTTTACTGGATATCACATTTTACATCCAGCAAACCTGTCCCCAGCCAAATAGGGGTCACAAGGCTATTTGTTGGGGCTCTGACATTCATTTGACAGGCATACAGGTATTGTCTCTGTCTTTCAGAGTTCCCCTGCCCCATGCTCACCACAGGAGAAGACTTGTAGCATGAGTCTTAAAAGTTCTTATTAATAAAATCAAACCCGAAGCCAGTTATTGGGGTCAATGCTGGTAGATCAGAGAGACAGAACAAGCCACAGCTACCTCACCTCGCCGGATCCTCAGCTGGTCTTGTCTCCTCAGACTGGAGGCCTCTGAATCCTCATCCAGAATGGGTCTCAGCTGAATTGCTGCTCAAAAGCCTGAATGCTTAACCAGGCCAAATGCTTAACCAGCCAAATGCTTCTAGTTTCTGGTCCTCACGTCTTATATATCTTTCTGATTTCTACCACCACTCCCTGGGATTAAAGGCTCGCTTTCTGGGATTAAAGGTGTGTGTCACCATGCCTGGCTGTTTCCAATGTGGCCTTGAACTCACAGAGATCCAGAGGGATTTTTATCTCTGGAATGCTAGGATTAAAGGTGTGAGTGCCACCATTTTCTAGCCTCTGTATCTAGTGGCTGTCTGTTCTCTGACCCCATATAAGTTTATTAAGGTACACAATATTTTGGGGAACACAATACCACCACAAAGACTCTTTTCTTTCTTTCCATACTCAAATTACAGGCAGGCTGGGCAGAGGGCTGGCAACTTTCTGAGGCTCTGCTCAGCTCCTCATTCAGCCCATTGCCACTTGGTTAACATTGACCCTGTGCCCAGTGTCCTGGGCTTTGCCTGTCGGGAGGATGCGATGTTGCTGACAGCCTTGTGCAAGTCTTATGGACTATTTGTGTGATTATCTTGTCAGTGGGGTTGAGGAGAGGCCCCTCCCCGCATCCCTGGGTCTCTTTCCAAACACTCAGTCTCGGGCTGGTGTTCCTGGAACTCTCTGCTGGGGGCAGCCATCTCTGGCAGTGCTGCTGAAAGTCGGGCTGCTGTTTCTTCATCCTGATCTTCAATGTGAGCAATATCCTCCCGCCGGGGCTCCAATGACAGCAATTTGCTTCAGGAGCACAAATTAAAGTGATGACGCCAGAGCATTAACGGTGTTAGCAGAGTCAACATGGAAAGCATCGCAGGCCCCCTACTTAATATGAAGAGTGACTAGGTAAGGCACTGGCCTTGCAGCCAAGCCTTCATACCAGAGAGACTTGTGGGGAGAAAGAAGGAGGGGAAGAGCCTTGACCTGCCACTCACCTGCCACCGCCCAGCTCATCTGGCATCCCTGTGGGGCTGTGGGAGGGAAGGTAAAGGTTAGGGGCTCTCAGCAAATATTTGGCAGGCTGTTCCCAGTGCCGATGGCTTTGGACACAAGGTAATTCTGTACTGAAGGGCTCGTGATCCCTGAGCAAATGCCTGGCCTAACTAGTAACTCTATGGCTGAGCCAACCCATCTCCCCTGGGACAGGCAGGAAGGGAGAAGATGGGCCCAGCACACAGGTGGCCGTTTTGGTGAAAGAGCCCAGCTGTGGAGGGATGCATTGGGGTGTACAGTGTTTTGTCGTCTATAAAAATGCAAATATCATACAGAAGCCTCTGAAGCCGGGGTGGGGTGGGGGGATAGGAGGTGTGGTCTGAGCAGGGAGCTTGCTTATTATTGGATCCCGTGACTGAGTGGTACAGTGGATGAATGAACAAATGGCCCATGATTCAGTGGGTCCCCCGATTCCAGCCCAAGGGTCTCGGGTTGGCTTCCTGGAGAACTTAAATAGAAGAAGTCACGGGGGTGAGCTGAGAGGCGAGGGAAGGGTAGATCCAGGTAGAAGGAACAGCATAGGCCAAGACATGAAGGTTAAGAGGTCATGACACAGCTGAGAACCACCGGCACTTCCAACTGACTGGTGCACAGAACTCGGTGGCTGACAGAGCCACAGAAGGAGCCAGCAGCAGAATCCAGAGATAGATAAAGACCTTGAATTCCTTCTGGTAGCTTCTGAGAGGTTTTTAAAGAACAGAGAAACAAGACCTGATTTGTATGTTAAACCATCTTTGTGGAAGTGAGTTTGTCCGTTCTCATTATCAATGCATTATAAATGCATCGGCACCTATGATATCATGGGTCTTGATAGGCACTCCCTAACACATACAATGTGGCCACACATATGTAATTAAACAATTTCTTTGTAGCAACATGTCCTCATTTCAATTCTGTTGCTGTGATAACACACCTTGATCAAAAAGCAACACAAGGGAGAAGGTTTACTTGGCTCACAATTTCATGTCACAGTCCATCACTTCAGGGAAGTCAAGGCCAGAGCTCAAACAGCCGTCACATCATGACCATGGTCAAGAGCAGAGAGACGTGAATGCACCTGTGCCGCCTGCTTGCTGCTTATACCCAGTGAACTTTTTTCATTCTTAAACACTTTGGGGTCCAGCCTAGGAAGTGGTGCTGCCCATAGTGGGCATCAATCAGCAATGAAGAGGAGACAGTCCCCACATAAAGCCAGATAGAGTAGCACATGTCTATAATCCCAGTGTTCCCACATCCAGATGGAAGACAGAGACACAGTAATCCCTGGAAGACCAGCCAGACTGTCGTGTGCAAAGGCAAACAACGAAGAGACCGTGTCCCCAAGGCTCTCCTCCACATGCCAATTCTCTACTCCAAGCTTTGGAAGATAATTTTGATTTTATTTTTTCAGTTTATAGGATTCTTCTAAATAGAGCTTCGGTAGCAGAAAATGCTTCCAACATATTTGGGGAGTCTGTGGGAGATGCATGCTGTGATTTATGTTTGGTGAGTTCTCCCAGGTATGAATGCCAGTGTTTGCTGACCGCCCAGTCATTTATCATAGGTACCCCCAAGAAAGCAGCCACAGCCAAGCAAACTGGCCATCACAGCTTTCCATGAATGATGCTCAGAGAAACAGAATGTCAAAGACGATGTCTTATTCTTTGTCTTTTGAGAAAGAAGTTACTCCTGACATGCCCAAAGGTGAAGTCCACTCTTGCATGACAGATCACACATACTATAGTCAAGTTAATGGGGAGATTCCAAACAGGGATGCAGCCACCCTTGGACAAACGAGCCTGCTTAGTTTTTGCTTATCTGAACAAAATGGCTCCGAATTTGCATAATTAAAATGCGAATGTCTTTTCAGATCATAACAATGGGTAATTAACATTGTTATTTGTCAGCTGGGAAATATGTAAGAGAGAGGCTATCAGAGCCAGCCATTTTATTTTGGGATGCGGCTCGCGGACAATCAGGGCTAATTGAATCACCCCCAACTCTGCAGAAATGAATGAAAGGACTATCTGCAGTGCCAGCCCGGCTCACTGTCAAACCAGGAAAGACTGCTTGCTCCAGCAACCCTGCTCCGGATCAGAACCCTGACCCAGCCTTGAGGACGGCAGCCTGACAGTCTAATTTAGAAGCGTTGCTTAAAATCTTAATCAGTGTTGAAATTAACAGAGGCGAGTATTGACACCATGTTTATTGTTTATGGTTATCATTTTTAATAAATGTTAAGATGTTTTTGCAGGTGTGGAAAAAGGCACGTCCCTGAGACAGGCTCTCTTGGCTCTTTCAGGAAAAGAAAAATGTCATTGTGGGGAATGAAGACGTAACACATTCATCCGAGCCCGCCTTCCTTTTATTTTGTGCTTCCCTGAAAGCTATCTGCTCTCCTAAGCCCAAGTCCATCTTCTCTGCACAAGTGATATCTTGATTGACACATCTCCAAATAAGCTTGTGAATAGCTTTCCGTATTAACCTCAGAATAATTCAGATGTCAAATTACAGCTCGCAGACTCTCTGACTCCGCACGAGCCCCAGAATGAATTTTTTAAATATTTGGGAGAAAATATTAAATTTTGTTCAGGTTGGGTCAAAGTTCATATCATTTGGTAATAAAGAGCCACAGAGGGTGTTTGCCCAGAGTGGGCTGCACTGATTTTATTTTGTGCAGCAGCTGCAGAACTGGGTGACCCTCGGTGGGTTGTTTGGCCGTTGCTTGTGCTGCCAGCAGCTTTCGGTATTTGGGCAGTTTGCTGTGGGTTTCCTTTGGATAGCAAAGTGGGGAAGAAAGGAAAGGAAAGAGAAAAAGAAAGAGAGAAGGCAAGAAAGAAAGAGATGCACGTTTTGTCGCCTCCCAAGTGCAGGACACTTGGCTGATGTCATCTCTGAATCTCTAAATATGCAGCTTTAATTGCGGCTCTCTGCAGAAGGAGAACACTTCCATACTTGTTTTCCTTACTACTGCAAGGCAGCAAGGCACGTCAGCCTGGATTCCTGTCCTGCCGACTCTGCAGAAGCATCCTTGCAGGCAGGAAGGCAAAGCCGTGCTTGCTGGAGTGATAATGACCACTTGGTGGATATTTGTTGGATGCTCTGTAACGTGTGGCTGAGAAAACTCATTATTACTGGCTGTTTGTGTAGCTGTAAATATTTAACCAGGAATGTTACCTGCTTTGTGGAAAGGCTTGTTAATTATACCTGCTTCTCTCTATAATTACATATTGTTGTAAAATGCTATGATAATAACACAACTGTGTCTTTCTCGTGAGGGGTAAATTTATACCAACTACGGCCCCTGAATTTCCATAAGCAATTAGCCTGCACATTTACATCCCCGTGTTTTCCTGTGATTTTATTGAAAGGGGAGATAATGAATTAAATCCAATTATAGCAAGAAGACATCTAGTAAGTTGATGCGTATTTTCGTAAACAAAGCAAGGAGGGAAAGAAGGCTGCTGCTCACCACAGTGGAAGTGGTTGGATAAATCAGAGTAATCAGTCTCCTGGCAGGGACTCTGGGAAGCAGCCCCGATGGAGACTGGGGTTCTCAGGACAGGGTGCATCTCCGAGCTGCATATTTCCGGTGTAATGCACGTGGAGAGTTGCCTGTGGCTTGCAGCCTAATGGCAGGTAGAGCATCTCTATAAGAAAATAAGTTTCTGCCTCGACCATAGCAAACCCAAGGCAATCGCCCACCATTCCCAGGGTCTTTTGAGGAAGGTTGGAGGTAGAACCCGGAACTCTGGGAAGAGGAGACAAACACCCTGAATTTACTACTATGGAGTACAAGTATTCCTCCTCCTTGGGCATCTGGGGTTTTTGGGAAGTGTAGCATCTGCAGCATCTCTCTAGGCTGCATCTGCTTCACCCCAAGGCTCAGTCAGTCTGCTTTAATCAGGAGGCTGTTTATTCAAAAGACACAGAGCCAAAATGCTTGAGAGGCCAAACAAAGCCCAGAGAACAAGCGTCGAGACGTGCACTCTTTCCATCAACTACACCTTTATTATCTTCTCTCTCCCTTTTGCCTCCTCAGAATCTTTTCTCTCCAGTCCCTCCCCCTCTGGGTAAATGTAAACATCTTGAAATGTCAAGTGCAAGGAAGTGACCCTTCCTTTAGCAGCACAGGGAATGATCAGGCCCTGATGTCCTTGTCATTTCAGACACACATAAAATTCCCAGGTTACAGACTTTGCAGAACAGTTTGAGCCTGGTGATGAATCTGCATTTGGGTTCCAGGATCGTGACTATTCCTCCTAACACATCAGTAAACAGGAGGATGGCGACATTACTGCATCAAAGAATAAGAGGAGCCGGCCTGGCCTAGGCTGGCCAGCGAACGCCAGGCTGGCTGAGACCTGGGACGGATAGGTTGTCCTGCCCGGCTCTGCCAAGGGATTGCATTCACTTCGATTTCCTCTCAGGGGCCAGGCTGGAGTGAGGCTGCCTAACAGTCTACTGTCGATATAGTAAAAATGCTAACCCTCTCCATCTAATCCATTCCAAGGGAGAGCTCTTTACATAAATGCCCTGCTCCATTTCTTCATCTTCAGAAAAGGCAATCAAATAAGATTGAACCGTATGGGCTGCTGTACAGCGCATTTGTGTGTGTTTTAAAAAGCACAGTGATTAATTTTGAAACACAGCATTTTGTGTTGTCTTTGACTATTTTCTTCCTTGCCATTTTTTAAGAGCTCTGAAAATCAATGATATGCTTCACCGCCATCCATCTTTATATAGTAATAAATTAAGTGGGAGGTATTGATATTTTTGACTGAGCTTTTAAAATTTACATACTAATGACAACTATACTCTGGTGACTCCTGATTCCTGCTGCAATGTACTGTTCCTGGGGTCGGGGAGAGGCTCACCTATTTGCTCTGAGATTCCCAAGTAGCTCAGACCCTCGGTCAGTGGGAACAGAATCGGCTCCAGGTTTGTGTCCCCCTGCTTTCCACATGTTAATCCTTCCGAGCTGGATGACAGGAAACGGTGTTCTAGGGGAAGGACCACAACACCGCACAGTGGGAGGCCACTGGTAGGGGTGGTATTCATCAGATAGTATACCATGGTCCAAGGTTTAATGTGGGTGGGTGTGGGGCACAAGCGGTTTCCCGTGGCCTCCTTTCCTACAACTGTTGGAATTTGGGGGAAGTCACCAAAGTATCCTGTGCCCTTTTTATTCCTCAAAGGAAAATGAATCAGAATTTTGGTACTGAGAGCCATGGTGAAGCTGAGCTCCTGGTGGTTTCTGAGTCTGAGCAGTATAGACAGTGTCTGCCTGCTCTCTCTTCCCTCCAGAAAGGGTAGGTGCCTTAACATTCCGGAGTCTTGGAAGTCAAGGCCCCTGGGGGACTGGACTCTCTGTGCCTCATCCCTTCAGACAGTCTGAGTGAGGGCTACTGCTGCCGCTGCCCGGAAGAAAAAAAAATAATGCCACGAAGCTGGTGAAAAGACCTCAACTTCCTTAACACAATTATTCTGGGGACTTGGGACAGCCTTGATGTGCACAATAGTTTATTTGCAGAGATTAATTTGTCAGTAATATTGATTGTTGGGGGCCTGTCCCATTCTATTTAAGATTCCATAAGGCACAGATAGCAGCAGCTCGTTCATGGTCTGTCCCTCTAGAATTTCCAGGATGTGGCAGAGGCAATCAGAAGAACCACAGCCAGGAAGTTCTGTCAGACCAGATACTGCGAGGCCAGTCCCAGAGGAAAGGGGATGGGGGCAGATTTTGTTTACATTTTGCCAAAGCAGCAATAAATTGCTCACATGGAGACTCTTTCTTCCGCCTTGCAAGACCTTTCCAAAGTGTGTCACCCAGCGATCGGGTACCCAACATCTAGAGAGATGAGTGGAGTATTCCTCGACGCATCCCTTAAATCATTACGTGGATCGTCACAATATTAAGACTGTTGAAGGCTTGCCCCTCAGGTTGTCTGCTGCACGAAGCCTGCTCAGTCCCACTCTGCGGTCCAGGAAGCGCCTTAGCAAGCAAGAGTGTCTGGAAAGAAAGGAGAGACCGGCCTGGGTGCAGAGGTGTGGAGGAGAGCCACTTCCATCAGCCGGGCTTTTAGGATGGTTGGGAGCCCCGAGCGCGATCATGTTACACTCCCCTCAAACGCGCCTTGTTCGCCTCTTCCCACCTCCCCGCTTCTTTCTTTTCTTTTGAGTGTTTTTGAAATGAAAGAGTTTTTTCTTCCAAATTGCGCTGGGAGGCAAATTCCTGAACGGTGTAATAGAAAATGTTACACAATAGTCCTTACCGGAGCCATTGACATTTTGGATAGTTGTGACACTTTGATTTTTCTCAAAACATATGGATCAAGCCTGGTTGCCTTATTGGACAGGAAGTCCTGATGAAAGCCCCTCCTTTATCTTCCTCTGTGTCCTCCCCCCTCTGTTTGCTCATGGCTTTCTCTCTGAATATAATCGCGCTTTTCTTAGGCTGTCCAGGGAGTCGTTATTACCTTACTAAATATTTCATGGAACAGAGCACACGCGGTACCTGCCAGCCATCTCGGATTTGTTGTCAAAAATAAAGGGTTCATCCTTTGGAAGGGGAAAGAGAGAGAAGGTTTATTCTGTTGTTTTTATTTTAAAGTTTCTCACATGCAGCAAATGCACAAAGCCCCTAGAAGCCTGGGAGGGGTGTCTTTCATTTGTCCAGGACAAGGATGGCCACTTATTTATTTATTTACTTGTTTATTTACAGCGTATTCAGCCGAGGAATGCTCTTGCCGCAGTTGATTCTCAGCACTGTTTCCTTGCGGGTCCCTTTCCTATTTGTTCAGAAGGGAAAAGTTCAAAGCGCCTCTGTCAGCGGAGGGAGAAGCTTGCTGCATACTAACCCTCCAGCCCCCGCCTGCGATGACCTTGAGAGAGAGGCACTAAACGGCCCCCTTGCAAACCTGCATGTGTGTTTTGTTAGACCAGGTCGGCAGGGGTCAGGGCTCACCTGAGGCCAGCAGCCGGCCTGCCTGCCTGAGCAGCAGGGTAATGCATTTTTAAAAGGGACATTCTCGCCTTTGAATGGGCTTAATATGGTCTCTGTTTAAAAACCTGTCAGAATCCCAAGCACACACTCCATAAAATATAAATAAGTACTTACTGTTTGCAGATGTTGCTTGTTTTTCATAATGTTTGTGTTTGAAGTCTCGAATCCTCACTTCCTGTCAGGCTCCCTCTGCCTCTCCTCCTGGTTTCTGAAGGAACAAGGGGACTTCAGATGGCAATTTCCCAATGAAGACACTTTCTGTTACATCTGTCAGTGTCCCTGGCACAATTAGCATTTCCTTCTCTCTCTCTCTCTCTCTCTCTCTCTCTCTCTCTCTCTCTCTCTCTCTCTCTCCCTCCCTCCTTCTCTCTCTCCCTCTCCCTCTCCCACTCTCCCTCCCTCCCTCTCTCTCTCCCACTCTCTCTCCCTCCCTCTCTTTCTCTGTCTCTCTCTGCTGATGCACACTTACATTAATGGGAAGGAATTAAGGAAGGACTGAGAGACCCCTCTGCCACCGTTGCCATCTTTCCTGGAGAAATTTCTAGATGGGGTCTCATGCTCCTCACTGCTCTCCACCCCTCCGACGTCCTCCTAGGTAGTGCAGGTGTCTGGCTTATTTCTTCCTGCATTTGCCCGCATGAGCCATGAGCCCCACTCTGTGCTCTTCCTCATGGCTCTAGCTCACCACAGGCAGCTTCCACTGCTCCAGAAAGAGCTGGTTTGGGCCCAGGAGTCTCTCCCTGTGTCTGACTTACCCTCTTCTCCAAATCTTTGTCCACATCCTTGGTTACTGCCACATGGCCCCGGTGAGTGTGATGAATGATGGTACCTCTACTTTTTTTTTTTTTAACATGACCAAGTCTCTGGGTAATTTACCTCAGAGTCTTTGATGGGTGATGCATGAAGACCCACCCCTACAGAAGTTAGTGTTGGTTCCACAGGCCTTCCTTTGGTTTGCCTAAACATTTTGCTACCATACTCTCTTGAGCAACTACTATGAGTCCTTGGAGCAACTCATGATCTCCCTCACATCCCCACATCCCCGCTGAAGCCCACAGTGAATGTGTGTCTATTTAACGTGCGCTCAATTTTACCGTTAATGCTTGGGTGTAAAGAGTCAACACAGCCTGTTTCCCAGCTCTTCCCATTCTTTGCTCGGTAAGTTTCTGTTCTACATAGTGCAAGGTCATGACACTCTGGAGGCTGAGGATTGTGAGTTCAAGACCAGCCTGGGCAGTATGGTGAGACCATGTCTCATACAATAAGCAATGCAAAGCCCAGAAGTGTTTGTTCAGATGGGCCCATGTGAGGCCTGTACACCTGATTTCCCTGCTCCTAAGGCCTGAGGTCATCAATAAACTCAAGAGCTTAAAGCCTGCTGGCATCATCCCCTAGGGAGGGCTGAGAATCAGACTCCCCTTACCCACTTCATCAGAAGTCCTGTAACAAGAATTATTTTGCTCCCGATTTGGATTTGTTTTATTATCCATCACTTGGGGAGAGGGAGAAAAAAAACAAGACCTATCCAAGCCCTCCCTAGTTCCTAGGCAGCTGGGGTGGGGGGCGGGGGACGGGGGAGGGGATCTGATTCTAGACGCATGCTCAGGACAGCACATTCTATTGCTTGAATCAGATCCGGGGAGCCGGCTTCGTCCTTAAAGCCTAGAAACCAGAAATCAAGATGAAAATCCCTCCGCCCCGAAGCCTTACCGATTGATACAATTGGAAACTGGGCAGCTGGAGAGGCTGGGGAGAAAACTGACATGATGACTTCTATCATAGTAGAACATTTAAGGTTATAGAAAGAAAGGGGAGAGGGTGAAATCAGGCCGGTTGATCTCCGCCTGCAGGCTCTCTCTGCTCACTGGAAGCTCCGGCAATTATTTCTGCTCTGGCTCCCCCCGCCCCCTTCCCGTAGCAGTCTGTTTGAAATGAAGCAGAACCAGCCATGGCAGGCTTATCAGTGTCGTTAGCTGACAGGGCACCCAGCACACCTGCTTTTGCTGGCTGCTGTTTCAGGCCCTAATGCCACAGAGAATGTTGTTTGGGCCCTTAGAATGTGTAAAGATTCATTTATTTCACCTTTTGAACCTGCCTGACCTCCTGGGCCTGTGCTGGGGAGGGGGCAGGGCTATCTAAGGCTTTTTTTTTTTTTTTTTCTCCCTGGCACTTAGAAGAAGCTGGTAATTAGGGGTCTGGCCCTGGGGCGGTTGCCATGATAGAGGCTTAAAAGAGGGGTGGGAGCTCAGTCCGGGAGGCGCTAGGAAGAAGGGACTGGGGGATGGTGGCCTGTGGCTGTGGCCTCGCTGGCTCCAAGGTGTCCCATGGGCAGGCCTATCTAGAGAGACCCAGGTACCCTTACTCTCAAAGTCAGCCCCTCTCAACATCATGCACCTACCTCTTGTTTTCTATATGCTGGTTGAAAGGTTTAAAGGAATCCTTTCGCCTTGGATCTGGCCATGGGTGCATCCACATACAATGCCAAGATTTCCCAGCGATCATTGCGTGAACTTCGGAAGCCTGCAAAGAGAGCAGTATTTACCGATACAATTACTTCCCAACATAATGGGATCTGGGAGGAATAGCAAACATAGCCATCAATGAAGCTGATAAAATATGAATATCTGCAGGCATTCTGACATTTAATTAAACACTATTAGTTTCGGTGTTGTGTTTTTCTTCCCATAGTTCACAGCCAGTAAATATGTCTTGTTTTAGATCTCAAACATTTCCATAGGCGTTTAAGAAGGAAGAGCTAGCTCCCAATACCTGATCTGTCAGGTGCCCAGCACCCCGTCTCTCCCTCTTGTTGGATTTTCCTATGGACTTCAGCTGGTCACTTTCCCTTCTAGAAGTCTTAAGATCGTAGTTACCTAGGAATAAACAAGCAGACACCAACAAAAAACTTCAAACAACCCTGAGCTCTTTGGCAGCTTTGATTAGCTCCTTCTATTTCCAGGCTAGCATCAGAGGGTCGGGGGCACGTCCTCAAGCCTCTGCCAGGACATTTGGGACTCCCTTTATTCCTGATTGTTCCTTCTTTCAAAGAGGTAGACTGGATGCAGGATCTGTTGTTTGTGCCTAGTTAACATTTTCCTCCGGCTGCCAAGAGAACTCTGGTTTTCCTTGGAGGACAAGTCCTCCTTACTGATGCAGTCCGCTTGTCTCCGGGCATGGGTCACCGTCCCATTGCTCTGGCCACAGCCATTGGTCCTGGGGCTTCTTAACTGTGTGGGGAAAGGAGTTTCCTTTGTAGGTCCGCAGCCCTGGCTTTGAGAACTTCCAGGAGCATCGTGCAGGAAGACCCTGCCTGAAAATCAAATTGGCACAGAGAAAATAGCTAGGATGCTAAGAAGAGGGGCTAAGAAGACTTGCTGTCATCACAGTCCCTGATCCAGCCATGCCTGAAGCCGTAGAGATACATCTCTAATATATTCAATTATGTGAGCTGATATATTCCTTCCTTGCTTAGGTCGACTTGGGGCTGTATCACACGCAACCAAAAGTACCCCAGTAAGGTCACAATCTGAATTCTCCAAAGAGCAAGTCCTCCCTTGAGAGGCTCCATTTTACTCACTCATTTGCAAACAATTTCTGTTAGGAAGTAGGGGTGGTGAGTGTGAAGGAGAGCAGCATAAGTAAGGAGAGCAATGCCAGCAGAGAGCTTCCTGGGCATGCCTCCAGATACTGCAGCTTCACTGTCCCATTTTATAGACAGGAAAATGAGGCTCAAAGCTGCCTCGTTCATGAGCACACAGCTTGGTTTCAGGCCAGCCTCACTTTCAAGTGTGTGCAGCCAACACCTAGAACAAAGATGTGGAAATCATGACCCAAAAAGAGGCCGTAAGGGTCAGAAACGTAATTCCCAGTATAGGTTCCCGTGTGTTGCATTATACCTTCTAGAATGTTCTTCTGTTCATTACCTACTTTGTTTTCTGCAACCCGTATGGAGATCCAACTATTTGAGCCCTGAGAAAACTTTCACAGTAGTTAGAATCTTACCCAAATGCAAATTTCTGTTAATATGTAAGTAAGCAGACTGTCTGGAATGTGTATTTCAGAGGAGTTTAGACAGGATGAGGGATGGAGGTGGATATCAAAGAAAAGAAAAGCTTGCCTGTGCCACAGTGGAGTCCATTGCTCAGACATGATTATTTCTCTGATTTTACCTTTGTGTGTGACTATGTTCTGACCCTGTATACTCCCAGTCTCTCTGCGCTTCTGAGTTGGCTACAGGCCTGTATCTTGACTTCTGCTTCCTGTAGGATGAACAATTTCCCAGTAGGCTTTTAAGGCCCAGGGCAAATCCCCTCCCTGGTCAGCTGTGTTGGGCTTGGTTCTTCACTATGGGAAGCTGCTGAGCCTCCTGAAAATTTAAGTTTGTGGCAGAAAAGGACTTGAACCCCACGAACATTGCCTGAGCCCTGTGCCTTCCCCAAGTTATCAGTTTCATTGATATAGCATCTTCTCTCTCTCTCTCTCTCTCTCTCTCTCTCTCTCTCTCTCTCTCTCTCTCTCTCTCTGTGTGTGTGTGTGTGTGTGTGTGTGTGTGTGTGTGTGTGTGTGTGTGTATTTCCAAATGGTCCTGCATTTTGATTTTAAAGTATTTTCAGATTTGTGGTAAGATTTACTTCTGTGTTTTCATGGCACTGAGGATCAAACCCTGGGCCCCCGATCTCTCAGGCAAACACCACTACCAAGCTGTATCTTCTGCTCAAGACTTCTGGTTTGAACAGCAGGAAGTGCCCAGTGGGCCGAGGTGGGGTCTATCTGAAACCTTTCCCCGGCAAAAATTCCATTCTTGCACTCTTGCACACTTGCACAGGTTAAAGGTCATAGGCTGGGCTTCTGCGCGTTCTCTGGGGTGGAACCAGCCTAGCCTGCAGTCCTGAGAAGTGAATCTAGATGCTCTAGAGCATCTGCACCTGGCTTCACCAGGAAGACTGTGTGTCCAAACCTCAGTCTCCTGAAACAGCCAGCAGAGGAGAATCAGCACTGTTCATTTCATCTCATGACATTTGAGTTTCAGTTTCATCTGGGATTTTGCAAAAGTGACCAGACTGGCCTATAGTTCCTGCTTGTATTTGAGTTCCAAAAGCCCCTTGCAGAAAATGGTGCAAGATGAAATTTCGTAAATTAAGGGGGAATGTAGCTGAAAGTTTTTCTGGCCCTGCCCAGCTCCTGTGGCCCCATGGTCCCAAGTAAACACACAGAGGCTTATATTAATTTAAACAGCATGGCCATGGCTCAAGCCTTTTGCTAACTAGCTCTCATATCTTAAATTAGCCCATATTAATCTATGTATGGCCACACGTTCCGTGGCTTTACCTGTGTCCCGTTACATGTTGCTCCTGGCATCTCTCCCAGCCTTCTTCCTGTCTCTCTCTTTGAATTTCCCGCCTGCCTCGAAGCTGCCTTACCATAGGCCAAAACTTTATCAACCAATCAGAGCAACACATATTCACAGTGTACAGAAAGACATTTCTCCATCAGGGGAAAATCACGAAGACACCTTGACAGACTCAGAAATAAGAAAGCTAAGCTTTCTTTTATCATCCATTGATTGACTGAGAGTGTGTGTGTGTGTGTGTGTGTGTGTGTGTGTGTGTGTGTGTGTGTCTACCACAGGGCACATGTGGAATCACAGGATAACTTGAAGGAGGGCTCTCATTCCACGTAGGTCGCAGGGATTGAACTCGGGTCATCGGGTTTGGTAGCAGATGCCCTTACTCAATAAGCCATTTCATCAGCCCCGAAAGTCGAGCTTTTGATAGCTGATTGGTCATCCTGATGCTTGGCTCTGCCCTTGTGACCAGTGAAAGAGGCGCTGATGGAGCAAGCAGCTCTTCATCTGCAGGGAGATGTGAGTGGAGGTTTAGCGACGAGGCAGAAACATTTAGTTGACTTGGCAGACAGTGCGACTAGGAAGCCAACAGAGTGATGAAATTTCACCTCAGCCTAGACGTTGTCCCTCGATCTATTAAGACACCTGAAATAACAACACCCTGGAACTTTCACAAGGTCTGTGGTGAACAAGAGAGCAAGGCCTCTGAGTGAGGGGCTGCAGCTAGCCTCTGAAGGGCTGGCGGGAGACTGCGCAGTTTAATGGATGACAATGACACTCACTTCAAGCCTCTCTCTGGTACTTAGTAGGAATGTGGCTCATTTTAAAATGTTTTTTGTTTGTTTGTTTTGTTGTTTGGTTGGTTTTTTGAGACAGGGTTTCTCTGTGTAGCACTGACTGTTCTGGAACTCACAGAGATCCACCTGCCTCTGCCTATCGCTGGGACTAAAGGCGTGCACCCCCACCACCTAGCTTTAAATGTATTCTAATATCTTATCACAGAAGGCATAATTTTATATAGAAGCAAAAAAGGATCAAGAACATTTTTAATCTCATTTATTAAGAAGAAAGTTAGTTCTTAATTTGTTCATGTCTTGCTTTCTAAATTTGTTCACAACTATTCATGCACACTCACCTATGTTAATGAAAATAAGGCTGCATGTGGCTTTTTTTTTTTTTTTTTTTGAAACAGGGTTTCTCTGTGTAGCCCTGGCTGTCCTGGAACTCACTTTGTAGACCAGGCTGGCCTTGAACTCACAGAGATCCAGCTGCCTCTGCCTCCTGAGTGCTGGGATTAAAGGCGTGTGCCACAACTGCTCAGCTATAACCGTCCTTTTATATCATGTTCCAAACACTGCTGACGTCATTTAACAGGTGCATAGTATTCTCTTACAGAAACACTTCAGCTAAGCAGATTCTCTGTTATTGGACACAGCTATCTATAGTTCCAAGATAAACACTTGCAGCTAATTGTTCACCCAAGTTCAACATGTCCCTAGATCCAAGTATACTCTTAGAGAAAAAGACTCAGGAATCCTAATTCTGGGATAATGTGCAACCTACTTGGGTATCTGCTAAGATTTTTGGATGTTCAGATTCATGTTTTCCCTCAGATTTGAGGAAAATTGGACATTATTCTTTCAGATCACATCTCTGTCCCTTTTCCTCTCTCTCCTGTCTCCAGAACCCTCATGATGCATAGTTTGTTCTCTATTATCTCTAAGTCCACTGGATTCTGTTTACCTTATTTCCCCCCTCAAACCTGATCATTTAAATGTTTTCAGTTCTGTTATTTCTTCTGCCTGAGACAGCTGTTGAATTCTTCCAGTGAATGTTTCAATTCGTTTTACTGCATTTGGCTGCAATTTTTGTTCTTTTAAAAATTATTTGTGGGCTGGAGAGATAGATGAATGGTTAAGAGCACTGGCTGCTCTTCCAGAGGACCCAGGCCCGATTTCCAGCATTTACATAGTGGCTCACAGTCATCTGTAACTCTGCTTCCAGGGGATCCAACACCTTCTTCTGGCCTCCACAGACAAGTGGTGCACATACATGTAGCAAAACATGTAGCTACATACATGTAGCAAAACAACCATACAAATAAAATAATAATAAAATAATTTTTAAAATTGTCACTTTGTTTAAAAATAATCTGTATCTCTTTGTTAACATCAACATGTATTTGCATGTTATTTTTCTAATTTTATTTACCTCATGTCTGTATTTTCCTTCAGCATTTTGAGCATAGTTAAGGGCTGTTTTATCTTCACTTAGTAAGTCTGATTTTGCTTCTTCAGAGGCAGAGTCTAAAGATTCATTTTGTTCTAGTGAATGGGCCATGTTTTCCTGTTTGTTTTGTACGTCTTCTGAAAACCGGGCATTTGAAATCTCCCAGCTTTGCGGGTTGGCAGGTAAGACTGTCGGTGATTCTGGGTGTGTGTGTGTCTTCCCTGACTCTTCTGATCCCCATACACTTAGCTGCTTTTAAATGTTTTATATGCCCGGCTGTGCCGTCTCTGTTTCTTCTTGGGACCTTCGCTCTTCTAGCATGTTCTCTCCCATCAGTAATTTCTGTCTCCGAGTTCTTCTTCAGTTTCCGTGGCCACGACCACTGCTCGCTGAGCTCCGGCGAGACCCCGGTGAAGTGACAGAGCCTGGACTCTCAGGCAGTGCCTGGACGCGGTTACCTATTACAGATTAGGTCCACTGGATCTTCTTTGGTTCAAGAAAGGGAATTTGAAGTTGAAGTGCCTCTTCCTTCCCTCACTCCATGCCATGTCACTGTGAGGAGGAGAAACCAAGGCTGAGGAAGAACAGCATGGCATTTCCTTGCAGTTAGTACGGATTGTGTTTGCTTGGGCATTGGCCTGGTTGCTCTAGGCTTTTGGCTGATCTCCAGAGCACATGCAAAGCTATTTCACCCAGTGTCTAGCTGTGTGTTTCATGTTTCCATGGGTGGCAGTGAGAGTCTTCCATCTTACTCCTGCCACTCCTGCTGGGCTTGTCTCTCTTTAAGGTTATTGTGGACTAAGGTATTTCGACATTGGCATTGAATTTCTCAAGACGCTCTAGAAGACACAAGGCTAGTATTTAAACCCAGTGTTTTCCAGACATAATGGACCATAGAACATATGTACATCTTATAATATATAATGCATATATTAATATATTATATAAGGATTGTATGATATTTAATTATTTAAATATTATTGATTTTAAAATATAAAATAGCTATATTTTATATTCATATCTAAATGTATAATAGAATTATTGTATATCTATAAATCAAATATAAAATGAATATTTAAATATTTAATGTAGAGTATGTAATATTGGTTTATTATATATTAATATGAATTTGTTCTAGTGAATGGGCTATATATAGCAGATATAATTATAGATTAGTATGTATTACTCTATATAATATATGGTTTTATGTATATTAGTATATATAATATGTATTTATTTAAAGGATCATTCTCTAGGGATTGGAAAATGAATGGTTCAGCGGTTGGTTAAAGCACTTGCCCCTGTACAGGAAAGTACATCCCCAGAAACTGATACAATGCCACTTAGGCGTGGTGGTCTGCCTGTGATTCCAGCGTGGGGAAGAGGAGACAGTGGGATCCTCACAGCAAGCTGGCTAGTAAGACTGGCCATATTGATGCACTCCACTCCGGGTGGGATTAAGAGACCCTGCCTCAACAAATAAGAATGATTCTAGATATCAACCTTAGGCCTCCCACATGGGCACGCCTGTGTGCAAGCATGCTCATTCACGAATGTACACACACACACACACACACACACACACACACACATGAAAACATGCATATATATATATATATATACATGCATTCCACACACATATGCATACAAATTGAAAAAGAATAATAATAAAAACATCAATCTCTAGACTTCACATTTCTGAACAAAGTGTGGGAACTGTTGCTTTGCACTTACTGAGGACTCACTAGGGTTCCTGGTTTACAAGTAATTGAGTAGGACTTCTGAACTAGTTGAGGAACCACAGCAAACCCGGGTCTAAAACCTGGAAGACAAGTTACAGCTCTGTTCTGTTCATATGCCTGCTTCTAGAAGCTTCAAACTCAGTCTCCAAGAATAGAAGATGTTTCAGAGCAGTCAAGATTAGATAGACCACATTTATATCATTGGCCTCTGCTGGAATATGGAAGAATCATTCCAAAGATGAGATCTTTGGATTTTCGGCCTTGTTTGAAAATATTGAACCATTTTTTCTCATTGACTGTTATGTTATGACATCAGAAAAAAGTATTTCTGGGTTTTTGGAAGCACTTCATAAATCATATTGCTTGGGTCATTTCAAGTCTCCTATGCAGGCCTCAACATCTCCAACACCTGCCAAGGACTAACGATCCTTCTCACTTTTGGTTACTGTGGGACTTGGCATGTTAAATTAATTTTGCTTTCTTTAAAAAAGAAATTTTTAAAAAACCATTTGTGTGTGTGTGTGTGTGTGTGTGTGTGTGTGTGTGTCCCACAGCACGCATGTGCGCTTTGGTTTCTAGTTTGTTTGTGTTACAGAGAATGCTGTGGAAGGGCACTGTGACGGTGCAGAGTTGACAGCTGAGAGTTAGAGCAGAACTGTACAGTTGTGCACATGATTAGGCCCTGGGTACACTGGCTGGCCTGGGTGAAGGTCATAGAGTTTCTTAGAGGTCTCAACCTCTTAGGTAACTCTCTTCAAGTACCATCTGGTCTTTTGTCCTGGCCTACTGCATATCTGATACAATTTTTCATTTAATACTTTTCGTTCTGATGGTTACTCTTTTATTTATTTATTTGTTTGTTTGTTTGTTTTTTGAGACAGGGTCTCACTAGGTAGCCTATGATGGCCTGGAACTCCCTATGTAGACCAGATTGGCTTAGAAATCAGAGATCTTCCTATCTCTTACCTCGCTGGGATTAAAGGCGTGTGCCACCATACCTGATTTCTTTTATTTACTTTTAATTTTTATTGTATATGTATGAGTGTTTTGACTGTACATCTCTGTGGACCATGTGTGATCCTGGTGCCCATAAAGGCCAGAAGAGGGAATCAGATCCCCTGGAACTTAAGTTACAGACATGGTGTATACCACCATGTGGATGGTAAGAATCAAACGCAGGTCCTCCAGAAGAACATTTGGTGCTCCTAACCACTGAGTCATTCCTTCAGCCCTGCTCTTTTATTTTGACAAATTGTTTTAGAGGGAACATCATCTCAATTCTAAAAATATAAAGGTAGTACCCTTTGCTATATGTAAAAGGTACTTGCTTAAATGAAATGTGCAAGGTGCAAGGTTTGGTCTCGGAGCCCCAGTAAGTAAAGAAATAATGTGACCAGTGGCTGAGGAACTTGTCTTACATGCATGAGGTCCTAGGTTCAAATCCCCAGTGTTCTCTCTCTCTCTCTCTCTCTCTCTCTCTCTCTCTCTCTCTCTGTAAACCCATAAGAAACCAAGGAATGCCATAAATTCCAGCTGAACATCGTTGCCCCCACAGCCCTCTCTCTGAAAGCCCTGACTTTCACGTCCTGATTTCGTCTGCTTTATTTCCTGGCACCAGTAGGAAAAGTGGATCAAGTATGACATGGCTCAGAGCATTTGTGTCCCATGTTCTTGAAGGGGCTTTGCTGAGGTCACAACAATGAATCTCTAGCCAGAGCCATCTCAGGTAAACCAAATGAAGAAGGTAACCTCATGGCATCCTTAAAGGGTGAGGGGGGAGTCAGCCCATGCCATGGAGCATCTCCTGTACACAGGTCTTGGGATCTTTGAGAGGAAGTGTTTTGGAAAATCCCCCAGTCCAGGAGGAGGGCACAGTGCTCATAAGACAGCACGGAGGGAATGTTGCTAGTGCATCCTCCATGCTGAGACTGTCTGAAGTACTTGACACATCTCATCTTGTCCCCCTTAACTCAGTGGGGCTGGGGCTAGAGATTTGGCTCAGCCATTAAGGGCACTTGTTGCTTTGTTGTTGTTGTTGTTGTTTTGTTTTGTTTTGTTTTTTGTTGTTGTTTTGTGTGTTTGTTTGTTTGCTGTTGGTTTTTTTTTGAGACAGAGTTTCTCTCTGTGTAGCTTTGGTGTCTGTCCTGGATCTCACTCTGTAGACCAGGCTGGCCTCAAACGCACAGAGATCCACCTGGCTCTGCCTCCCGAGTGCTGGGATTAGAGGTGTGTGCCACTACGGCCCTGCCATTTGTTGCTCTTGTAGAGGACTCAGATTTGGCTTTCAGAGCCCACAGGACAGTTTACAATATCTGTAAGTCCAGTCCCAGAGGATCTGATACCTTCTTCTGACTTCTGTGGGCACCAGGCATGCACATGGTGCACACACATGCATGTAGGCAAATCACCCAGACACATAATATTAATAAAATAAATCTTTAGAAAAAACCCATGGAGGGCAGGTATTGGATCATCCACAGTTTATAGAAGAGGCATGTTAATCTCAGAGAGGTTTAGGAAACTGTCAAAATGCACACAGCCAGCTTTAATAACAGGCATCTAGGAAAGTAACTGCCACAGTCAGGAATTTTAAGGTCACCGAGTTTCAGAGCAACAAAGTGGTAGAAAGGCAGGCATAGTACAGCAGAGAATGCCGGGTCCAGATTCGCTTCGACCTTCAGTACAGGAGACTAAGCTTTGTACTGCTTCAGTAACTGAACGGTCTATGAATATTATCAAGAGGAACCTTGGAGATGCTAGAAGGTGGGAAATCTGTGGAGCAGGTGAAGAGATGCAGGACACAGAGGGTTGGGGTAAAGATGGATGGCACAGAGGGCTGGGGAAGAGATGGAGGAAGAGGAGGGATGGTGAAGAGATGGAGGACACAGAGGGATGGGGTAGAGATGGAGGACACAGAGGGATTGGGTAGAGATGGAGGATGCAGAGGGCTAGGGTAGAGATGGAGGATACAGAGGGATGGAGTAGAGATGGAGGACAGAAGGATGGGGAAGAGATGGAGGATGCAGAGGGTTGGGGTAGCGTCACAGATGGTAGTGGATATCTTTGATTTACAAATATTAGTTACTGAGGTAGAAACCTTCAGTTGACCTTCAACTGAAGACCTCCACCTTCTCCTATTCACATCCTTGAAGAGTCCCCTCTCATATCAAACAGAGGTGACCAACTGTCTTTGGGGACATAGCTCAGCACTTACCTAATACACATGAGGCCTGAGCTATTTGAATTTCAGGAGAAAAACAAAGGACGATAATGGAATGGTTCCATGGGACTTCTGAGGCATTCTGTCTTCCATTTATTTCTTGTTGGGTCCCTTGGTCTGGGGAAGCCAGCCACCATGCCACGGAGACATCCAAGCATCCTCTGGGGAAGTCCCTGTGGTGAGGAACTGAGGTCTCCTACCAACAGTTATATGACCAAGCTGGCCTTGGCCCCTCTGGGCTCAGCCAAGCAGCCACATGACTGTAACTCTGGCTGACATTGTGTCTGTTACCTCAAGAGAAGTTCCTAGACCAACACTACACTGTTTTCGTGCAATCGAATTCCTGACCTAAAGGATCGGTGAAATTGTGAATATTGATTCTTGGGCTTAAAAATTACCCCAAGGTGGTTTAACACACATGCACAAAGTAACTAAGGCAACAGACAAACAACAGTTTTTCAGTAGGGAGAAAAGGACGTGAGTAATTGGTAGCTGAATTTTGATTGTAAGGTGCATTTCATCCCAGGAAGGAGAAAAAGTCTGCTGATGTGTGCGCTTTGCCTGAAGGCTGCCCCAGGTTGTGGCCAGCAGTTACTCAGACATGTGGCTGTGCTTTGTAGGGAGAGGACCCTCACAAGCTACATACAGCCGGCAAAGAATACTACAACATCCCCATGGACATGGAGCAGGGTGGTGGTTTGCGTAGGAAAGGCCCCCACAGGCTCATACATTTGAATGCTTGGTCACCAGTGAGTGGCACTATTAGGAGGTATGGCCTTGTTGGAGTGGGTGTGGCTTGTTGGAGGAAGTGTGTCACTAGGGGGTGGGCTTTGAGATTGCAGAAGCCCAATCCAGGCCCAGTGTGTCTCTTTCTTCCTGTTGCCTGCTGAACCTGATGTAGAATTCTTGGCTACCTCTCCAGCACCATATCTGCCTACATGTGCCACTGTGCTTCCTACCAAGACGATAATGGACTAAATCTCTGAAACTGTAAGCCAAGCTCGTTAAATGTTTTCCTTTATAAGAGTTTCCGTGATCACGGTGTCTCTTCACAGCAAAAGAACATTGATTAAGGAAGTCCTTCTGAAGCTGCAGGCCCATCCCTCCTATCTCCCAGGCACCCTGTGCTGGGTTGGCATCTCTCACTGGCCTTGGAGCTCCTCGGCACTGGCTCTCAATCTCAGCACCATCTCCACTGTCCTAGCCCTGGCCTTGCTCTCCACATAGTTGATGCATGACCATGCCTGATGGTGGATGATGGGATTGTTTCCATGTATATTTCTGTAATAAATAACGACACAATTGATATAGCTTCAAAGCTGTTGTCTGCTCTCTTTAGCTAAATGCCTGACAATGCTTTCTTAACTTCCTAGATCTGGGAGATACCTTTTATGGCAAGAGACCCCAGAACTGTAAAGGGAACAGACACTGGTAAATAAATGGCTTGTTTTTGGGGGGGTCAGCTGTGCCCTGAGGCAGGGGGATGAGGGGAATGGAGGGAAGACTTTCTTCAGCCCCTCCCCCATTTCTTTTTTTTTCAATTTTTTCATTTTTATTTTATGTGCATCAGTGTTTTGCCTCCCCTATTTCAGATGCCAAACTCTGGATCACGTTTTAAGTGAACAAAGATTGGACAGAGGTGTAACCATGCTAGTTTATCAAGTGTGTGTGTGTGTGTGTGTGTGTGTGTGTGTGTAGTGTGGATGCTTTTAGAGCTTTCCTCTTTGCACATCTCCAGGTGTCCTCTCTGCGTTACCCGAGCTGCCTTACTGTGCCATCAAAGTGCACCTCTCCTGGGAGAAAGGAGGGAGGGAGGGAAGGAGAGAGAGAGAGAGAAAGAGAGGAAGAGAGGGATGGAAGAAAGGAAGGGGTAAGGAAGGGATGAAGAGGCCTTGGCTTCCACAGGGACCTGTGAGTCTTTCTGGAGAGGAGCGATTGAAGGCCTAGGCGGACAGAGCTCCCTCATCACCCAGAAAGGAATGGCAGGGCCCATCATGGCGCGAGTGTTCTGAATCCCAGGATACAGGAGGAAGTGTTGGCTCAGGGTTAGGAGAGGTCCCTTTGCCTGCTGGGCTGTCTAGCCAGGCCATTTGCAGGCAGCAGGGAGTAGCATTGGCTGCCTCAGGCGGCTCATGAAGGCTCTACCTTAGACCCTGTAGCTGAATGTTGGCATCTTGAGCACTGAGACGTCTCTCTTCATCCTCTTCTGTTTATGATCCTCCTTCTCCACCCTACGGCGTCTACTCAGGCCTTGAGGGCCTCACCCTGGGTGCCATTCTTCAGAATGAGAAACAGCCATAAAACTGCCATGCCCAGTGTAGCCTGTGAGAACGAGAGACTGTAATGTGTACAGCTTGCCTCCCGCCCCTGCAAACACACCCAGACAGGTGTGTTACGGACAGATACCCTGTCCACGGGGCCACGTCCTCCCAGTGGGACTGCTGCCAATCTATAACCAGCAATGAAGCCATGGGTATGACTATCCTGGGGATGAATGTTGTCTAGGGGTTCTCTTCCTGCCTGGGTTGTGTGTCCTGGGGCTACTGCTGTGAGGGAGAGCCAAAAGACACAGACTAGGCCGTTTCTCTAAGAGGCCATTCACATTCACAAATTATTGTGTGTGTGTGTGTGTGTGTGTGTGTGTGTGTGTGTGTGTGTGTGTACAAGTGCATGTGCAGGTAGAGGTCAGAAGACAATTTGTGGGAGGTGCTCCCCTCCTTCCACCAAATGGTTACCAGGGATTGAACTGGGGTTATCAGGCTCGGCAGCATGTGCCTTCCCATAAGACCGCGTTCTTTTGTGTGTGCGCGGATGTTTGTGCGGGATGGAAGTGTATGTTCAGGACAACTTCAGGCGTCCTCCTTAGGTACTGTCTACGTTGTTATTATCTATTTTTTCTTTGAGGCAGGGTCTCTCATTGGCCTTGAACTTGCCAAATAGGCTAAGCTGGCTGGCCGGCAAGCTGCGGGACCTACCTATCTTTGCGCTGGAATCACAAGCATGTGCCACATACCCATTTTTTTTTTTTTTTTTTTTTAATCTGAGATCTAGGGATCAAACTCAGGTTCTTAGGCTCACAAACATTTTATTGACTGAGCAGTCTTCCCAGCCAGAGACTATGCTCTTTAAAACCCCAGCTTGTTCCCAGGCAGGGCGGCCCACCTCCTCCTGGTGTAGAGGGCCGCAGGGGTGTTGTCTCTAGCAGACCTGGAGATGAACACACCTGTGACCACAGCCCCAGGAGAGAAAGGCCTTCGCAGGGCTGGGAGAGCTGAATCCAGGCAGAGCCCTGATCCAAGCTCAGCACGGTCTCTGGCCTCCTTCCCATGCTTTTGTGCTTCCTCAGGGGAAATAAGCTCCCTGGAGAGTTGTGAGTGTGTTTTCAAACTCAGTGACAGGGAGGGAAAGAAGGGTAGAAGGGGAGGGAGAGGATGGAAGCCCAAAAGGAGGGGCTGAGCAATGAGTCAACACAGAGGAAGTGCAGTTCTTGGTGCAGTGATGTGTACAGTTGCCCTAAACTGCAAACTACCAATGCATGGCTCCTGGGTGCAGACCAAACCACTGAGGTGAGAAGGAGCTACTGCTGGGATAGGCCAAAGGGACCTCTGCCAGACAGTCCCTAACCTGTGCCCGGGGGACAACAGCGTGCCCCACAGAGAGAAGGAAGAGAGGCCCAAGGGCCTGTGGGCCATTTGACTCCCAGAGTGCTAGAACAGGCTATGAATTCACAGCATCGTAGTGCAGTCCGTGTTTAAAGTGATTCTGATAACTTCCAACTCTCCTCCAGATGCTCTGTCTAGGCCAGCCTCCTCACCACACACAGGGGTCTCTAGTGAGCTACAACATGGTGGCCAGGATGAGAGGCTCTTTGGATGGAAAAGCCCCCTGTGATGCTTAGAGAAAGAAATTTATTCCTTTAACTCGGCAATTCTCAACCTGTGGGTCATGGCCCCTTTGGGGGTTGCTTATCAGATATTTACACTTTGATTCATAATAGTAGCGAAATTACAGTCATGAAATAGCAATGAAAGAATTTTATGCTTGGGGGTCACCACGACGTGAAGAGCTGTGTTAAAGGGTTACAGCATCAGGAAGGGAGAACTACTGCTCTAATTGATAATGAAATCGGAAAGGTCATATTCACACTGTGAGCTGGGTAGAAACTGTGTAAGCAATAGTGAAGAAAGCCACAAGAATATGGGATCCAGCTCTCTGTGTTTGTGTAGGAGAAGGTGATGGTGGAAGTGAGAAATGGCAGATACGAGGAAAAGGACGGGGGGGGGCGAGAGAAGAAGAGCAGGAGGAGGTGGGGGTAAAGAAGGAGAAAAGACAGACCTGGAGTAAGTGTCAGAGAGAGGGGAAGGGACAGAGGATGAGGAGAGGATTGGGAGCACCTGGAAAGGATTGGGAGCACAGGAGAGGATTGGGAGCACCAGGAGAGGATTGGGAGCACCTGGAAAGGATTGGGAGCACAGGAGAGGATTGGGAGCATCCAGGAGAGGATTGGGAGCACCGGGAGAGGATTGGGAGTACCAGGAGAGGATTGGGAGCACCGGGAGAGGATTGGGAGCACCGGGAGAGGACTGGGAGCATCAGGAGAGGATTGGGAGCGCCCGGAGAGGATTGGGAGTACAGGAGAGGATTGGGAGCACAGGAGAGGACTGGGAGCACCCAGAGAGGATTGGGAGCACCCAGAGAGGATTGGGAGCACCCAGAGAGGATTGGGAGTACCAGGAGATGGAGAACAGAAGGCATCCTGTGGCCAGTAGGAGGCACTAAGCACAGACACTGGGCTAGATTGTCTTTTGTGCTGGTTGTCAGGCAAGGAGTGTATCCGCCTGTAGCAGAAGCCTTATTGTCATCCTGTGGGTCATTTCTCAATATCCATGTGTGGCCAAAGTGACATGTAAGTGGGATTGAGTTGTTCTCTTGCTGGGAGCTGGCAGGGGCTGGCCACTGACCCCCAATCTATAACCATGGCTCCTCCATGTGGTTTATGGGCTCAGATATGGGTATCTCTGCCTTGGCACTCTCTGTGTGTCCCAAGCCAGGCATTGGTCCTCCTGCCTACACTTCCCAGATGCTGGGATTACAGGTGTTCAAACCAAGCCTGGTTTATGTGGTAGGGGGGATTGAACGCACAGCTCACCCATCCTCAGCTAGCACTCTGCCAGCTGACCCACAGCCCCACTTACCAGATCTGGTGCCGTGTTGTGATTGCCTGTGCAGCTGTCTGTCCTTACAGGGCACTCCCGTGCTCCCTGGGGTTAGGAACTTGTCTCGGTCACCATGGCACGCACACACGAACACTTTTGTATGTATATTTGTTGAATTGTGTGAACCACCTTAATTCTTCTGGCAGTGTCCCAGAGAAGGGTCTTCCAGGTTTCTTATTCAAGGATGTCGAACTCTCTCTCTCTGACCGGAAGGAGCAGAGCACTCTGAATTGTTGGGGTTTCAGCAGGGTGAGTGAAACAGTCAGCCCAGGGGGAGATTCTCCTTGGCTGTATTATGGGATGGGAAAGCAAAGAGCATCCCCAGGAGAGGGTTCCTCTGCCCCAGAGTGGCGGCTGCCATGGTCAGTAGACTGGGCAGGAGGGAAGGGCAGGAGCCATGTATGTATAAGAGGAGCCTGTCTGCAGGGCCTTCAGATGACCCACTGCCGAGGCTAACCTAGGCATTCCATGAAGCTAGACGTGTTTACCTTCAGTGTGGCACTTCTCAATGCACTGAGGACAAGGGTGACCCAGCAATTTGTCGGCATTTGCTTCCAGCTCATCCTTGAGTTAGGAGCCCCACACCACATCAATAGCTAAGGAAAGACTGAGTAGCAGAGGAAACACAGCTTTCCACCCACACGGTAATAAACGAGTGCAGGAGGAGAACATCATGTGCATGTGCATGTGCGTGTGCGTGTGCGTGTGTGTGTGTGTGTGTGTGTGTATGGGTCTCCATGTCTCCATGCATGCATGTGAGTATTTATGAATTATATATTTGTGTACACGTGTGTGCATGGGAATGGGTGTATAGTGTGTACATGGAAAATGGAGACCTGGGGATGCTGGTGGAGGAGTATGAGTTTCACTGGCCTGATTGCTTACATAGTTATAGAATATATACAGAAATAATTTTATCATTTTTCTCTCTTAGAAAAGACAGAATCTAAAAACTGTTCTGTGTGCATCCTTTTTCATGACGGTATCACCTGACAGTCATTTGTTCCTGTCAATCAGCTTAACAGCAGGGAAGGATGGACCCCCAGCACTGGTAAGTCCGGGAGGCAGGTACAAGGAAGGCGGGAGGTTCCCTGACTTCCTCACACAGCCTGTGAGTTCAAAGCCCGGTGAAGGACATCAACTGTGACTGAGAAGGTGAGGGAGGGGGCTGAGCCTGTGTGTAGTGACCTGTTTCTTTCTTGTTTTCCTCACAGAGTCCATTGCGGGAGGGAACGGGATGCCAGCCTGGGACTCCGAGCCGTCTCCTGTACCTGGCCTGGAAATTCACGCTTCTCTCCACGGATGGCACAGCTCCTGTCTCCTGTCTGCTTACAGTACTCTATAAGAAGTTCACGATTGCAGCCGTTATGTGCTTGGCATATTTTATCATGGAATGTGGTGTTATGCGTTATAACATCTACTTTTGTTTGTTTTTCATTTTGTTTGCTTTTCTTTCTTTTTTTCTTTTTCTTTTTTTGGTTTTTCGAGACAGGGTTTCTCTGTGTAGTCCTGGCTGTCCTAGAACTCCCTACTCTGTAGACCAGGCTGGCCTCAAACTCAGAGATCCACCTGCTTCTGCCTCCCAAGTGCTGGGATAAAAGGTGTGAGCCACCACGGCTCGACACACCTACATGTTTTTAAATGCCATGCTCTTCTTATTATTTAATAACAGTTTGCCTATGTCATTTGATGTAATTCTCACAATAGCCTTTATGTGACTACTTAGTACCCCCATTTTACATGGAAAGAAGTTGAGGCTTTTCCAAATTAACTGGCTGGGAGTGGGATAAAGGGTCCAGACTTTGAGTCTGCAGCCCTCAATGCAGCTACCATGTTTATTTTGTGTGTAATATTATGTAATGTGTTAGAAGAGATGCAGAGGACAATGCTGAGCGAGTCCTAGCCTACTGCATGGCATTCCTGGGGCTGCTCTTTTGGAGGGCTGGGACCCAGGGAGAATCAAGCCCTGGACAGGGAAGCCTGATCCACCAGAGGTGCTCTGCAATTAGCCAGGCCTTGCTTTTTGATTTAATTCTTCCCCTAATGTGTGTTCATCATGTAGCTCTGGAAAGATTGGTATTCAGGGAAGTAGCATCAAAGACGGTAATTAAAGTGTCTCTGCTGACAGGCGGTGTCTGGGAACAGACCTGTTTGATTCCGCAAAGGAAATCATTGGTGTTCTAACAGGAGGCAGGAAACTTTTGATTAGCGAGTGATAGATAAACAGATCGATGCCTTTTCTGGCAACATTTCAGCTTCATTATTGTCACTGGGAAAGAGACAGGGATGGAGTGCAGAGGAGAGGAGGTCCTGCTGGGTCCTTTGGGGCTTGAAAGCAGGCAGGGGCTGGGGAAGGTCAATGCCAGGCTGGGCAATAGGGTTGTGGCTGGCTGGCTCTAGGTCTTAGGGAAATGAGGCTGTGTCTTCAGCAACATCTCCATGAGACCTCAGACAGGGGCTGATGAGAATCTCCTGGTCGCCAAGCTTCTTGGTGATCAGCTAAGTCTGTGTTCCCAGCCACCACAGCCCCTCTGCGTTATTGCTGCTCTCTCAAGGTCAGGGGAAGTTAAGACCAGAGATTATACTGTGTCAGTGGGGCCTTTTTGAAATATGACTCTGTAATCTCTTTCCACACCAGAGGAGAGATGCCAAAATCGCACTTCAATCTCCAGCTCGCAATGGGCTTATTGGGATTTTAGCAGAGCTCTGCCTGGATAAGACTGTTTCTTCTCCCAGGGTGCCCTTTTACAAACTTTGGTTAAGCAAGGCCGCAACTTAGCGAGGGAGGCTTTGCAGGTGTCAGGGGCCATGAGCCCAGCAGACAGGGCAGGGGATAGGCCACCCAGCATGGTCTATCCTGATGTAAGTGCCCTCTGGGAAGATGAGGTCTAAAGTGGGTGTCCCTGGCCTGCATGTGCACATGTGTGTACACACACATCCCAGTTGTGTGAGGAGCAGAGCTCTGGATTACCCTGAGGTTATACACGACACAGGAAGATTGCCTGCACCTGGCACTTAGTAGGCACTCACTTCTGACTTCGGATTGATGTCAGCTCCAGAACAGGTGTTTCTCTGTTTGGTGCTCTGGCCACATGTCCTCGCCCATGCTCGGCCACTGCTCCTCTTCCCTCATGGAGCCTCAGGCACATGGCCCCAGTCCCTCTGCCAGGAGCAGGCATGCAGACATCCAGAATGCAGCATGCAGGACACAGCACAGCTCTGGACTGCAGCTGGCTTCTCTGCAGGACCTTGGTAGGTATATGTGACCAGCACTGATGATGTCCCCGGGAACAGCCCTGGAGCAAGTGAAGGTGGGTTTGCCCCGTAGGAATTCTCGGCTGTGACATTGCACGGGAAGCCCCCGGGAGCAGGCAGTCAATCGCCGTAGGTGACTTTGTCCCCACTATTTTAGACGGTGGCAACTGGGTGGTTTAAAAACTGTCTGGGGGGATCTGGTACTCAGCTGAGCTGAGAGCATTGTTCTGTGGCCTCCTGCCTTCGAGTGAGTGAATTTAGGACATCTCAAACTCCCTCACGACAGCTGTTTTTAAATACTGCCCTTGGAAAACAAAGGTGTGGGCCCCTGAGGATGAAACAAGCAAGGTGAAGTGTTTGTGACAGAGAGGTGTTGGTGTTTCTACCCCCAGACGCTCTAGATTCCCTGGCACCTGGCCAGACAAACCCACAATTTGTGTGGCTGTTTTTCCTTAGAGGGGCACCCCAATAGGGACTGAAACCATCTTTTTCCTTTTTTTTCTGGACAGAGAGGCCCTGAACAAGAGCTGGTGCACCCTGTGATACCCCCTGAACGAGAGCTGGATGCACCCCGTGATACCCCCTGAACGAGAGCCTGGATGCACCCCGTGATACCCCCTGAACGAGAGCCTGGTGCACCCCGTGATACCCCCTGAACGAGAGCCTGGTACACCCCGTGATACCCCTTAGGCACCTCTCACTTGATCGGCCTGTCTAAAGCTCCTTCTGCTTTCTCGCCTCGGCTAGCTGCCGCCTCTCACAGGTCCATCTGTGGTGGCTCACCTCAGTGTGCCCCCTCCTGCCTGTTTCCCACCTTCTTCTGTCTCTGCTCTGTGTGTTTCCTTCGTGACACGTGTCCTGTTTTTATGTACACATGTGCCTGTCTGTCTCCTTCTCTAGTGGCATGCTCCAGGCACTTGGTTTGATCCCTAGCTCCGTGAAGGAGAAAACAGGAAACAAAAACCAGTTTCTCTGAGGTAGGAAGCGGCACCAGCTAGCAATGGGTGGTCACTGTGGAGAAGGAGGCAGCCCTGGGTTTATAACGGCAGCTAAGGGACTTCCCCTCTATGCCCTGTATTTCACCATTCAAGAGTCACTCTGTTTTTCCCAGATGTGTCTCACACAGGACTGTCATCCCCACAGGGGCACACTGGGGTGGACACACTTGCGCCCCTAGTTCCCTGAACACAGCCTACGAGTAACTAGATCCTCAGGTGATAATTGCTGATACATGAATAAGTGGTTGAGATTGCTCAAAAAAAGTTAAAATGCTATAAAGCATCGAAGTCAGAAATCGAGAGCTAAACACAGGACACTAACAATGATAACCGCTAGTGGGAGAGAACAACAGAAACCTATTGTGTGCTTGCCTTTTCATCTGACACAGTAGAGGCCACCTTTTATAAATGTCAAAGTTCACCTCTTTTAAATATTGTTATCACCATTTTGGAAATGAGGAAACAGAGACCGAGATTTGGTAAACCGCTTGGTAGGGGCCGTGGAGGTACTAAACAGGTCAACTGTTTGAATTCTGCAGGCCTGCTGACCTGAGTCTTCCCCCTTAACTGGATTACGATTTAGCAGCCACGCCTCGATCAATGGCCCCAGAGAAGTGAGTGGCGCTCACTCCTAAGGGCCACTCTTTGCTGTTCTGATGAGTGGGGAGCCAGAGATGCTGAGTGTGTGGGACTGTCCCCCTAGAGAGACTTAAGGAGTCCAGAGATGCTGAGTGTGTGGGACTGTCCCCCTAGAGAGACTTAAGGAGTCCAGAGATGCTGAGTGTGTGGGACTGTCCCCCTAGAGAGACTTAAGGAGTCCAGAGATGCTGAGTGTGTGGGACTGTCCCCCTAGAGAGACTTAAGGAGTCCAGAGAAGCTGAGTGTGTGGGACTGTCCCCCTAGAGAGACCTAAGGAGTCCAGAGATGCTGAGTGTGTGGTACTGTCCCCCTAGAGAGACCTAAGGAGTCCAGAGATGCTGAGTGTGTGGGACTGTCCCCCTAGAGAGACTTAAGGAGTCCAGAGATGCTGAGTGTGTGGGACTGTCCCCCTAGAGAGACTTAAGGAGTCCAGAGATGCTGAGTGTGTGGGGCTGTCCCCCTAGAGAGACTTAAGGAGTCCAGAGATGCTGAGTGTGTGGGACTGTCCCCCTAGAGAGACTTAAGGAGTCCAGAGATGCTGAGTGTGTGGGACTGTCCCCCTAGAGAGACTTAAGGAGTCCAGAGATGCTGAGTGTGTGGGACTGTCCCCCTAGAGAGACTTAAGGAGTCCAGAGATGCTGAGTGTGTGGGCCTGTCCCCCTAGAGAGACTTAAGGAGTCCAGAGATGCTGAGTGTGTGGGACTGTCCCCCTAGAGAGACTTAAGGAGTCCAGAGATGCTGAGTGTGTGGGACTGTCCCCCTAGAGAGACCTAAAGGAGTCCAGAGATGCTGAGTGTGTGGGACTGTCCCCCTAGAGAGACCTAAAGGAGTCCAGAGATGCTGAGTGTGTGGGACTGTCCCCCTAGAGAGACTTAAGGAGTCCAGAGATGCTGAGTGTGTGGGACTGTCCCCCTAGAGAGACCTAAAGGAGTCCAGAGAAGCTGAGTGTGTGGGACTGTCCCCCTAGAGAGACCTAAGGAGTCCAGAGAAGCTGAGTGTGTGGGACTGTCCCCCTAGAGAGACTTAAGGAGTCCAGAGATGCTGAGTGTGTGGGACTGTCCCCCTAGAGAGACCTAAAGGAGTCCAGAGATGCTGCCAATCCCAGGCTGGGTAAATGGGCAGAAAGAGAAAGAAGAAGCCGGAAGAGGATAGAGAGGGCACAAAGGTCTGTGGGCTACCCTGTGGCAGAGCTCTGAAGCTCCAGAGCCAGGCCTCCTTAAAGGACCAGGACCTAAGGGAGCAAGGGACATAGTGAGCCACCTTGTGCCTCCACCGTGTACGGGATTGAAGCCAGCAGAACAGAGCTGCAAGACGGCGGGCAGGACAGCAGCAACAGAGGCCTGGATGTCAGGTGTTCATCACACCACATGGTCATTGCTAGATTTCTCATCATTGCGACCAAAAGGCCCAAGAGAACATGTAGCACGGATGCTAGTTGGTCTTAATAATAAAAAACTGGAGCCCGGAGTGAAAGCTGAAAAGATCAGAGAAGCAGATCAGCCAGCCGCTAGTTCTTACCTCTACGAAATCCTCAGCCTGAAAGAGACTGAGCTCCTCTCTCCTCTCGCCTTATATTCCTCTCTCTGCCCAGCCATATCCCTTCCTGACTCCATCTTCCCAGTGCTGGGATTAAGTGTGTGACTCCCAAGTACTGGGACTAAAGGTGTGAGTCATCACCAACTGGCTCTGTTTCTCTTTTAGACTATATTAATCTCATGTAGCCCCAGGGTGGCCTTGAACTCACAGAGATCCGTTTGCCTCAGCCTCCTGAGTGCTGGGATTAAAGGTGTGTGCCTCCACTGCCTGGCCTCTGTAGCTAACTAGTGGCTGGCTTTGCCCTCTGATCTTCAGGCAAGCTTTATTTGTTAGAGCATACTCAGGTATCACCACAAGAACAAGTTAAAGGAAGAAAGATCAGTCCATGGCCGATTGGTCCCGTGTGGGAGGGCAAACCTTCCTGTTGTCGGGAGTGTGTGGTAGAGGAGTTCATATCTCCCTCCAGGAAGCAGAAGCAAGGGACGTGCTGAGCTGCTGCCCTCTTCCCCCATTTATTCCTTCACCCTGGCCTCCAGCCCAGGAGGTGGCACTGTCCACACTCAGGGAGTGTCTTTCCCCCACCTCAGTCAGTCATCTCTAGGAATGCACTCCCAGACACCCAGAAAGATGAACCTCACTAATCACATGGGGACTCTAAATTCAGCCAAGTTGACACTGACGACCATGTTGTCAGTCACAGCAGGGAGGGAACACACACACACACACACACACACACACACACACGAAGGGTATGTGTTGGAGGGAAATAAGCCATAGTGATGGCGGGAAAAGTGGAAAAAAGGCTGTGTATAACATCGGGTGGGCAGACAGTCAGGGAGGGCTTCCCTGAAAAGGTAGCTTTTAAGCTAAGGCAGGTGCAAGATGTCTATATAGAGAGAGGTAAATATCTATGTGATATTTAATATGTCATGTTACTATATCATGGGTATATTACAAAATAATATTTTGCAATATTATATTCATAATGTATTTATTATGGGAAGCTTCATGGATCTCAGATATATATATATATATATATATAGCATATACATTATATGCTATAGTACTCTATAATATGTAACATAACATATGAATTATAATAATTTAATTGGTATATTAATATATAATTATATCATATTACAATATAGTGAAGAGACGGGGAAGAAGGCCAGGTGTGGTGGCACATGCTTTTAATCCAAGCATTCAGGAGGCAGAGGTAGGCAGATCTCTGTGAGTTCAAGCCTGCCGGTCTGTAAAGTGAGTTCCAGGATAGCCAGGACTATGTAGACAGACTGTCTCATAAAACCAGAGGAGGGGGTTGAGGGGGCAGTTGTGAGAGCAGCCCCATGGGCCACCTACTGCAGGGCCCTGTGATGCGTGGTTGTCTGGTTGAGCATGCATCGGGATAGGCAAGAGTGACCCACAGTGTCATGGCCAGGGTGGTTGAACTGATCACACAGGTTTGGTGGCAGCGTGCAGAGAGATCACCAGAGTGGTGGGGTACCGGATGTGCTAGGACCCTTTCCTGGACTAGGAAGGGCAGTGTCTCTGATCAACAAGGGCATTTCTCCCAGGTCCTAAGAGAAGCCAGCGCCTCTTCCTTTCAGCCCCCTGCAGGCCCAGGACAACAAGGAACCTGCATCCAGCCTTTGTCTCCAACCCACTCTGATGTCTGTGATTAAATTGATTTGCCTATAATTGATGTTGCTTCTCAACAGCCTGCAGACTGGACCTGCATCCACGGCATCCATGGCTGCTGTGTAGTTTGCTCCAGCACGGGGCCTGCCCTCCCCAACCCAGACAGTTAAAACCACCACCGATGCCACCGCCCGGTGACAACAACAAAAATCTTGGCCCCTATAATGTTTACGATGCCTCAACCTAAAGGGCGTCAGATAGCGTTCTCAGGACAACACGTGTCCACATCACAGAGCCCCGGCTTGGAGCCAGTACAGACAGGCATCATCTATTCAAATCACAAACAAATAAATCGTTGGCCTTTGCTATCTCCCGTTAGTCGAATTGGAAATTAGGAGAGCTGGAGCATTTACCGCGAGGCTCTGTCGGATCGGAACTGCATATGGTAATCAGGAGGCAGCTTCCATGTGAGGTTGCAGAGTGTGTAAATAACCAATTATGGTTTTAAAAAGAAAAGCTTGTTTGGTTGTGAGAGCCAAGTTCTTCCCAGCGGAACTCGCTTTTGCCTCTGCACGATATGGATGTAATTTAAAGTATCCCTGCCTGTTCTCCTTGCGCTATTTATTTAAGGTGTTTCTACAAGAACACGCTATGGAGAAGAGCAGGCTGAGAAGGAAGCCAGAGTGTTATTGATCATGACCACACAGGATTGAGGTGTCAGGTCACCTTCTCTCCATTGATTGTTGATCGCTCCATGATCCCCTCCCCGCTCCAGTCACAGACACATTAAGTGTAGAGACAAATTTAATCATTGCTCACTTGCATGGCTGTTGTGATTCCAAGCCATTTTTCAAAACCCATGGTCAGCATGTAGAAAGGGAACTGTGAGGAAGCTGCGCAGACACAGACACATTTCTGCCTTCTGCTGAGTAGTGCTTCGAGGACCGTTAATTCTCTTTGATGAAGCGACAGTCCTGGCTGGGGGTTGGGCTGGGCAGCTGGAAGCAGGATTGACTTACTTCTTAGGAAAATTCTCCTGTATTTGTTAAAACTGGCCACCCTCAAATCTCTGGGCTGGAGGGGCAGAAAATCCAACAGCCTTGCATAGTAGCTACCTGCCTGCACCCCGGGAACGGATAACGGCAGAGGCCAGACCAGCTATTATGGCTGTAATTGACGTTGATGTCATCTCTGCAGCCTGTCGGGGGTGGGGCATGAATAGATTAATACTTGACCTGCAAAAACTTTGACCTCGCCAATAGATATCCCATCAAATCCCTGTGTTTGAAAAGTGGGAGCTGTGTGCCTATGTGTTTGTTTTCCTCCTCTAGTGGACACAGCAGGCACACCATGCTGTACGAAGAAGCCTGTTCATTCTGTGTTTGGTGCAAGGTACTTCGACTACAGGATGAGGTCCAGTGCAAGGTACTTCGACTGCAGGATAAGGTCCAGTGCAAGGCGCTTCGACTGCAGGATAAGGTCCAGTGCAAGGCACTTCGACTGCAGGATAAGGTCCAGTGCAAGGCACTTCGACTGCAGGATAAGGTCCAGTGCAAGGCGCTTTGGTTGTTGGAGGTTCCTGCCTCGAAGAATTTGTAGTATGCAAGGAACAGTGGTTTTCAAAGCATGGCTTTCTGAATTACTTCAAAATTACCTGCAGGCTTTGTAGAAAGGCCAATTTCTGGGCTCAGCTCCTAAGTTCTGGATCCCACAGGTCTATGGGAGTTTGTGTTTCTTCTCTCGTTTTTTTTTTTGTTTTTGTTTTTTTTTTTTTTAATTTGGGGATATGTACATGCCGGGGTGCGTTTGTGATTGTCAGAGGACAACTTGCAGGAGTCTGTTCCTCCTCCTGCCATATGGGATCTAGACATCAAATCCAGGTCCCCAGGCTTGGCAGCAAGTAGCCTTACCTGCTGAGCCATCTTGCCAGCATTTCTAACAAGCCTTGGATGTTGATGATATTGCTGGTCCAAGGAACTCACGTTTAAGAACTAGTTTTGAGGTATGGTTTGAACATCTGGCCGGATGTTAGAATCACCTTTGGATAAATAAGATGCCTGGGGGCCTTAATTGGTGAGATCTGGGGTCTAGGCATTAAAGTTTCCCCTTTCAAAAGAGGCCCCCAAGGTAGTTCTCACGGGCAGCTGGGTTCCAGAACTTTCCTTAGTCGGTACAGTAAGGCTAGAAGGTGGAAGCATTTAGCAGTGAATGTAAGAGACTGACAGCTGTCGGCTAACACTCGGGGCAGATTCAAGCCCTAGCATTTTCCTTAATCTTCACGGGCCTCCATGTCCTTGTCCCCGGTACTGAGAATGGTCAGCTCTGAGCTGCAGTGAGGCTGAAGTGTGGCAGCCTGCATGCCTGGCAAATAGTGAGTCTGAGACACATGCTTCTGGTACTGTCCTCGGGGTGCCTTGCAGGAGGGCTTGGCTCATTTCAACTTCATTGTTTGCTATGTTTCCAGCCTCATTCTTTGCCTAAGATACCAGCCGAGGTTTACCCCGTTGGACCTTCTGAGAACTGCTGGTGGCCTCCCGGCTGCCTAGCGGAATCCCTGCCTCCTCCCTTCTCCATTCAAACACCAGCAATTGGGTCTGGAGCTTTCTCCAGCGGCCCCAGCTCCTTAGCAGGAATGCCCCGTTTGCAGCTGTGGAAACATTCGTCATCCAGTGTAACTAAGCAAAACACCCCACCCTGGGACATGTCTAGTACACATGCCGGTGGTTCAGTGCCAGAAGGCAAATGGTCCCCGAGAATAATTCCCAAGACAAGCTGCAGGCACGTAGGGAAAGCTGGCAGAGGCCAGAGGACCCATTTGTAAAATATGATTGGCAGTTGGGTTTGTTCTTTTCATAACATTCTCATGTGCTGCGGTTTGTGCTGTGTGTATTTAAAAAAAAAAAGTTTGGGGCCACGGCGATAACTCAGCCAGAAGAGGTACCCCCACCAAGACTGGAGACCTGAGTTTGGGTCTCCAGACACACATGGTGGAAGAGAGAGAGAGCTAACTCCAGTATATTGTCTTCTGACCTCATGCATACATACGCAAAATACCCTTTTGTTTTTTTCTTAATTTTAAGAAAATACACCCTCCACTTTCAGGTGGGTGGGAGGAGGATAAAAGAAAAGTCGGGAAGTTGGAAAGGGAGACTCCAGATGTGTACATATACAGAAAGGCACGAGGGTGGTACGCGGGCAATTCAGGAAGACCTCGGATGGTGGGGGAAGGTGGTTAGGATCGAGGAGAGGTCCCGAGCAGGAGGAAGAAGGACACACTTTCTCGAATCAGCCTCTGGAGTAGAGATGGCAGTGGCTCCAGAGGCCGCTTGTTCCAGAAGCTCTTACAGAACAGACTGGCGTGCCACTTGCTGGGGTTACCCAGGAGCCGGGGCCAGCCCTACCAGCCACCCTGGCGCATGAGCTTGTGAGTCCAGTGGTGAAGAGCGTGAGCCCTGGACTCAGCTTTGGGTTGAACTGTACCAACTCCTGGGGTTCCTCCTCTGGAAAATGGGCATAGTAACAGTGTGACAGCCAAAGGACAGGTTTGTCATCAGGGTCCCAGGAGATCCTGTGTGTTCCGAGCCAGCCCAGTTATCACGGCAGCCATTGGCTTTCATCCACTCAGCACCTGTTGGCTTGTTGAACCCTTTTGTGTTCCTGATCCGGCTTAAGGCGTTGCCGATACAGAGCTGAAGAGGGGCAGGCAAGGCCTCTGCTCTCAGAGAGCCTTGAACCTGGGATTGAGAGGCTTAATAAAGAACGTGAACAGAGGGAAGAGAGCCTACCCATATTCTGGTTACCGTTACCATGGGGCCTGCCCGAGATGGGAGCCTCACTACCGTGAGGGGACATGGAGCCTGAGGTCTGGCGAATGTAGCTGTGTGCGTATCTGGAACACCACAAGGTCCAGACAGGGAGCTAGCGCCTTCAAAAGCTCTGTGTCTGGGGTGTGGTGACTGGGAAGGGCAGGAAGGAGTGAAGGTTACTGCTGTGGAGTAATTGCTGTGAGAACGGAAAGAAAAGAAACACCGGGAAGAAGTGGGAGGCAGGTGCTGCCCAGCCCAGGGGGCGCTGAGAAGGACTGGATGGTCCAAGGCCGGTGGGAAACCATGATAAGATTTGAGCAGGTATTGGCATGACTTGGTTGGATTCTTATTTTAAGACAATCCCTGCGGCTGTTGTGGGAGACTTAAGGAGTGGGATTGGGAGTAGGGAGGATGTTATGGGTGCTCCTGCCCTCTGCAGATGGCACATGCCAGCGGCCCACACTGCCCTTGTTTACTTCCTCTTCCAGTCTCCCTCACTTGGGGGCAAAAAACAGAGAGCACAGTTGCTAACCCCAGACCTCTAGCATCCTCCTACCTCAGTGATGAGCTGAGAGATTGCAGGAGTGAAGATTGCCTGCTCACAGGGACTCGAAGCCCCCACTTTCTCACGGGGAAGCATGATGTTAGCCACCAGCTCCCTAACTAGAAATCAGCCTTTTCCGGGGATGGTGTGCGGCACTGTGCAGGGGACTTCTGGGCCACTTCTGTTCTTGGAGGCAAACACATCACCAACATATGTAGCGAACATGTGCTCTGCCTGGTGTCCAGATGCCTAGCCAAGCTTGGGAAGCTGCTTGGAATTTTATCCCCATCTTGCTGGGGCCATCTGCTTTGGATACCAAAGGAGTCTGGGCCAGGGCATGTGACAGGATCTCTCCAGCCTTTGGGCCCTCTCTGGGGCCCAGATCCATGTGCAGGCCATGGTCTTTGGCAGTAGAAAGGGATTAGGGAGGCATGAGGAGGCGGAAGCTCCTATGACCCCATCTAGGTATCACAGAACCCCCGATAGGCTAGCAGGACTGGACTGGTCACACAAGGCTTTAGGTAGCCCCGTTCTGGATGCAGCCAGAGAGACCTTTCCTTCAGATACAGGTTCTCTTCCACAGCCACCTCTCTAAGCCTCCGACTTGAAGACATTGCTCTACATTCTGTACTTCTTCTAGCCCACTTTCGTATTCCTTCGATTTTTATAGCCGACCATTTTGTACGTGAACTCAGTACTAAACAAGCATTATTACTGCGTTGCGCACTGTGCGCCACAGAGGTATAAATCCCACATTAACCCTGTCCTAAAGAGCGGCTGAATGCATTTTAATAAATGTCCCCAAAGGTTTCGGTGTCTAGTAGCCAAACGGAATAAAAAATGCACACACATTACAGGGCATTATGAACCTTTCTATCAAAAGTAATAATAAACAGACAGCTCTTTGGGCTGGGCAACCGGGTTATGTTTTTAAACAGTATATTGAGAGACAAATCAAAGCAGAGCTGAGATGATTATGGGATATGATCCAGTGTGGCCAGTGATTTCCGGGCCTGGGGGTGGGGGTGGGGGCTGCTTTAAGCAGACAGACCTCCCTCTTCTCTCTTGACACATTTCCATTTTAAACTCTCATGCTACGTGGTACCAGGAGAAAAAAGCAAATTAAGAAATCTTTGCCGCGCTCAGATATTTAATATAAGCAGCCAGATAAAGGCTAGACACACATCATTTGTCAGCTGAATAAAAATTCAGATGAGGTATTTTCCTGATGCTGTGCCAGGCACCATTAGGAGAGCATTTTATTTTCATGTGTCAGTGACGGCATGCTGTTGGGGCCAAACTTCATCAGACTACAAGGTGTTACGTGATGTCAGGCACAGCGTGGCCTTCTATCTCTGGCATCTCATCCGGGATGAGATGACTTTGCCACTAACTTGCTTTTTTGTTCCCTATATGGGATTTCCACTCTGGAAATCTCCAAAGTTAATTAGCCGTTTTGGTTATCAACCGAGGGCAGATGAAATATCCTGCCGGTGGCCATTTTTGGTTGTGCAGATGTTTTGGTTTGGGCACATCTGCAGGCAATCACTCAGCGTTCTGGGCAGGAACGGTGTTTTATTATAGGATTAGATGTGTAATCTTGGATAAATAGTAGAAATCGGAGTACTTCAATTGGAAGACTTGCTTTCTCTCCTGGAGAGCAGTGTAAATAGCAAACCAGAAACCATTCTCTCATCACCGGAGCAATAATCTAATGTGCCAGTCTTCTCCCTTATGGCTGGACCTCAGAGGCCTGTGTAAACCCCCTGGCAAGTGGGAGGCTGTGGGTGTCAAGTCAGGCATGGGGCCCAGCAGCTGGGGCCTCAGCTGAGTTCTCGCAGCAGCCGTGAACTCATGGCCCCTCTCATCCCCTCATTCTTGTGTTGAGGACATGCCTGCTATTTGGTATCTGGGCACTAGGGAATCTGGACTGTGTCTCAGTGCCTCCTTGGGAGGGTGGTTCTCACCATCCCCAGCCAACAGGCTTTCCCACAAAGTCTGAGGAGTTTGCGAGGTGGAGGCAGTGCACTGGGCCCAGCCCAGGTCCCGCCTTCTCTCCAATTCTCTAAAACGTAGAGTGATGGCACTCCGTTTTGTTTCACAACTCCAAAACAGATGTACTGAATCCCTGAAAACTGATCTATGGTAATGCACTTAATTTTAATCTCCAATGTTAAAAGTAAAAGCTGATCACTTAAAGCAGAAACATGTGTCCTTCCACCAGAAGTTGGCAGAGGGAGCAGTGTGCCCCATGCCAGTGAACTATTCCAGCTCTGCCACTGGCCTCCTCCCGACTGTGTGCTCCTTCCTTCCCTGTGCCCCTCCCTCCCTGCTACTTACGCTCCTCTCTGGGAGCCCTCAGCAGCCAGGGTCATTGGTCCTGTCTTGGCTGTTCCCAGGATGGCTTAGTGCTTTGCACTGCTCTGCAACGCTCCTACCCAATGTGGCTTGGGAAGTTGCAAAGAAAGATATGCCAGGCTAGGGATATAGTTCAGTTGGTAACTGTTTGCCTACTCAGTACCAGGACTTGGGTTCAACTCCCTGCTCTGCATAAACCCAATAAAACACTGTGGTATGATATTGTGTTTGTGTTCTGACAAATAAAGCTTTCCCGGAGATCAGAGGACAGAGCTAGCCACTAGTTAACCAAAGAGGCCAGGCAGTGGTGGCATACACCTTTAATCCCAGCACTTGGGAGGTGGAGACAGGAATATAAGGCTGGTGGAGACAGAATCTCCAGCCCATTCAGTCTGAAGATTCCTAGAGTTAAGAAGGCTCACAGTGACTGGCTGTTCTGCTTCTCTGATCATTCAGCTGTCACCCTAATATCTGACTCTGGGTTTTTATTGCTAAGACTGATTAGGATCACTCGCTACAGAACACCTGTGATTCCAGGACTCAGGTGGAGGCAGAAGAATGAGAAGTTTAAGGTCATCCTCCTATACATAGTAAGTTCAAGGCCAGCTTATGCTCCATGAGATCTTGTCTTAGGAAAACCATGTCACAGCTGTGTGGAGAAGCATTGTAAAGCTGGTTAAATGTGAGATGAGAGCTCCCTAACCATATTAGACCAGGCTGTGACAAGTACATGGCATCTGAATGCATGGGGAAGGACGTGGGTAAACCCTGAATTTTTGACTGTTGTGAAGCTAGGGAGAAAATCCAGGGTCTTTCACACCCTAGCTATATGCTCTACCACTGAGATACACTTCATGCCTGTGAATTTGATACTGAAAAATGGGTAGAGCTTCTCGCTAGAAAGGGCAAGGCATCCTCAGAGCTCAGCATAGCTGTGGCAATTAGGAAAATAGGCACAAAGAAGCTATGGCAATGTCAAGGTGTCTCATCCTGGCTGAGGCCGGCTTTCTGCACCCTGTTTCTTCCTTTCTATCTGCATCTGGCATTGTCCTAGTCTTTTTCTTGGGTGGCAGATGCCTCATCTTGGCCCTCAGTGGAGGGAGTGCTTTTCAGAATGAAACCTGTTTACGAAAGCTGCTGGGGGCCACCCTGAACAACACAGGCCCGCCCTGGATTTCTGACCCAGTAGGCTGCACTGGGCCCTACAGTGGGTTTCTCACAGGCTTCTTGAGGGTGTGCACACTGGTTGTCTGGAGGCCCGAAGGTCAGCAGTGACAAGAGTGTAGCTGTCCCTCACGCCCGTTGCCTTGCACATGGATGACCCTATACCAATAGCACAAATGGAGCTGTGTTCCCGAGGGGACTTCAGAAAGGAAGGCAGAGGAGGCATCCTATGGGCTGCCCTGACAGCCTACGGCTGCTCTGGGAACAGGCTGCTCTCAGGTCTAACCTCCCATGGAAGGCTCTGCTCCTTCCTCTAGACCACAGCAAACAAGAATTGGATGCGGTGGGACGAGTTCTCTCAAGGACACTTGTTCCTACTTGGACTCCTGTGTGAAAACACCTAGATGTCGGTCTCTGGGAATTCGGCTGTCTTCCCTCCTGGTTTCACTCTTGAACACCCGTCGAGTAAGCGATGGGGACGGAAGTGACTTAGCTAGGGATCCGCCTGCTGCTGATGGAAGGCGTTTTGAAAGACATGCCTCCTGGAGGCCGACTCACCTGAGTGGAAGGCCAGGCCTGCCTCTCACTGTTGCGTGGCCCTGAGCAAGTCATCTGAGCCTCTGGCCCTTGGTACCCCCATCTGGAAAATGCAGCCATCCTGAGAAGCGGGTGCTGCAACATCCGGTACAGACTGGGGCTGCAGGCATCAGCTAACACCACCCGCACCCCTCACGGTGTCATTGCTTCCTTATTATTGACTTTCTTCTTTCAAATACAGGATCTTATGAGGTGGCCTAGGCTGGCCTTGAACTGATGATCCTTCCAACTCGGTCTCAGGTACACAATTCCCATACCCAGCGTGTTGTTTTAATGTCTATATACCCAGTACTAGGAAAACAAGATAGTCTTAAGAACCATCCATTTCTCTTAAAAAAACAAAACCAGTCCTTGGACTACACGGTCGTCCCCAGCTGGGCTGATGGGGATGCTGCACTTTGAAGTGATGAGAAGGTTTGCTATTACCCTCTAGAGCAGCGTTTTCAACCTTCCTAATGCTGCGACCCTTTGAATACAGTGTCTCATGTTGTGGTGACCCCAACCATAAAATGATTTCATTTCTCCTCTGTAACTGTAATTTTGCTCTGTTATGAATCATAATGTAAATATTTGACATGCAGGATATCTGTTATGCAACTCAAGGGGTCGCGACTCACAGGCTGAGAACCACTGCTCTGGAGTGTCAAAAGACTGGATTAGAGGCAGGACCCCAAGAGCCTGAGCCCCTGGGCCCTATACCATGTCTCCAACTCTGCCTGCGTCTTGGGGGTCCCCTGGCCTAAGCTGTGTTTTAAACAGCAGGCACAGACTGTGAGGAGCCCTAAGGAGTCCCCATTTCTGCCTGGAGAAAAAGAGTGAACAGGAAGCCACTGTGGTCAGCAAGATAGGAAAAATGGAAATACCCTAGAAAACAGGCCTGTGGCTGCCAGGCAACAGGATGCAGCAGACTCAGACTGCTTGTGCCTCAGTTTCCCTGTCCCGCTGATGAGGGCTCAGGAGTTGTGCTGATCATGAGCATAGCTGGCCTGGCTGGTGCAGGCCACTCCCATCACTGCGTCCCAGCCTCAGTGCATGCCATAAGATCCTTCTATCATCTGTGGCTGTTACTAACTTAGAGGAGGCATCAAAACACACACACACACACACACACACACACACACACACACACACACACACACAAACAAACCAGTCATTGAAATCTCACTGAGATTTTTAAAAAATAAAATTAATATAAAAACTCCATATTGAATGAATTAGCAATTCTTTAAAGATACCATCCTTTGGGAGGGGAGGGGAATCTGTGGTTGGTATGTGGAGTGAATAGAAAATTTCTTAATAATTAAAAAAAAGTGGAAAGAAAAGACACCATCCTTCCCTGTACTTACAGGACTGAAGCCCATTCATCTGCCCTAACCTGGCCCTGTATCTCCCCATTTCACAGGTAGAGAAACTGAGAGTCAGGAGGCCACTGTTCCTCCTGCTTGTGCTCCTGGACCTTCTGGTGGAGGCTGTGGTGAGGAAGTAGGCTGCTGTCCTTTGATCCGGGGGGGGGGGGGCTCCGGGTACCCCTCTCCCAGCAGCTGAGACAGGAAGAGGACAGTCACCAGCAAGGAGGCAGGTCAGGCGCCTGTCTCTGTGTCTTAGTTACTATTTAACATTCATTCAGAACCTGCGGTGCACTTTGAAATCGAATCGTACCAGGAAGCGTCCTGGTGAAGTTAGCTCTGTGTCCTTGGGGCACCTGGCTGTGCTTCAGAGAGAACCCAGAAAAAGCAAAGACAAGAGCATTGTAGGTGGCCCCAGCTGGGGGAGAGGGGAGAATCGGACACCAGCAAAGATCATGAGGGGACTTGAAAGAACTGCCTGGGCAGAAGAGAGAGTAGCTCCAAGTGCGTTCTTGCTCTTTGTAAACGATTTCACAAACCTCAGACCATCACCTTTTCACAGACAGATGTCATGATTTGCATTTTGCTACTGACAAAACTTAACCACAAAGAAGGTGGAGGATGTGCTTACAGCCACATGGGCAGTGTTTTTGTGGGTGCCGGAGAATAGGACCTGGATCCTATTTCCCTGACTGCTTCTTTTCTAATACCTCCATTTCATCTCCATGCACACTGTTCAACCCAGCACATAGTGCTCAGGTTAAACTCCTCCACACAGCACTGAGCTTATTACATCTCAGAACTGGATGGAAGCCATGGTCTCTCACCCCAAATCCATGGACCGTGAATGTCCTCAGAGTCCTCTTCCTCTGCAGGTGCCCTCTGAACCAGACTCTGGACTCTGCACATATCACTAGTTACATTTCATTGCCTCTCAGGCTATTTCTGGGTATCAGTGTTACCTTTGGCTTCAGAAGTAGAAATGGCCTCCTGTAAACGGAAGTTTCTTGTCCCGACCACCTGGTCCCAAATAACCACTCAGAGGCTGAATATGAATGATAAATGATCAGCTGACAGCTCAGGCTTGTTACTAGCTAACTCTTACACTTAAATTAACCCATAATTCTTATCTATGCATTGCCATGTGGGTTGGTACCTTTTCTCAATATGGCATTTTCATCTTGCTCCCTCTGTGACTCGTGACTCCGCCCTTCTCCTTCCCATCATCCTTAGTTCCTACCTAGCTACTGGCCAATCAGTGTTTAATTAAGGCAATTTGAGTGATAAGTCTTTACAGTGGACGAGATTATTCCACAGCAGCCTCTAATCAGGACTTCCTGTGTCCTTGCCTCTTAAAATGTTCCTTTGCTGTTGCTTCCACCAATTAGTAGAACCTATGTTGCTGCCCTCTTGACTTTGAGATGGCCATGGTGGTGCTTTACCCTACAGAACATGGCAGAATTGAAACTGGATTGAATAACTCAAGTGTTTGTCTATCCAAGGAGGAAAACAGCAACAATAAACAGTGTGATATATCCATACAGTGGGGGAATTATTTGCCTTTAAAAGGAAGCACATTTGGACATACACTACAAAGGGGTGAGTCTGGAGAACACCACTAAGTCAAATGAGCCTGTCATGCAAAGGCGTGGACGGTTGTAGCTTTATGAGCTGCTTCCATAGAAACCCACAGAGAGAAATGTGAAGATTGATGGCCAAGGACAGAAGGTGGGGAAGAGTCGGTGTTTTAGGGGACAGAGGTTCAGTTTGGGAAGCTTGAAAAGTTCTGGATGGTGGTCATGTACTTAAGACACTGAATGGTTCAACACACTTTGAATGGTTCAGTTAGTTTTTACTATGAAATGTTATTATATTGTTTACATCATGTTCTTATGTATTTTACCACAATAAAAAATTTAAAAATGAAGGTGAGTGAGTTTACCAGGGAAACTTGAAGCCCTTCTGTGGCCCTTTAGGAACACTGCCCCCAGACCAGCAGGCCAGAAGAGACTTCCAGAGGGTTAGCAGCTGCAAGGAAGGGCCTTAGGGCCCAGCCAGGAGCAGACTCTCTGGTGCCTGTTGCCCTAGAGGCCCCTTGGAGTCATTTCAGATGCATGGCCCAGTCTAAACATTCTGGCCCAGGCCAGAATCACCAAGCAGCCCACAGGACTATGAGAAAGGACAGAACATGAGTATTTCATGTCACATGGCTTTCCTTGTTGTTTCCCAAATGCCTTCTCTGCTTTCCTGCTGTACTTGCACTGAGGAGAACCTGTGTCTCACTATGTATGACATTGCTCCCTGCATTCGTTAACCGTTCTCAAACAGTGCCACCAGCATGGGACCAAATGTTCAAATACGTGATCTTTATGGGGGACATTCCATACCACAGTGCACTTTTGTATTAGGAAGGACTATTACTTTGAGTGTGTGTGTGTGTGTGTGTGTGTGTGTGTGTGTGTGCATATGCGTGTGTGCACGTACGTGGAGACCTGAACTCAACCTCAAGTGTTGACCTTGTCTTTTCGAGACTAGGTCTCTTAGTGCCTGGAGCACACCAGTGAGGCTAGGCTAGCTGGCCTGTGAGCCCTAGTGACCTACCTGTCTCAGCTCCCCAGCATGTGTCTGTAACACTCAGCTTTTAAAACGTGAATTCTGGTGACCAGACTCAGGTTCTTTTCCATAAGCTGCCTCTCCAGGCCTGGTTTTTATCTTTGAAACACAGAAGCAATATCATTCCTTTCATTGTTGCGGCTCAGGCAGGAGTCTGTTCCCCACCACATTTTACTGATTCTTTGAGGATCAGACCTTAAACCCAGAGATAACCAAGGCCTAACCCTACCCTGAAGGCTTCCAGGTCTTCCACCAGCAAGGCCAGGTTCTTCCCCATTCTTTCTCCCAACTCCATTAATTAGAGGTGGTTTCTTCTCTTTGCCCCAGGGGGGACTGGCCTTCTAGGAAACCCTAAGTCTACATTTCTCCAAGCCCGGAAACTGTCCTAAAACTGGCTAGTTTTATGTCAACTTGACACAAGCTAGAGTCATCTGAAAGGAGGGAACCACAATGAAGAAAGTATCCCCACCAGATTGTCCTGGCCTCTGGTCAAAAAGCATTTTGGTGCATTTTCTTGATTGATGATCCATGTGGGAAGGTCCAGCTCACTGTGGGTGGTGCTACCCCTGGGCAAGTGTTCCAGATGTAAGGAAAGCAGATTGAGTGAGCCACTGGAGCAACCCAGTAAGCAGCTCTACCCTAAGGCTGCTGCATCAGCTTCTGCCTTTAAGTTCCTACCCTGATTTCCTTGAGTGGTGGCACGTGACCCAAGAGTTGTAAGCGGAAATAAACCCTCCTCTTCCATGTTGCTTTTGCGTTTGGTTGTGGGCACAGAAAGAGAAACCCAAACTAAGACAGCAACCGTATTAGAAGTTTTCTTCACTAATTGAATTATTGATTCTGGTCAATAAACCATAGGATCTCTATACTGATGGTGGGAAAAATAAAAGCATGCTCTTATGTTTATTGTCCTGAGTAAGAATTGTGGATGTGAGCTCCGTAGATACAAATCTGTGAGTAATGTAAATATCCTGTAGAGAGGAATGCTACACAGTCGTTAAAAATACCCTGGGAAAGACAGTTCAGTGCTGTAAACAGATGTTCCACACACCTCATCCACACCACAAGACAGCTCAACATGCTTTCATTCTCGTGGAAGAACTGTACTTACAGAAAAAGTTAGACATCTGGTAGATTATACACAGAACATGCAGATGGTCTCATACCAGATGTTAAAGAAGGGTTACCTCTGTGGAAAGGAGGTAAGGGTGGTTTTTCTTTTCTTTTTTTAAGTATTTTCGGCTTACCCATCCATGCTCAAGTACTCTGCATTTTACAGTTATCATTTTGGGCTTAGAAGACAACGCAATAAGAGAGGTAGTGATACAGCTGATAAAAACCTGTTTAATGAAACTATTTATTTTTATTTTTTTATTTATTTTTGGTTTTTCAAGATAGGTTTTCTCTGTGTAGTCCCGGATGTCCTGGAACTTTCCCTGTAGACCAGGCTGGCCTTAAACTCAGAGATCGCCTGCCTCTACCTTCCAAGTGCTGGGATTAAAGGTGTGCGCCACCACCACCTTAATGAAACACTTTTAATAATAGAGAAGTTGGGGAAATATTGTCTCCATTCTTTTGCATGGTTTCACCACTTAGCTACCAAAATTTAAAATGTGTATTCTGAAGGCAGTGGGGCTGGGTGTCCAAGTACCCTTCGCTGGCAGAGATCTTTCAGGCTAGGGCCTAGTTGGTGTCACTCAGGGACATCTGTCCCCAGCTTCCTGTCGATCTTTGTTTAGGGAGTCTCACTGAGGAAGCCAAGCTGGTGTTTCCCTTGGCTGCCTGAGCAGCTGTTGCGCACCATGGCTGGGTAGGACCTGGAGTCACCTTTACCACCCACAGGCTCTGAGCATCCCAGCTTTTGCTTCCAGGAGCTGTAGTCAGTCACTTTGCTAGGACTGGCTCCATCCATCCCCTACAGCAGTGGTTCTCAGCCTTCCTAATGCTGTGACCCTTTAATACAGTTCCTCACGTTGTGGTGACCGCCCTCCCTGCCCTACCATAAAATTATTTTCATTGCTACTTCATAATTGTAGTTTTGCTACTGTTATGAATTGTAATGTAAATATCTGTGTTTTCCAATGGTCTTAGGCATCCTCTGTGAAAGGGTCATTTGACTTCCAAAGGGGTTGCCATCCACAGGGTTGAGAACTGCTAATCTAGAGCATCCCAGGATCTGTAGGTCCATTGATGATGTCTTGCTAGGAGTAATTTAAAATACTCAAGATTCAGGCTTGATTTCTAGATGAGCCGGTGGTCCAGCCCTTCCTGCCCTCACTGAGACCACCTTACCTGGGCCTCACTAGCCAACCCCAGGCTGGATTAGGACACTCTCATGCAGCCTGAATCTGTTCCTGGTCTCTATCAGAAGCTGACATCTCAGATAGCTTCTAAGGGCCATGGTGTAGAAGACAGCCTGTCTGAACACCACCTGGAGCAGCCAGAAGCAAAGACAAATGCTCGGAGCTCCAACCATCCAGCCTCCTGTTCTTGCCATTTCCCTAACATATGCTAACATATGCTCTCCTCGAGAACTTCAAACACATGCTTTTTGCAGCAATGAAAATAGGCCCATGCATCCAATTCAACTCTCCACTTCAGACTTTTCCTCTAATGCCATTACCTCATGTACAGAGGGAAATGTAAATCTAAAATATGCTGGTGATTATAACCTTTCTTCCTGACAGACATTGTAATATAAATGCACATAAATTGAATTTCTTCTTTAAAGAAATTTGAATACCTTTGGAGCATTTTAGCAAATCATCCCCAGCCCTTGTGGCACCACATCAATGATCTGTGGAAAACGATCTGTCTGTAGCATGACTTCTGCGATCGAGGGATGGAGCGCTGCTGGGACATGCCAAGAAAAATAGAACGTGCTTTATTGATATTCAAAATTTATTTTATTAAACTTTCACAAAAGACAGAAGCGCAGGGAGCTGCCGGCTACCAAGAATGCAGCCTCAGATATTAACTGCCTATATCCTGCCATGGCATCTGCCTGCCAGCTTGGACTGGAAAGGAGGAAGAAGAAAGATTACAGGCTGCAGGTGGGCACTGGACAGCTTTGGCTCCATGGCTGTGGTGGAGGCTTGGGGAACTACAGTCAGCCGTGGCCATTGTGAAGGGTGTGGGGGGAGGCCACATCAAGTGAAGAGTTGTCAGGTTCAGGAGGCTCTGGGTGGCAGGGATAGAATCTTCTGGTACTCCCTAGCGTACACCTGTGTGGTTTATGGGCATCAGGCAGCTAAGATCTTGCATCACGGTCCTCAGGAGAAATAAACCAATAGAGTGCCCAGTCATTGCTCTGTGATGTCCAACAGTGGACCACACGTATGCTAGGGACTCCATCATATTATAATGGGGCCAGGTGTGATGACACACACTGATCATCTCAGCACTGGGGAGGCTAAGGCAAGAGGATGGAGAGGTGGAGACCACATCCTGCCCCTAAGCATAAACCTCCCCCCTCAAAAAGAAAAACTAAAACAAAGGACTAATGATGATGGAGGTGCATGATTTCTGTTGGGTTTCAGTTGCTCATGACGCTCAGTATAATAACATGCCGTATAATGCTAAGTCTCAGAGCAACAGGCCTTCCCATGTGCCTGGCTGTGACCCCCTACATTTGTGTAAGTACATGCTGTGATGTTTGCATCATGATGAGGTTACCTAACAACGCATTTCTCAGAACATACTCTGGTCACTAAGCCCTGTATGGCTACATACATGCACTCACAGTCCTCACAACCTCTTCATGCACACACAAATATGAAGAAACTATCACAGGTTATTGGTTCACATAGAGGCTAAGTTCCACAGTCAACGGGTGCAAGCTGGAAGGAAGCTCAGGAGATCTGGCGGTGTAGCTCAAAGGTCTAAGAACAGGCATGGTAAAGGTAAGAAGAGCCTCAGGTTCCAGTCAGTCAAGGAGGGCACATTCAGCCTCCTCACCTTGTTCTAGGTGCCCATCCACCCTGAGAATGCAGTCTGCTTTATATGGTCCCCGAAGGGCAACGCTAACTCCTTCTGGACACCCCTTTGTAGACACACCCAGAGAGAGTGTCTTATCAGCCATGGGACATTGTAACCTCTGGAATGTTTCAGAGAGGTTGGAAAAACCTCAGCCAGTGGTGGAAGTTTTAAATTAAGAATATTGCTTAGGTCTCCACCACCTGCAAACATCTGGAAAGCCATGAATCACACAGCCAGGCTTCCTCCTCTAGAAGTCTGTACAGTCCCTGCTCCCCAAGGCCCATCTGGCCTGCAGAAGCCACCACAGAAAATGGCCCATGTCTACTATTACACCCAAGCTTCATCCATGTCTGTCAGCCAGCAGAGGCCCACAGGTCATGGCCAGTAAGCCCCTTCCTAGGGCCACTGGTCTAGGGTCATAGGGTGATTCTTGGCAGCTTTTCCTGGATCTATTTATGAAACAAAAGCCCTCCAGGTCTGGATAACGGAGGACTGCTACAGCAGGCCTGTGGAGGATCGGGGAGTGGGTGATGCAGAGTGGGGTCTCCTAGCCCCACCATGAGTGAGCAGCCTGTGTTTCTCAGAACACAGCTAGACCTTCTCCAGGCCACTTGACTTCTCCACACCCCATTTCTCATGGCACCTAGGAAAGAGAGTCTGCAGATCCTGGGAGCATTCACTGTTACTCAGGGAGCACTCACACTCATTTGGGTGATCTACACAGCCCTTAACTACAGCGGGGCAGGAACATTCCAGAAGGGTTGGTGAGAGACATCAGGTCTCAGAAGGCAGAGCAATTTGTAGGTGGCAAATGTGGACTCCAGAGTAAAGCTAGACAACTGCAAGAAGAATTCATCTTCCAGAATGTTCCAGGCACGCAGCTCTGCACAAGGCCAATAACTGGCTTTAAACCTCATTTCCTCCCTATAAGATGGACTTCCTGGAAAGAATTGGTCTGTGAAGCAGGAGGCTCAGCCCTGCCTGGGACACATTAAGTGCTCAATAAATGCTGGCTGCTACTGAGAAGTCACAGAGCTGTGGGGGGATCATGCTCTTCCGGTCTGAAGGGTGAACTCGGGAAAGGGACACATTTACACTCTTCTGCACCTAATGTGGGGTCTGATAACGGCTGCCTGTTGAAAACAAGGTCAAGAAGGAAATGTCAGATTGAGAGAGCTCTGTGACCTTCTCCTCTCTGGAACTCAGGGTTCTCGTCTGTGAGGTGTGGGCTTGGCCTGGAAGCAACGTGGTTTGTAGTCTGGCAAGTTGGGGGAAAGGAGGAGTCTGAATCCTTGGGTGTTTAACAAAGCGTCACAGAAACAGTGAGTTGGGTTCCTTGGCAGGACTTCGCAGAGCTCTATGCAGTCCCTGCTTCCAGGCACTCTGAGAGGTGCTAGACTTCCTCCAACGTGCTCCATGGCCTTTCTGTTCCAGGGAGTGACCTCTGAGGTGCTCTTGGGGTGGGTAACTGTTTCACTGGGCCTTTGCCAGGTCAGGAGAGCCCTCTGCAGTGGCAGGGAAAGGAGGGACCTGGAAAGTGTCTGCAGCCCTCAGCTCAAGGTCAAGATTGGATAGGGGTTATTACCGAGGATAAGAGTGCATAAAGTGCTCAGGAGTTTGGGGTGAACAAAAACCAAGGAGGAACCCCTAGAGATCTCAGTGGGAGGCCCCTTAGCTAGTCTTAGCCCCTTCTTCCCTGCTGTTGGGCTGTGTTGAAGTGCAGGGAACACGTGGGTATCTGAGGGAACCAAGTAGCAGGTCCTAAGGTCCTGAGCTATGGACGTACTTTGCAGACTTAGGGAACAGAGGGGGCCCTAGTGGGTGGGTCATTACAGGGAAATGAGTGGAGGGGAGGTGGGAGAACGCACTTTTAGGTGAGTCTGTGGACACACACACACACACACAATCACGAGGGAGAGAGAGCGCGAGAGAGTTCGAGTTCAACCTTTTTCAAGAGTCCAGTCCAGTGCTATACAAGGGTATGTTTACTGAATTCTGCAACTGTCACTCTAAATCCTTCTTTAAAACTTTTAAAAATTAATTTATTTTATGTATATGAGTGTTTTGTCCACTCATATGTCTGTGCACCAAGTGTACACCTGGTACCTGCAGAGGTCAGGAGAGGTCACTAGAGGTCACTCCTGGAACTGGAGTTACGGATGGTTGGGAGACGCCACGTGGGTGCTGGGAACGGAAATGGCTCTTTTGGAAGAGCAGCCAGTGCTTCTAGCGGCTGGACTGTCTCTCCAGCTCCATCCTAAATTCCTTTCAGGTTGTCATCATCGCCCAATGCTACCCCTCAGACACACTTGCTGCTGAGTGCCCACCAGCTACCACTCCACTGGTTGCTTCCCATAACCTCCCCTCTTTGGGCTACCTCACTACACAGTCTCTCCTGTATGGATTCTTTGGAAGAGCCATGCTGTGCTATAGCACACACTAGGACTGCAGCACACAGTAGGAGCTGCAGCTCACAGCAGGAGTGCAGCACACACTAGGAGCTGCAGCACACAGTAGGAGCTGCAGCACACAGCAGGAGCTGCAGCACACACTAGGAGCTACAGCACACACTAGGAACTGCAGCACACACTAGGAGCTGTAGCACACACTAGGAGCTGCAACACACAGCAGGAGCTGCAGCACATACTAGGAGATACAGCACACAGCAGGAGCTGCAGCACACACTAGGAGATACAGCACACAGCAGGAGCTGCAGCACACACTAGGAGCTGTAGCACACACTAGGAACTGCAGCACACACTAGGAACTGCAGCACACACTAGGAGCTGCAGCACACAGCACACACTAGGAGCTGTAGCACACACTAGGAGCTGCAGTACACAGCAGGAGCTGCAGCACACAGCAGGAGCTGCAGCACACAGTAGGAGCTGCAGCACACACTAGGAGCTGCAGCACACAGCAGGAGCTGCAGCACACACTAGGAACTGCAGCACACACTAGGAGCTGCAGCACACAGCAGGAGCTGCAGCACACAGTAGGAGCTGCAGCACACAGCAGGAGTGCAGCACACACTAGGAACTGCAGCACACACTAGGAGCTGCAGCACACACTAGGAGCTACAGCACACACTAGGAGCTGCAGCACACACTAGGAGATACAGCACACAGCAGGAGCTGCAGCACACACTAGGAGCTGCAGCACACACTAGGAACTGCAGCACACTCTAGGAACTGCAGCACACACTAGGAGCTGCAGCACACAGCACACACTAGGAGCTGTAGCACACACTAGGAGCTGCAGTACACAGCAGGAGCTGCAACACACAGCAGGAGCTGCAGCACACAGTAGGAGCTGCAGCACACAGTAGGAGCTGCAGCACACACTAGGAGCTGCAGTACACAGCAGGAGCTGCAACACACAGCAGGAGCTGCAGCACACAGCAGGAGCTGCAACACACAGCAGGAGCTGCAGCACACAGTAGGAGCTGCAGCACACAGTAGGAGCTGCAGCACACAGTAGGAGCTGCAGCACACAGCAGGAGTGCAGCACACACTAGGAACTGCAGCACACACTAGGAGCTGCAGCACATAGCAGGAGCTGCAGCACACAGCAGGAGCTGCAGCACACAGCAGGAGCTGCAGCACACACTAGGAGCTACAGCACACACTAGGAGCTGCAGCACACAGCACACACTAGGAGCTGCAGCACACAGCACACACTAGGAACTGCAGCACACAGTAGGAGCTGCAGCACACAGCACACACTAGGAGCTGCAGCACATACTAGGAGCTGCAGCACACAGCACACACTAGGAGCTGCAGCACACAGCACACACTAGGAGCTGCAGCACACAGCACACACTAGGAGCTGCAGCACACACTTGGAGCTGATTTCTCTTTACAGTAAGCAGCATCTCAGGGCTCTTAAAATGGATGGGATTCAGTAACTGATCTCGCGTCTGTGAGAGAGGTACACCCCAACTGGCCCTGCCCCTTTCAGACAAAGTAGCACTTCTCAAGGAAGCCCATGGCCCCGCAGATATGCATGGGTTCAGGTTCCACCATGCAAGCTAAAACCATCTACGAGTCTTTCTTTTCTGAGCTTTAGCTCATTTCTGTGTTTTTTTTTTCTTAATCAATTCTTGACTTTAGTAAGTTTACTTAACAATAATTGGTCACAACAGCCCTGGCGACGATACAGTGAACCACAGTAAGCAGTGTGTTTGCATTGCTGCCCAGCTGTCACCATGCCCATTTCCTGAATGTCTTTCTCTCTCACACACAGCTTCCCAGGCCCCCTTTCCCAGCCCTTGGCAAGTGCCAAGCTACTGTCCCTAAGAACCTCACTGCTCTAGTGGCCTCGCACACATAGATCAGGACAACGCTTGTCCTTCTGGGTTTGTCTTATGGACATCACATCTGCAAGGCTCATCCTTGGTGTAGTGAGTGTCAGGCTTTCCTTTATTTTAAAGGCAGAGTTCTCTTCCACTGTTAGGACACACCACATGCTGCTTACCTCTTTATCATTGATGGACGTTTGAGTTGTTTGTAAAGATACTGAGTGCTGAGCGAACACCTTCAAAGGCTATCTGATGACAACAGGGTTGTGACTCAAGAGAAGTTTCCTAAGACAATAAGTTCATTGAGGGCAAAGGTCACTTCCTTCCTCTGTCCCTTCTCCTTTAGTATAGCCCCAACCTTAATTTTATTTTAAAACATTTTTCTTTTTCATTTTGAGAGATGAGGTTTGAATACGTTGTCCAGGTTGGCCTTGAACTTACAATCCTCTTGCCTAGACTTGCTGGGATTACTATGTAACACTACCCCTGGAATCCTTGTGTGTGTGTGTGTGTGTGTGTGTGTGTGTGTGTGTGTGTGTATGTGTGTGTGTGTGTGTGTATACATGCACTTGCACACACATGTGTGTTGCTAGTGATCAAACTCAGGGCCTCAACACATGCTAGACAATCGCTCAACCACCACCCAGCACCTCCAGCCCCACTTAAAATATTTTTAAAACAGTGAAGAAGAGACACCGTCCATCCCCAGCCTCTTGAATGAGTTTCAATTTCCTTCCCCTTCGGAGAATTAAACAACCTTTCAGGTAGGAAGAACCTGGGCCCAGGGCTGGCGAGTTTTGAAAGAGCTCGCTGGAAGCCCTTTCCCCAGGTATTCTGTTTGGAAAACCCTGGGCTACTGGCTCCGCCAAGGAAGGGTGAATATTTGGCTGAGGCACTGGGAGAGAGGAAAGACAAAAAGGAAATATCGTTTCCTTAACTAGTAGGTATTGATATCCCGTTTAATTTCGTTTTGGCTTTCTGCGCCGATGAGCGCTTTCCTCCCTAACGTGCAGTGTCAGCTTGGCAGGGGGGTTCTGACAGCATCAAAAGAGGATTTAGCTCTGAACCCTTGCCATGAAAGTGTCTCTGTCTGCACACAGAAGAGAGCATTGTGTCCTGCGAAGACGGTAATTGAGTGAATGGGGCCTGGCACCTGGGCCTGCCGTGGAGCCCTGATAAGGACATAAAGACAGGCTTAAAGGGCTTGCTTGCCAGAGGCAGAGCCACTGGAGGAGGCAGGCCAGTCGTCCCTGTGGAGAGCTTGAGCAGAGAGCCTGGTCGGCCCCTGCAGTGGTACAGAAAGGGGGCCCTGGACAGATGGAGGCCTGAGCATTCTGCACTTTCACAGTGGACAGGCACTTGGGGGAGATAAGCGAGCAGCAGTGGATGGGTGGTTCTGGCTCCGGCTGGCTGCTGCGCCCTCCTCTCCTGATAAGCACACTGTTCTTCTGGGACTGGTTTTGCAGACAGCAGAAGAGCCAAGACACAGCCTGAGCTGTCTGGGCTTGCTTGGGTTCAGCCTTGCCTTGAGATGCTGAAAAGCCACTCAAAGTGAGGTTGGAGCCGCAAGTCCTGTGGCGAATGTCTCTAGTAATTCTGTGCGCATCTGACTGCCCTTGCTCAGGTCTTACAACCCAAATAGGCATGTAAGGCTTGTCCCTTTGTGAACCCTGGGCTGAGTTCATCACCTCTTCCTACATTTCAGGAGAAGATCAATGACTACAGGGTCAACGCCCACCAGTCCCAGCCATCCACCCACCCAACTGCTCATCCATTCTTTCATCCATCCATCCACCCACCCGCCCATCCATCCATCCATCCATCCATCCATCCATCCATCCATCCATCCATCCATCCATCCACCTACCCATCCATCCATCCATCCATCCATCCATCCATCCATCCATCCATTCATCCATCCATCCATCCACCCACCCATTCATCCATCCATCCATCCACCCATCCATCAATTTATCCATCTATTTACCTATTAATCTATCTGTTCATCCATGCATTCATTCATTGATCTACTCCCTCAATCTTCAATCTATTCCCATCCACTCAGCTGCCCATCTACCTCTGTTGACTCATCTATCCATTCCTCCACCCACCCACTCCTACCCACCTATCTATCCATCCATCCAACTTTGGAGAGTCTGTTATGAAACCATTTTTTAAAACAGACTTTTAATGGTAAAGACTGTGGACATGTAGCTGAAGCCTGACCCTGTTACCATATGATCCTGCCTGGGTCAGTGTTCCAGAGTCTGCACAGATGGGGTCTGCATTGGAGTCACAGCTCCCAGATTCCAGTGGGTTAACAGAGTACACATTTAATGCTTAACAGTTATCCTTTGCTGTGCTCCTGACTGAGATAGGCAGCTTTCCCTCACACTGTGATCTGAGTTACTTCCGCCTGGGGACACAGCCTCCTCTGGTCCGAGCAGCCCTCTCTTACATTTAGTAAGAGAAAAATCAGAAATAGGTCTGTGAGGTCTGGAGGTAGTGCTCATCACATCTGCACGACTGCTCACACCCCACCACCAGGATGCAGTCAGATGACCTAACTGTCATGGTGGCCTGGTGCCCAGGAAGGAGAAGGGAGCCATGTGCACAGGGATGGGGGTGGGGGTGGGTGTCAGTAGTTTCTGCTGCTGAGCCTGTGTTTTTTCATTTTGTTTTGTTTTTTGTCACAAAAAAGGTAAAATGTTAGATGTCGAAAAAAAAAAAGTAAGCTTCCTAATATGTTTTATTCCCAGAGCAAAAAGTGAAAAAGTTAGATGTGAAGCTGGGTGGTGGTGGCGCACGCCTTTAATCCCAGCACTTGGGAGGCAGAGCCAGGCAGATCTCTGTGAGTTCGAGGCCAGCTTGGGCTACCAAGTGAGTTCCAGGAAAGGCAAAAAGCTACACAGAGAAACCAAAAAAAAAAAAAAAGTTAGATGTGACCTACATTGCCTGATCCCCCCAAAGGGGAGTGTCTTCAACTGTGCAAATAGCCTGGGCAGGGTGGGTATAGTTGGGAGGGGAGAAGTTGGGGGGCGTTCTGAAACCTTTCAGAATACTGTCCCGTACCTGAATACTGTCCCGTACCTGAATACTATCCCATAGTGGAGGTGGGGGGTGCTGACATCTTTGAAGCATGTGACCTTGGAATGAAACAAAAGGGAGGCAGTCCCAGCATCTCTGGAAAAGAAACATGTGGGATATTATCTTCTTTTGTGTGGACTTGTGATGGGCAGGTTTCTGGCTAGGGCCTTTTAGAAACATATACATTTCAGAGATCCTTACAGCAGCAGTCTGATGGGGTGAGTGTGGTGAGTACCCATTTCCTAGCATCAGTGGTCCTCACACCCAGGGCAGGGGATTGTATGTCTGTTTTTGCATGATAAAATGGGGAGGCTGGCGGACCTGCCTCTGTGGCAGCCTTCTGGAGGGAAGCACTTGAGAAAGGGTTTGGAAGCATCATTCTGGGGGATGATGTCACAGCTGTGCAGAATCACTGCTTCTAAGCGCTAGCATTTGTTAGCCTTTTGATGTCCCCCTCTCTTAAAAGGGGGGTCAAGTGACTTATTCAGCAAATTGACATCTTATGACAGAACGCAGTGTTCCAGTTCCATCCCGCCTTTGTAATGGGGACCCCGGGAGGCCGGGAGGAACTGGGAAGTGCAGCACCTTCCCTCAGCCCTTGCTGCCTGCCCAGCTGTCTGTGGTTTTCCCAGCCCCTTCTCTCCAGATGTTTCCAGGTCTGCGGAGGAGCTGTCACCATGTATAAGGGGGCCGTGAGGCACCAGCTCTGGGGCCTGCATCCTGCCGTGAGTTCCCTTCACCCTCCTCAATGTCAGTGGGGGCAGGGGGGGGAGCAGACAAAAGCACAGACACTGGGAGCTGCTTTGCACCTGGGCCTGCCTGCAGACTAGCAAGAGTGAGCAGCTGGGCAGGGGCAGCCAGTCAGAGCAGAGACTCACTCCTCGGCACACAATCCACCTGCTGGGGTGGAATGGACAGTTCCCTGTGCAAGGAGCCAGAGAAGCTCACCAGGTGGAGTGGTGGGTGGGTAGGGGTTGCTTTCTAGAGGTTCTGGGACCACTTTTCTTGAAGTCTCTCTGGTTCCGTCTGAGAGCTCTGGAAGTAGTTAGAACAAACAGGTGGATATTTGAGGGAAAATGTCCAGTGTGTTTCACATCTTTATAAAGCTAGCACACGGTTAGAAAAATGAGTGATTAGAATGGATTCTCCACACACTGGCTGGATTTTCCCCATGCAACAGGCTTTCCTGAAGCTTCCAAATGTTTATAGGGTCAGTTAACAAGCTGGAGGTCAACAATAGCAGCTGCTGTTGAAACAGAAGCATCAGGGACTCCAGCATCTGATGACTGAGGATGCAGAAAGCCACTTGTGAAGTGTGCAGCCAGCCAGCCACCCCATCTGCCTTCCTCTGCCAATGGCTCGGAGAGTCTCACAAAGGTTCCTAGCATTAGGTCACAGCCTGGCAAAAGTCAGGGGAGTTTGGAGAAGTCCTACGAGGCTTTTCACATTTCCTCCCTTGGTTTGAAATCAGTCGGACCAGGCAGCTGATGCAAGCTTTGAACCAAATTACACATTTCAATAATGTGTAATTACTGAACCATGTAAGTCATGGGTTCAAAGGGTAGTTGTTGGGAGGAATTCAGACCTGGGATTGGCTCCGAAAGAACATTCTTGAGGCTCTTTTGAAAGTCTCACCAAAAGCAAGGCTGGAGAAGCAACTGGCTGTCACTGTTCCCCAAAGACAGGACTCACTGGTTCCTGGCTGAAGGTCATGCAGATCAGCACACAAGCACAAACCAGTCTTCCTGAGTGGCCTCCAAGGACCATCATGTATTTAATAAACCAAGATCCAAGCACCTCCCGAGAGTGATACAGGCAAGACATGAGTCCTAGTCAGGGTACTGTTGCTGTGATGAAATACCATGACCAAAAACAAGTTGGGGAGGAAAGGCTTTATTCGGCTTACACTTCCATCACTGAGGGAAGTGGGGACAGGAACTCAAACCGGAACCTGGAGGCAGGAGCTGATTCAGAGGCCATGGAGGGGTGCTGCTTACTGGCTTGCTCATCATAGCTTACTCAGCCTGCTTTATTGTAGAAGCCAAGACCACCAGCCCAGGGATGGCACCACCCACCATGGGCTGGGCCCTCCCTCATCAATCACTAATTAAGAAAATGTCCTACATCTGAGTATTACATAGGCATTTTCTCAATTAAGGTTCCCCCCTTTCAGATGACTCTGAGTCAAGTTGACTTTAAACTAGCCAGGACAACTAGTTCAGCACATTCACACACACAAATAAATGTTTTAAAATACCTATCACATCTAAATATGTTCAATCCCATGGATCCAGAAAGCCTGAGAAATGGGAACTTTGAGTGTTTTCTTTTCTTTCTTTTTTATTGGGAGGGGGTGCCCTGGTTCACCCACAAAACCACACCTGTGATATCCATACCCACAGAATAAAAACATGCTCTCACCATGACCACTAACTTGTAAATGTGCCTCTGGAGCATGGTAGAGTGAGCTAGTTGCTATCCATCCACATTATCCCCTTTTCCTCTTAGGAATATGTCTGCCTTACGAACCACAGAGGATTTAAGAATCTTATTCATACTGTCACCCTGATGCTGCGGAGATGTCACCTTGAAGGCCTTCACCTCCCATCTGGCTCTGATACTGAGCACTAGATAATGTGTGCTAAGGGGGTTCTGAACAAAAGGAAATGCTGAAGGACCACAACTGTCATGTGATTCTCTCCCAACATCACCTCCATGAGAACGAGGGTTTGTCCTCTGGAGTGAGATGTTGGAAATGAACTTGGCTGTGCAGGTAAACTTGTAAGAGCCTGGCTAATGCCTGGTGATTCTGTCAGCTTATGAAAACTCAGCCTTTTACTTGGCCATATTTTCAGAAGAGAAGACAGCTAGTGGGAGTAAGTTCCTTACATTAAAAATATCCTCACAGTTAACAGCAGCAAAGCACTTAAGTTGGCAGCCGACCAATTATTAATGAAATGAATGGCCTTTTATAAATCCCTCTGCAGCCCCAGGACAGCTGATGGCTTTATGGTCCTTGCATTAGGGAGCATGGGTCCTCTGTGGTTATAGCTATCCACAGTTCCTGCAATTGTGGGTATGTTGCACCCCAAAATCTGTGGAATGAGCATGTTGTTCTGTGCTGTCATGGAGGTGAAGGGGAGAGCTGAGGTGGAGGGGAAGGCTGGTTCTAGTGCCCTTTGATCTCGGGAGGTATCTTGAGCAGCCTCATGCTGTGTGTGTGGACCTAGCGTTCTAGATTTCCCTGCTCAGATCCCATCCCTTTTGCTTGCAATGCCTCGGCTCCCCTTCCCTACACTTAGCCCATTTGGTTTGAGGAAGGGATCTTGTCTTAGCTCTAGGAACGGACATGTGATTTGTGCCTGATCCATGCCAGAACGCTATCTCTTTCTGGTTTCAGCTAGCTCAGATCTAGTCTCTGGTGCCACAGAAACAGTGGCTGTCGGTGGGAAGCAGAGCTAACTTGTTTTTGTGTTGACAGCTTTGTCCATGTCTGAGAAGGTTTGCAAGTTAGACGCTTTGGAAGTGAAGTTTCTGTGATCATCTTAAGAAACATTTGGAAGACTGGAAACCAACTGCATTCATAAGACAAGGCACAGAGAGTGGAGCTTTGACTCTCGGTGGGTAGGGCTGAGAAACACGGATTCTATGGAGAACTTCTCAGACCTCTGTTAATCAGTGAACATGCTTGGTGGCCTGTACACACACACACACACACACACACACACACACACACACACACAGAGGGAGAGAGTGTGCTATACATTCACACACTCACAGAGGGAGGGAATGTGCTATACATTCACACACACACACACACACAGAGGGAGAGAGTGTGCTATACATTCACACACTCACACAGAGGGAGGGAATGTGCTATACATTCACACACACACACACACAAACACACATACACACATACACACACACACAGAGGGAGAGAGTGTGCTATACATTCACACACTCACACAGAGGGAGGGAATGTGCTATACATTCACACACACACACACAAACACACATACACACACATACACACACACACAGAGGGAGAGAGAGTGCATTTAATTTTCAGTCCTATCACTGCCTCTTGACAGTTGGTAGGAGAGACTCGATGTCCAGGTTCTTTGCACCTCCTGGCTCCATCCTGCATCTGCTGCATTCCTGTAAGGTATCCCCATCCTGACAGTAGGTGGCAGGGAGAGCATGGAGTGTGGTGTTGAGGTCTGAAGGAAGGCTAGTAAAGTACACACCAGCTTTTCCAGAATTTAGTAGCTTGGCTATGCCAGTGCAAGGGAGGCTGGGAAATGTAGTCCAGTGGGATGCCCGAGAGGAAAAGGGGAAAATGTGGATGGTTAGCAACTAGCTCATTCTGCCATGCTCCAGAGGCACATTTACAAGTTAGTAGTCATGGTGAGAACATGTTTTTATTCTGTGGATATGGATATCACAGGTGTGGTTTTGTGGGTGAACCAAGGCACAAAAGAAAACAAGAAAAACCCAAAGTTGCTACTTCTCAGGCTTCCTGGATCCATGGGATTGGACATATTGAGATGTGATAGGTATTTTAAAACATTTCTCTGTGTGTGTGTGTGTGTGTGTGTGTGTGTGTGTGTGTGTGTGTGCGCGTGTGCGTGCGCGCGCGCCCCTGCACACATGTGAAGGTCAGGGGACAACTTGCAGCAATCGGTTCCCTCCTACTGTGGGTCCTAGGGATCAAGCTCAGATCTGCAGGGTCGGTGGCAAGGGTATGCACGCACGCAGGGCCACCTCACGGGCCCATGACTGGCTTCTTGTTTATCCTTTAAAACCTCTTCCATCTTAGGTGACTTTCTTGATAGCAGATGTGAAGGGTCCATGCTGATCCAGTTAGAACTAGTCTTTCCTGTGACACACGCACTCTCTTGTTTATGGCTGTCGTGAAGCCTCGTCCCCGGCAGAGCTGGAGTTGCATATCCATCAAATCATTGTAAGGCTCCCCTCCAGTTCTATGGGTGACATTATGTGTGTTCATGAGAAAATCATTTCAAGGGCTACAAATGAGTCCTTTAGTAATCCCCAGGAGTCATAATGTCTGTGACATAATGAACCTTCCTAAATTACAACCTACACTAATTACATCACTTACTGCTGCATTCCAGACCCTGAAACAATTTGCTTAAAGTGATAGTTACCTCTAATGAAAAGATACATAACGGAAAATGTCAGCAACCTTTTAAGTCCTCGGTGACTTATCATGAGGACTGTCTAGTGCAAAGTGCCTGTGGAGCGACATCTGTGGAACCATTTCCTCCTAAATCAGGTGAGGATTTTATGATCTCAGGGACAGAGAGAGAATTCCTCAGGACTGGAAGAAGATTAGGTAAGGGCTGGCTCTACCTTGGCCCCGGTCTCTCCCAGCATCTTGACTAGGAAGCTCCATGGCTGCCACTACTCACCAATGACATGTGGATGCCTGGAGTCTCTGATCACCTGCAGGAGAAGGTTCCTTGGCCCCATGGAGCAGACTTCACAGCCCTTTCACTAAAGAGGTTGGAAGGGGTGCTCTGGCCCTGGGGCCGATGGAGAGCTGGCACTGTCGGGGTCGTTCAAGGAGGCCTCTAAAAAGCACTGTCTACACATGTGGCGAACCTTGGGGGTGACAGTGATCCCCATCACCACCTCAGCCCAAGGCACAAGAGAAAGGAATGCTTCTCGGAGTTAGGAGAGGGCAATGGGCGACCCTGAAGCTGTACCATGGAGCCTTGTGCCGAGGCTCATAGCCCCTCCTTAGTATCCCGTGGAGAGGGGGCAAGAGAAGGGATGCCTCACTTCCTTCTCCTCCTCCTGTCTGCTCTCCCATGGTTCTCTTGTCTTCCTGTGGCAGGACTTTCCTGTTCACTGTGTGCTGGGGGTCTGAAGGGCGACTAGAAAGGGCATGGGGACTGATTCTGACCTTGAGATCTATTGGTTGTAGTATTAAGGCAACTTCACATAGTTAAAAGGGAGGTTTATTTTGTGGGGTAACTTACAAGTAAAGGGACAGGTTACAGGGTCCGGGAAAGGTGTAGTGCACTCCAGCAGTGTTCTTTGGAGAACTCTGCTCCATCTACCTCCAGCGTCCAGGATCCAGGATCCAGGAACCAAGAGAGCCGGCACATCCGGGTCTTAAGGGCTCCTGTCTCGGCCCCGCCTTGTAGGCGGGACAGTTACCGAAGCCTCAGTGGGGGTAGTACTTCCAGGTCAAAGCTGGAACAGCTACCCACTACAGAGATCAGCTTCCCGGGTCACAGAGCAGGGATGGAGGGTAGGGAACAGGTACATAGATGACCCCTCCATAGCGTCTTTTATCTAGGGTCCTTTAATCTGGGGAGCCGTCTGCCCCCCTGCACCGCTCTGCATCCTCCTTCGTCTCCGTGGTCCCTGAGCGATCATTCTCTTTCTCCTCTGGGCAGGCCAGGACCAGCCCTCCGTGAGCTCCAACAAGGCCAGTTCTCACTGGTTTGAGGTCCTGCAGACTGGGCAGGCACGTGCTGCTCCCCTTGACTTTGGCTCTTTATGGTGTAGAGTGACCGGTTGAGACATCTGATGACATCATGTCTGTGGTCTCCATCTCAGAAGGCAGCACAAACTCAAGGCTTTCTCCATGGACGGGCTCTTAACAGCTTGAGGGGTGTTCTCATGAAGATGAGGAAGATCCTCTGGGGAAAGGTGAAAACCACACCCAATCAGAAGCCTGTTACACCCCCGATTCTTGGTGGATGGGCGATGGAATAGAGAGGGGAATATTTATTTCTTGAACACCGAAGCTCCTGTGGGTAGAGGACATTTTCATGGAAATACTCAGGGAACTTCCTGGCACACAGCAGGTGTTGAGAAGCTATGGGGGGGGGGTGTCTAAGTTGCAGAGCCCAAAAACTAGTTTATTGGGGTTTGGTATTCTTGGTAAAGTTTACCCTGCTGTGGGAAAGATCAGGGGGCAGTTTAAACCAAAAACCATTTATGTGTCTTCAGGCTTGAGTGGTAGAATAACGGTGACAGCAGTACTCTCCTCTTTACATATATTAGGTGACTTCCAAAAATACTTAATTCCATTGGCTGGCTGTGGTGGCACACACCTTTAATTCCACACTCAGGAGGCAGAGGCAGGCAGAACTCTGTGAGTTCAGAGGCCAGCTTGATCTACAGAGTGAGTTCTAGGCTACCAGTTGGAGTTCCATAGTAAGACCCTGTCAAAAAACAAAAACAAAAAGAATGATTTGTGTGTGTGTGTGTGTGTGTGTGTGTGTGTGTGATATGTATATGCAGTTGTCCTTGGAGGTCAGAAGAGGGCATCAGATCTCCTGGAACTGGAGTTACAGGCAGTGATGGGTGCTGGGAACTGAACTTGCATCCTGTGGAAGAACAGCAAGGGCCTTAACCATTGAGCAGTCCCTTAGGTAACAGGGCAGTGTACCCAGAGAGGACAGTGAGGAGGTGAAGACGGGGCGGTGGGAGGCGCCTTTGGGCTCCATCGCTTTAGAGGCCTATACTGGGGAAAGAAAAGTTGAGAAGCATCATCAGATGTTAATGACCTCTCAGGGAGTTGCTGGCCTCACTGAGAATACAGGAAGACTTTTAAGGAAGAATCGAGGAGGCTGTATGTGAGTAAGTATATCTATGTGAGTGTGTGTATATGTGTGTCTGAGTGTGTAATGTGTGTGTGCATGAGTGTGTATGAGTGTGTGTTCATACTTTCTCCCTCTGAGTTCCTTACGAATCAAAATTTGAAGCATGAGTTTGATTGGTTGAGGTGGAATCATACCCACATTCACTGGGCAGGGAAAGGTGGAGCAGCTTGACTGATAATCTTGCCAAGACAGTAGGAGAGGGGTAATACATCCAAAGGAAGCACAGTGGCTGCCACTCAAAGAAAACAGAATTGATTCCAGCCAACAGAGGTCCACTGGGTAAGTCACCACCTTGCTCAGACCTCTTCCCCACCCTCTGTATCCCCACATGGTGAGTAAAGAAGGTAGAATTGCCTAGGTGCAGGGGAAGTGCATGCTCAGAGAGGGGAGTTACTGTCCAGGTAACACACAGCACCTGACTGTCTTCCACCACTGCCTGCCCACCCTCACTGAACCTCACGCAACCTGTGTGTCTACTTAGGCCACCCAATTCCTGCCTGGGAAAAGAGGGACAGGACATGCCACTTGTCCAGGACTGAGCAGAGTGGGCCAGGGATGAATGCAGGGGACAGGAGCAATGACCCGGCAGGGGTGGATGAGTACTTCCTGAGAACATGGGCCTCCACCCAACCGTGGAGTCTCCGGGACTCTTGTTGGCTAAAGGAAGGTTCTGGATTGAGAAGGCAGGGGCTGACTGTGGAAGGCGGGCTTTGGGTGAGCAGTGCAGGTCGGGAGGATCCAGGAACACAGGTGAAAAGCAAAGCTGACCATCCTGTACTGCAAAACTGTATGCAGCCCTGAAACTTGGCCTTCTGAAACCAGGGTGGGGGTGGTGGGGTGATGGGAACCTTTTGAATCCCTGCCAAAGTCAAAAGGCCCTGGCAGAAGCTTCTCTTTCCCCTAGCTCCTGAGGTGGGTGGGGCAAGGCCAAGAGAGTTCGGTTCTCACTCGGCTTCTGCCATTTTTCAGCTACAGTCTTGCACAAAGCCCTCTGGACCTCATTTGCACAGCTGGAAGTTTGTACTAGAAAATAACAGGTTAAAATGATGCTAAAATCAGCGAACACCTCCATAGGAAAAGCTCGGGGCAGACAACATCTTCCTGCCCACTGAATATTTGAGCTTTTCCTGTCTGCCAGGAACTCAGCCACTGACTACATTTCCCAGACTGCCCTGTATCAAAGTAGATCAGCATCCCAGGAAAACCTTGTTTGCAGAAACAGGCAGGGGATTGGGCTTGGCCCAGGACTGTGGCTAGACTCTGCTGTAGAAGATGCTCAGTGGCATTTGCCTACCCTGTGTGTGCTGTGGAGGGAATGTGGTGGAGTCCTGGGTTTTACCGCTCAATTCTCCCAGCTGGAGTATATGGAGTCAGAGTCTAACCATGTGTCAGGTTCTTCCAGAATGAGACTACTGTGGCCAACAGAGATGGAGGGTCTGGGTGACTAGTGTGGCAGTGCAAGAATGGATGTGAAGGAAGCTTGTTAGAAGGGCATTAGCTCAGAGGCCAGGCTGTGATGACTTCACAGGGGTGTGCCATCCATGGACCCCTGAAGTTTTAGTGTCTCTGTCCCTCAACCCTGTGCCACTCCTCCCTTCTCCCTGGGGCGAGAAGCAGACAGCTCCGAACCCTAAGAGATAATGGAGGAGGCTGGAGCTCCCCAAACCATCACGGCTACCCCCTTGAGCCACCCTGAGCTGTTTCGTGATGCCAACAGGTGTGGCAGTGAGGCATTACCCAGAGTGCATTTGACTCTGTGTCTAGCATCACTCAAATGGAGTACCTAATATCCTTCTTCTCAGTTAAAGCTTCTGTGAAGTGGGGACCTGAATCACCTCCTCTGAGAGGTTGGCTTGTCTAAGAAGCATGGTAGTAACAGCCCGAACTCTAACCTGGAGAAGTCGGCTTGAAAAGCCCCACTTTGGGCAATGCCTCTAACTCAGATTCTGACCCAGATATGAGCCAGCCTCCTGTCATTCTCCACACCACAGCCCAGGAAGGAGGGGACAGTCCTGATCTGGCACTTGTACTAATGGGACCAAGCAGGATTTCCCCACTGCAGGACCCCGAAGGCCAGAGGCCAGGCAGACTGAAAACCAGCTTTTCCAGAGGTTAGGACCAGACAAGACCCCCATGCCCCACACCCCAAATCCTCCCCAGACTGTAGTGAAAAAAACTCTAGCAAGGGCTCCGGAGGGCCTTTCCTTCCTGCTCCCTAGGACATGTTTTGCTTTGCAGCTCATCGGAGCCCCGTGCTCCTTGTGGTCAGTGTGTCCAAGGCTATCAGACTGTAACTGCTCGCCTGCTTTTAAGTGTCAGGAGATGTAAATGGTTTTAGCCTTCAGTGGCTTCTGATTGAATATCCTTTTGAAGTAATGATAGCTATAATTTTAAGCAACAGTTACCATATTTTCCTTGCTGGCTGGCTCTCTTTGAAGCACTAAGTATAAATCTGCTTAAAGTCCTAAAATAGCTGTATTTCGGATTCAATATTCTACCAGGAGCCAGGGTGATGCTGCCTCTAATCGCCATCATCTGTAACTAATATGAGGTGCACAGTGGCTAGTGACAAAGAGGCTTGACTGGGGGCAGGAAGGTGGAGGCTTAGTCGTGGTCTCTCTTTAGGGACTTCGGCTTTGTTTGGAGTTCCAAAGAGACCTGAAATTGGGACCAAATGGACACTGGAATGCTGGAGATTTTGAAGACTCTTTTCCAGGACCTTTCTACAAGTCTGAGATGGAAGATGGGGCCTCCTTACAAAAACAAAAAACAAACAAACAAACAAAAAACCCCAGAAGGCTCCAGTATGGGTCACATCTTAGCTCTAGCCCATGGCATTCTGGGTAGTGAATGTGTCTATCTGGGATGGGCTTTTAGGAGACAACCAAAGCTGGTCTGTCAATGTGGATGACCACTAACAGGGAACAAAATGGGATCCATTGCTGTAGCACATATAAAATTTGTTATGAGGTAGGGTGTGGTCAGCCCCATTGTTTTCCAGTGTGTGGGAGGCTAAGGCCCGAGGACCACTACAAGTTTGAGGCTACCCTGGGCTGTATAGAGAGTTCTGGACTAGCCAGGGCTACAGTAGAAAGATCCTAACACAAACAAACAAGATAAAATTCATAGTGAATGTTAAATTGCAATGTTTTCATTCATTTGCAAGCATCCATTCACTCAGCTGTTCATACTGTGTGTCCATCATGCTGACAGTGCACTAGGCCATGAGAAAAGCAGTGTTTACTGGGCTATGCTAGTACCATAGAAATAAGGGGGATGAAAGGATATGCTAGGGAGCGAAATAAACCAGAGGAGGAGTCAGGGAGTGCTAGGGTGTAACTTTAAATAGGCTCATTACTGAGAAGATACCATTACAACATGCCACTAAATGATCCTTCTGCAACCTCACTAAAGATTGTGTGTGTCTGTTATGTGTGTACATGGAGGCCAGAGGCTGATGTCAGGTGACTTTTTTTTAGTCATTTTCTGTAGCTGGAGAGTTTCTCTCCAGGTCCCGCCAAGCCCCACAGTCCCACAGCCCACTTATAAAATAATCACACAGATGTTTATATTATTTACAAACTGTATGGCTGCAGCAGGCTTCTTGTTATCTAGTTCTTATATCTTACATTAACCCATTTCTATTAATCTATAAGTTGCCACGTGGCTCATGGCTTACGGTACCTTTTTTTTTTTTCATATCGCTTACCAGTACCTTATATGTCGCTTGTCATGGCGGCGGCGGCTGGCAGTGTCTCTCTGCCTCAGCCTTCCACTTTTTAGAATTTTCCTTTCTCCTTGTCCCGCCTATACTTTCTGTCTGGCTACTGGCCAATCAGTGTTTTATTTATTAACCAATCAGAGCAACACATTTAACATACAGAACATCCCACAGCACTTCCCTCCTTTTTTCTTTTTTAAAAAAGGAAGGTTTTAACTTTCATATAGTAAAATTACAGATAACAAAACAATTATCAAGCAAGAATTACAGTTACAATATCTAGTCTATTTATAATAACTAGTCTATTTGTATTTGGCAAAATTAAAGAAGATAGCCTATCTATCCTATATTTGTGAGTCTAAGGTTTCATATCTAACTTATCTGTTATCATAAGTAAGGAAAATTATAGTTGTATAGTCTTCAACTACACCAAAGAACTCAGAAGGATATACTATTACCTGAGAAACAGGAAAAGGATGCAAGCAACTTTTGGGAGTCTTGCAAGAGTAGACAGAGACAGCTGCAGCCTGGACAGTCATCCAAAGTTCCTTTGTAAAGTTGGGGCATCTGTCTTCAGCCCACAGTCCTAGAGTCTCTCAGTCACTTTTTTCAGTGTCCCATAGAATGTCTGGCAGTTTCCTCTGTGAAGCAGGAACCTGAAGGACCATTTTGTCAAGCAAAGTTCAGTGGTCACCTTCCCATGGGTCCTACATGTCCAGTTGACCAAGCAGTCCAGGCAAGGACAGTTTCTTGCCCAAATGGCTATTTTTGTCAAGGTGAAGATAAACTCCATATAGAGTGTCTTCGATGCCCAACCTCCTCTGAAGTAAATCAGTGCTGCCAGGAGCAGACATGTCTCACTTTCCAGAAAGTCTAAATTTTTAAAACATTTTGTTTTGTTTTGTTTTTGAGACAGGGTTTCTCTGTGTAGCTTTGCACCTTTCCTGGGACTCACTTGGTAGCCCAGGCTGGCCTTGAACTCACAGAGATCCGCCTGGCTCTGCCTCCCGAGTGCTGGGATTAAAGGCGTGCGCCACCACCGCCCAGCTAAATTTTTAAAACATTTTAAATGCCATATTCTGTAGGTCTTTGAAGTGTTTCAAGATTACCTATCTATCTGAAATGTATCTATGTATACCTAGAAAACTTAACTACATGGCTACTAGTATGATTATCATAGATGACTAATTATTAATCTGGATTTCTTAATTATCCATTACAATCTAAATGAGTTACATAAACATAATACCTCAAACAAGAATAGAAATATATATGTACAGTATAACAAAATTAAATTTAAACTTATATCAGTAGACTAAAATCCATAGTAATGTAAAACATTTTTAAACAAGTTGCTCTTTAAAAGTAGGTCCATTAATCTACCCTTTTATTCTATTATATCTATATCAACTCTCCAACTTATCTTTTTATTTATTTACTAATTTTTATTTTATATGTATGTCTGTGTGGGGGTATGTGTATCATATATGTGCAGTGCCCATGAGGGCCAGGAGAGGGTGTCAGATCCCCTGGAACTGGAATTGCAGGTGGTTGTGAGCTGTCTGGTGTGGATACTAGGAACCAAACATGGCTTCTCTGAAAGATCATCAAGTGCTCTTAACTGTTGAGTCGTATCTCCAGCCTCTATCTTATTTTTAAGACAAGGTCTCTCACTGAACCCTGAGTTCACTGATTAGACAGTTTTCTACATGGGTGCTGGGGAGTCAAGTGTAGGTTCTCTCGAGTGTGTGTGTGTGTGTGTGTGTAGCCATTTGTCCAGCCTCTGTAACACCACTTTTGTATAAGTGTTTGGAAAAGAGTCTTTATATGTGCATACTTAGGCATTCTAAACAAAGCCCCTGATGGGAAACATTAAGATTTATAGTATTTACCTTTGAGTGACAAAGTTTCTCTTTTGTGCGTTTCAATTCCTTCTGAGACAGAGTCATACAACTAGGGGGAAATATTCATTGGAATTGGTAGTTTCTCAATAAATGAAGCACAGAATTATTCTATGACCCATCATAATATTCCACTCCTGATAAATGCCACAAAGATGGAAAATAATGTGCATGATAGTTGAGGATGTCAGTAAAAAGTCTAAGAAGCCACACATGCCTGGTGTCTCTGCAAGATGACCAAAGTGTCAGGTGCGGGGAGACTTGTGGAGACTCTCTCTGTTGGGAAGTCTGTTACTTCACTAAGCCCACAATTACCAGACAGGGTATATGCTGTAGCAACAAGTGACCACAGGCCTTGCCAGACAGGGTAAGCAGGTGTGGAGAGCAGCAGTGAGGTTAGTCACAAGCCATGGGTATAGTTGCTTCTAGGCTGAGGACACCAATGTCAGAAGAGGCCAGACCGATGGACCAAGAGTGTGCCTAATGCATGATGGGAGTTGGTTGGGTAAGCAGGGTGGCTCCAGATCCCATTAAGGGATCATCCACAACCTGCAGATAGATCTGGATGGAGATAACCTACAAAGAGCATGTGTCCTAAGCCTGTGTGTCCCAGTCTTGCTGGGAAGTGCCATGTTATTTCAGGATGGTGAGAGCCGGGGTGTCCTTTCATGTGAAAAGCAAAGAAAGAAAGGGTCCTTTCTGTCACTGGGGACAGGAGAGCAGTCTTATCTCCTTGTGTCACCTCCCCTACAGCCCTGGAACCTGTCCCTGCATGCCACCCCCACACCTCTGTGTGCCCTGAAACTTGCTGGATCTCCCTGCCCATGCTTTCGGGACAAAATGCAGCAGGGCAAAGCTCATGCCGCCTGAGGGTCCCAGGCAGAGTTCCTTGATGTTTCTTTAATGACAGAGGTCAAGGACTGCCCCCCAAAATATGGCAGTCCATGCACAGTAGTGGCCAGACACCTACTCTATCCCAGGAGAACTCTCTGTGCTCTGGGACTCCTTGTTGGCCTGCCCTGAAGTTAATGCTACTCTATCAGCCTCTGTGTGTCTGACCCACACCCTGGCCACACCCGAGTCCTTACTGTCCTGGCTTTGCTTCTGCCCTTCCAGCCTCCAGGCTTTGTCCCTCCTGTTCATTCTGGCATGCCCTCCACCAAAGTTCCGCCACTGGAACCCAAGCCGTCCTCCTCACCCCATCTCAAATGCCACCACTTCCTTCATGAGCCCCCTAATAGCTCCTGGGATGCTCTCACCCCTGCACCTGCTCATCCTCTAAGACCCCACAACACCGCCAAAGCTTTGCCTTGAGTCTTTTCCCACATCGTCTCTGGTTTAGAGGCATCTGCTCCGACCCACTTGAGCAGGTGGCTTGCCCCTGGCCTTGCTTTGCTTATCTGTAAGATGTTAATAATAACCTACCTAGAAAACACACTGCTTCTGGGGTTGAAATGGAAAAGGATCACTGTTCTGTGCAAAACAGGACCGGGGGTGAGGTGACGCTCATGCGGGAGGTACGTGTGCACAGGTGTGTGTGTGAGAGAAGGCAGATCAGCTTCCAGAACTTTGCTTCTTCGCTGCCTCACTGGATGTATTCGAGCAAAGGCACCATGACAATGTGGCCGGTGGAACTGGGGAACAGTGACAATACTCCTCTAGAGCGGTGGGTCTGGTATTTGATTCAGAAGCCACCCCTCCATGGAGGCAGAGCCAGGGAACAGGGAAGAGCCACGGAGGGGGGCAAAGTGCTCAGCTGCAGGAACTGGAACCATGATGTCCAGGCCCGAATCCTCCTGCAGCTGCTCAAGAAATCTACACTCTTGAACATATCACTCCGCCTCTTTGAGCCTCGATTTCCAGTCTTCAAAGTGGGACCTACTGTGATGAAAGTGCACCTGGATCCGAGCAGGCAGGTGACAGAGGCACATGTGTGATTGAGCAATGCACCAGGTGGCGGGTAGGAAGGGTGTCGAGCACCAGGTAGGGAGGTGGCTGGGGGCAAGGGGCCAGCTTAGTCACATTGGGAAGGAGCAGAGGGGCGGAGTCTCGCAAGAGAACAGATACAATCTAATGAGCTTGGCGACTGATTTGAAGTAGGAGCCAAGGTAGCGTGGGGGAGAGAGAAGTGAAGAAAATGGCCTGGGGCCTGGGAGGACACCGGAGGTGCCTCCAAAGAACTGTGTTCTATAATGACGTTGGGCTGGGCATGCTGAGTTAGAAAGAGCGTGGGAATGGAGGCTGAAATCTTAGAAATAGATTACCTGCAGAAGGTAATTGATGTCAGTTTCCCAGTCACCTTTAAAATAGGCTCCTGACTTGTACTGTCTGGAGGTCTTAGAACTGGTTGTTAAAATGTACTATCACATGGGAGCCCAACTTGTTTTTCCCTGGGGTCCCCTCTCTTCCAAGGAAGGGTGGCATTTCCAGAAACACATTCTACACCTAGGCATTCTAGGAAATGAATAGTAGATAAGTTTGGGAGGTGTTCAGTTGAATAAATCAACATGTTCCTGTAATGCTGGACTTGTTAACATGTTCCTATAATGCTGAACTTGTCAGGACCTTAGAAGAGCTGCTGTGTTTTTGTGGGGAGAGGAACCTGATGTGCAGGATTTCTCAAATTTATCCACCTTCAGAACTGTTTATTCATTTGTCAAGAGCTAAGTTATGTGAACCTATGGCTGGGGTAGAGGAGGACTCCAGGGCATCAGGGTTACCAAGTTAATCATGTATTGTTGGGGCATTCAAGGGTGCATAGCTCACACAAGTTCGCGGGTGATGCTGATGAGCCAGACACAGAGCACAGGTGGAATTTTTTTTTTTTCCTTTCTAGTATCAGTGATTGAACTCAGGGTCCTGGTGCATGCTAGGCAAGCCTTCTAGAACTGAATCACATTCCCAGACCTCTTTAAAACAAAACAAAACAAAACAAAAAACCCACCTTATTTATTTTTGAGACAGGGCCTCTTTAAGTTTCTTAGGCTAGCCTTAAACTCACTCTGTAGATAGGCTTTGAATTTGTGATCCTCGTGCCTCAGTTTCCTGAGTAGCAAGGGATTAAACCTATGCCACCAGGCCTGGTGATAGACTCCATTTTGAGAAGGAGTCTTAGGAAACCATGTGCCTTGATGATGACAGGAGAGTCCTAACTAAAGGGTAGTTTCTGCCCTTATGAAAATCACTTCCTGCCTCTTACTCCAGGCTAGCAGAAAGGGAGGAAGGAACAAGCTAAGTCGGTTCCGACCACACTGATCACGTAGACCCACAGGGAGGCACATACACCCACAGGCCTTGGGCCTAGTGTAGATGTTGCAGATGTTCAGCAGCCTTGGGTTGGCCTGGGTTAGAGTTGGTGGCTAGCAATGGTCCTGTGTATCTGCACACATTTCAGAACTACACCATCATCTCGGCTGGGTACAGGTCTCTCATTAATAGCAGCATGCGTAGCCCAAGCTCTGCTTTCCTTTATGGGGAAGAGAGATGAAAAGAAGTGGATTTTGTATTTGCTTTTCAGGATGGGTTCTCAAACTCTCCATCCACTTGCTTCAGCCTCCCGAGGACTGGATGATGGCCTGTGTCACACATCTGACATAAACTCTGGTTTGGCTGTGATAGAGAACACAAGCAGGTGTCTAGACATGGGGCGGAGGATGCTGATGGCTGAAGACATCATTAGCCATGAATCTTCTTTTAATTATTAAATTACATTTTGTTGTTGTTGTTTGTTTGTTTGTTTGTTTCTGGGTACATGCCACATGTACATACACTCATATGTAGAGGCCAGAGGCCAATTTCCATGAGTCAGTTTTCTCTTTCCATCATGTGGGTCCTGGGGATGAAACTCAGGTTGTCAGGCTTAGCAACAGGTGTCATTACCCTCTGAGTTATCTTGCTGGTCCCTACCCACAGATCCTCTGTTGACAGAGGCAGGGGGCTCTCTACAAAGGACTCGTGTCCATCCTCTCCCATCCAAGTTCCACTCTGCGCTTATGTAACAATCTAACTTTGTAAGATTGCTAGAGTCCTATGGCACTAGGCTTGGAGGCCATGCTGTTTACAGGCTCCATGACCTCGGACAAGCCTGTTAAATTCCCAGGCCCAAGGTCATCTTTGAGAGAATGGGGACAATAATGTATGCTCTAAGGGTGACAAGCAAGATAAGGACATAGTGGGTGCTTATTAAATGGCACAGGACTGCACATCCAGGGGTCCCTAAATTACAGGGCAACACCACCCAGGAGGTTAAGACAGGAGCAGAGGAGCAATGTCCTCCTATATAGGAACTGTGCGTCTGCCATGAGACAAGTGGGAAACCCTCTTCAGTATGGCTTGCTCTCCTGGCCTCCCTCAGGCATTCCAGCTCCAGGCCTCCCTCGGGATGGGATGGTGTCTTCAAGCTGTTTTCTGGAACCTTCCACCCAGCAGGAGGGTCTGGGCAACTTTCATGGCAAAGGAGATGGCATCAGCTGAGGACCAATCTCTCCAGGCATGGCATGGTGGAGCATACCTGTCATCCCAGTATTCAGGAGGCTGAAGCAGGAGGATGGGGAGTTCAAGACCAGCCTGGGCCAAATGGTAAGACACTGTCTCAATGAGGAAAATGAAAGACAAAATAAGTGCCAGAGACTCACTTCCCAGAACCATGAGCCCTTAGTTCTTTTCACATATTCCATGCTGGTAGTCAGTGTGTAGTTGAGAAATTGAGCCCAGAGAGGTGAAGCACTGCTGTGGTGGCCACACAGCATGCTGGAGCATGAGCTCAGCTGTATAGGACTCCAAGACCCCAGCGTTTCCCCCATGCCACCATGGGAGTCCCATTTCTCTTGTGCAGCACAGATCTAAACCATGAGCCTTATTCCATACAACCAAGCCTCATTCCTCCACAGCCCTGGACCGCAAACTCTCACCTAAATTGACTTTTCTGCCACCCTGGGCATCATCCCCCAGCTTTCCCTGTTATGTGGGATGACAGTCCTTGCTCCACCAAAGTGAGCACAGGTATGTCTTTATGCCTCTTAATGTGTTTGTTTCTGTAGATAATGTGGAATATATCATTACTTTGACCCATGGTGACATGTGGCTTCTTTCCTTCTGTGCCTACTGAGGCGTCTGTGTTTCCCTCCTGGAAACTTATACAAGATGCTGTCTGCAGAACCTTCCCATGGATCAGGACCACAGGTCCAGCTAGTCACAAGGGAGGAGGGGCCCACACTGGTTCTGTTATGAAACTGTGCCCCAGATTGTCCTAACGTGCCCTGGGCAGAGAGGGGAGGTTTTGGTTACTCGTTTAAAGGAAAGAGTTCCTGGTTGTGTGGTCACAATGGGATGAGATGTTGATGGTGCTGACACATGGCCAACACTACCAGAGCCTCAGCCAACACCAAGCCCCGCTCTTCCTCTTCAGAGGGATCCTACTCCCTAAGCACAGGATTGTGACCAGCTGCAAGGACTTCTCCCAACCTCCCTTGCAAATGCAGTTGTTAGAGGGTTTCAGGTGTCTCTTTAAACGAGCAATGGAGAAAAAAGATTTCCGTCCTTCCTTTTCCTGGAGCACACATGTGGTTTCAGGAGCACCAGCAGCCTTTGCACATCATGAGGTCTATGGAAATAATGTATTAAGACTAGAAGAATAGGATCGTTGAAAGAGTTTGGGTCCCTCACGACCATGATGTCACAACCTTGGCTTCTCGGTACTTTTTAATGTGAAATAGCAAAATCCCATTTTCTAATTTTGAGTTATTTTGAGTTTTCTAGGATGCATGCCTCCAGTCCTTCCTAACGTGTAATGCTCTGATGTATGGCACTCCAACCAGGTGAAACTGCACCACAGATGAGAGCTCTTTGTGGTGATGTATTGTGTCCCCAATACATTGTGCACCCTAATGAAGTTTATCTGAGGAAAAAGGCAGCCACGTTCTCACCACTTGGAGATCCTCAGCCAAAGAGACTTACTTCCTGTATGCCCACGCCTATATGCCTTTCTGTTCTGCCATCTCACTTCCTTTCTCGGCCCAGCTACATCCCTTCCTCTTCCAGCCCAGTTCTGTCACTTCCTGTCTGTCTGTACAGACCTCCAGACCTTTATGATTAACTAGTGTTGGAATTTAACGCATGTGCCACCATGCCTGGCTCTGTTCCCAGTGTGGCCTTGAACTCACAGAGATCCAGACTCCCGAGTGATAGGATTAAAGGCGTGTGCTACCATTGCCTGACTTCTATGTTTACTATTGTGGATGGCTCTGTCCTCTGATTCTCAGATAAACTTTATTAGGGTGCACAATATATTGAGGACACAATACATTACCACAGCTCTTTGTGGAGGCATATACCTGTAATTCTAGCACGTAGGAGGCTGAGGCAGGAGGATGATGAATTTGAGGCCAACATGGGCCTCATAGCAAGACCCTGTTTTAAAACAAACAAACAAACAAACAAACAAACAAAAACAACAAACACAGAACAAAACAAAACAAAACAAAACAACAACAACCCAAAACAACAACAAAATCCCATCCTTTTAAGGTACATAATAACATATGCCAGAAGGCCATGGGCTCTAAAGAGAGTTCTGGCAGAGAACCTTAGGTCAGTACAAACAGGCCTGCTCGCCTGACAGTGGTACAGAGGGCGCCTCCCCCCAGAGCCAGGCCCTGATCCAGAAGCTTAGAGTTCGCAGACTCCATGCCTGCTCTTACAGGGCTTAAAATAAGGAAGGGAGGAAGAATGTTTGGAGAGAATTCAAACTAGCCAGCACACTTAGGGGGGGACTGTCCAGGTTACAAGAAAACTATGGCTATTTATCAAATAACTGCCATACTGTTTCTCAATGGCAAGTTTCATCTTACATTCCCATCAACACTGAGGGCTGAGATTTCGCAAAAGCTTTATCAACATTTGCTGTTTTCTATCTTTTTCTACCAGCCCATCTGTCCTGGTTTTGTTGCAAGCTAGAGTTATCTGGAAAGAGGAACCTCAATTTAGAAAATGCCTCCATCAGATTGGCCTGCAGGGAAGTCTGTGGAGGCATAGTCTTGATTAATTATTGGTGTGGAAGGTCCCGGACCACCAGGGGCGGGGGCGGGGGGCAGTACCATCCTCGGGCAGATGGTCTTGAGCAGTATGAGAAAGCAGGCTGAGTCAGCCACAGAGAGCAAGCCAGTAAGCAGCACTCCTCCATGGACTCTGCAGCAGCTCCTGCCTTCAGGTTCCTACTTTGGTTTCCTCCAATGCCTATGACTCAGGATATGTAAACCAAATAAATCCGCCTCCCCCAAATTGCTGGTGGTCATGATCTTTTATTTATGATTTATTTTTATCTTGTATGCATTGACTGGTGTTTCACCTGCAGGGTGTCGGATCCCCTGGAACTGGAGTTACAGACAGTTGTGAGCTGTCATGTGGCTGCTGGGAATTGAACCAGAGTCTTCTGGAAGCGCAGCCAGTGCTCTTACCCACTGAGCCATCTCTCCAGCCCTTGTGGACATGATCTTTATCTCAGCTTTTAAAAGCCAAACTAAGACACCAGCCTGGTGAAATGGGATTTTGTGGTATCGACTTGCACTTCTCTGATAGAGAACAAAGCTGTCTACTTTTCTGCATGCAATTGACCATTTGTACATCATTTTTGGAGAAATGTCTGCTCAGAATCTTTGCCTGCTTTTAAATTGGAGTATTTGTCTTTTGTTGTTGAATTATAATATCTTTATATATTATAGACATAGCTCCCAGATATATAATTTGCAGGCATTTCTTCATAGCTTACAAGTCTCTCTGTTTTAAACTAGTTCTCTCATTCTTTTGGATGTCCTAAAGAAGGCTTTTGAAGTTCACATGCAAGCTGCAGGCTTGGGGGAGGGAGTCTCTCCTTGATAATACAATCACATAGCCTTTATGCTAACCATCAGTAGATCAGGATACCTAGGGAGCTGGGCCCAAGGACCAAGTCCCTCTAACTGAGAGTGACATGGCAGGGAGAGATGAGTTTGTGGAGCAGAAGTGTAGGTCTACCTGCCTTCTTCCTCGGGGGCCTAAGGGAGTGCTGGAGTAAAAATTCAGAAAGGAGGCCTTTCGCTAAAGGGCCAGGTCTCCTAAATTCACTTTGCTCCTCCGACTGGTGATTCATTCACATGCTTCCGTGTTCACTTCAGTGTGAGCCTATTCGCCTCTTCTGAGTTCAGCAGTGTTTCCCAATTAGCTCTCCAGGTTTAGTGAGGTCACATGCCAACTGAGGAGAGACAAGGCAAGCACTTGGAGCTCCATCTCCACCCTGGGCACATGGCACATGCCCTGCCTTTTGTTTGGAACAACACTAGACAACAAGTATAAAACGGGAGCCGCAAATGCAATTTTAATTTCTCTATAGCTACATTTGGGCTTCATTAATATTTAATTTACTTTTTGTGTGTTTTGTTTTGGTTTTGGTTTTAGAGACAAGATTTCACACTCTAGCCTCTGTTGGCTGGGAACTCAGTTTATATAGATCAGGCTGGTCTCCAACCTAGTGATCCTCTTGCCTCTGTCATGTAAGTACAGTGATTATATGCAAGCGTAACTATACCCAGGCTAGCAACTGTATTTTAAACGGTAAGAAGAGGTAAAATTGTGTGTGTGTGTGTGTGTGTGTGTGTGTGTGTGTGTGTGTGTGTGTTGGCTGATGGTATAAAGTGTGTGCAGTGTTAAGAATGGAGTCCACAGTCTATGCATGCTAGACATTTGCTCTACCACGAATCTGCTTTACCAGGCCAATTAATTTTAATAACACACTTTATTTAATCTAATAAACGCAAACCAGCACCACTTGGTATGTGGTCAGCCTTTTCGAGTCTAGCTCCCAGCCTTCCTTTTGGCACTTGTCTTTGATGCTAGCCATGTGTTGTGTTTTGCATCTAGCTCATCTCTCAGTTTGGAGGACTGCATCTTAGGTGGCCAATACCACCTGTAGCTAGGGATCCCTCTGTCATAGAAAGCAATCCTAAAATGCACTTCCCCCAGAGGGTTGTTTTTTTTTTAACTGCTCTATCTCAGCTAAAATGTCACCAAACCCATCCTCTGCCTGTGCCCCTAAAGTCAAGGTCTTCTAGCCCCTACCACATCACCCCATCTACTGGGTTCCCGGGCTTCTGTCACTCGGAGTCCCACGCTGGAGGGCTGAAATTACAAGAAGTGGTTCTCTTATGGCTTCAGAGCAAGACAGCCCCACTCTCCTGAGGCTCTGAAAAGAAATCCTTCCTTGCCTCTTGCTGCTGTTGGCCTCCCTCAGCTGGTGGCTGCATGCATTGGTCTCCATCTCCTTTGGGTCCCAAGCTATGTCTTCCAGCTCGTTATAAAGGTACTCACCATATTGAGAAGATCCTTCCCTCTTCAAATGTGAGACAAAATGACAGCAGCCGTGTACCGTAGAGGATCCCGTCAGCTGTTGTCATGCTTCCAAACAAGCTTCCCTCCCCGTGTTCCAGGAGGCTCTGGGTCGGGTAGGGCTCTATCCACGCCATCCCTGGCCTCTCGCCTTCTCTCACCTGCCTCCTCATTTGGTTGCCCCCACTGAAACATAAGAGCATTTGAGCCAGACTCTGTGTACCCTCCCCGCTCCATGCCCAGCACTCAGCGCGGAGAAGGCTTCCTGCAGCTGCTTGATGCAGAGAAAGAGGGAAAGGAAGACAAAGCAGGCAGAGAGTGAGAGAATGACAAAGAAACAAACTCTCCTGGAAGAAACGGAACTCATCTCCAAGATGGTTCATGAGAACCAAGACAGGCCTAAGCTAAGGGGGGCACTGGGAGGGCCTGGCTCCATCATTCCTACTGGGCAGTAGCCTATCTAGATTCTTCTAGAAGCTCAAGGATCAGCCCTGCTACAACTCTGTGACCACAGCGCAAAAGGACACAACTATCCATCCCTTGGACTTCTAGAAAGCAGCCCTCAACCAATGGGAGCTCCACCTTACCCCACCCTGGGTGAGCCCCCGGAAAGCAGAGAGGGCCAGGGAAGAAAATCAGGAAGAAGTTCTCAGCCTTGCAGCAGCTGCTCTCCATCCCTGTGTCTTCTTTTCGTGAGTAGGACTGTCTACCAGGGGATCTGATCCATTTTCATGGACATCACGAGTGGCTAGAGGTTCCTGAGAGAAGCCGATGAGCTTGGGACTGAACCACAGCGGGCTCTAGGAGATTGCACTCAGATAGGAGTGTGGTAGGGGCTGAGTGTGTGGCTTTGTGGCAGAAGGCTTGCCTAACTGGGAATGAAGAGGAGGGGCATGAAGAGGAGAGGAAGGGGAAGAGAAAAGGAAAAGGGAAGGAAAGGGGAGAAAGGAAGGGGGAAGAGGGGAGGGGGAAGAGAGAAGTTGAGGGGGGAGGGAAGGGAAGGAAGATGGATGAGGGGTCTGAAGGACAGGTCTTGTATATTTTAGCCTTCCAGTTTGTCAAACAAACCTTGAGATCTAAACGTTTGAGTGGTCTTAAAATATCATGCAGACAATTCGTTCAATGGAGAAGTCACTACTAAGATGAACCACAAAAGTAGAGGTACTAGACCATCTCCATGTGTCAGGAGGAGTCTGGAAGCTCCTTAAAAAAGAGTTCCATCTATCTTTTCCTCTATGGATTTTGAAGTTTTAGGTCTTCTATTTAAGCTTAGGATGTGGTTTGAGTTGATTGTGTGAATGGTATGAGGGAGCCTAACTTAATTCTCGTCAGTGTGGACATCCACACTGGTTTTTAAAATGAAGTCTCATGCAATTGGTAAGCTGTGCTATCTGTCCTGAGACATTGTCACCTCTTCTTCTCTGGTCTTTCCCTGGATCCTCCTGGGCATTCCTGTGTCTCATAAACTGAGCTCCAATGCCCGGTGTCACAGGCCTCAGCATCTTGCTGGCTGTGATACTGCTGAGGTCTTGCTTGTGAAGTACTTCAAACACCACAGCCGCAGGGATGCTGACATCAGTTCTGAGATGTCCCATAGCCTTTCATAAAACAGGCTTATACCTCCGTTGCTGGGGCACGGAGGGGTGCCAGCTTTGCATAACTGTCACGGTGATGAGGACCCACGGAAGAGGACGTGACCTAACAGGAGTTGGGCAATTGTGCATATGCCTCCGAGCTGACAGTCAGGAGGCTGAAGCTGAGAATAGTCCACCCTGGTGTCTCCACGGGCTCCTATCACTGATGTCCCTGCTGGGAACTGAGAGAGTCAGGGGATTGGAGAAAGGAGAGGCCTGAGTGGACCCTTCCTCAGTTTCCCTCTAGACACAACAAGCTTGACTACTGTCTAAGGTTTCTCAGGACACAAGGGATATGTCTTTCCTCAGAAGGTTGGCCAGCCATGACAACTCCTTAGAAACCTATGGTTTGCTTGGTGCCTGGCACTTCCTACCCTACAATGATTGTCCAGCAGGTCACTGACAAGCAGGCCCTTGGCAATCTGTCAGAACTGGCTCTGCTGCTACCTGCCCAGCCATCTCCCATCTCCATGCTCTGCTCAGTCCCTGGCTCCTGCAGTCTCCTCCTTCCACATTTCTGGATAATTCTGTTTCTGGCAATGGTCCTCGACATGCTGTGACCAAGTGGTAGAGTCTGTGGCCTTTTCCCTAGTCCTATTTCCAGCTGGGCCATACCACTCTGTCCTTCTATTCTAGTCCCGGACATGAAAGGTCAGGGAAGATAGACCCCATGTGGCAACCTCCTGGCCTGAGTGCAACATGGACCAAAACCGGAACATCGTAGGAAAACTGGGAGCATATGATAAGACACCCCAGGTCCAGCCTCCCCAGATGGCCTCATAAATGGTTCCAACTGTGCCTGTGTATTTGAGCAGGAGTTAGCGGGGGCTCTGGGTGTATTTGGAGTACTCAGGTGTTGTAGGGAGGAGACAGGAGACAACCCAAAATAGAGTAACTGCTGGCATTCAATTGTATTTCTGTGCTGACCACAGATACAGAGACATGGTAACCAGTCCCTGTCCATGGGGTAACTTGCCATAATGTCTGACTACTCCATTGGATAATGGTGTGTGAACTATTGTGACATTTTATTACTATTAAATCTGTTCATGTAATTATATTGATGATGATTGTGTGAGTTACTGTTCTATTGCTGTGAAGAGACACCGTGACCAAGGCAACTCTTATAAAACAAAGCATTTAATTGGAGCCTTGCTTACAGTTTTAAAGGGGCAGTCCACAGTCATCATGGCAGGAAGCAGACAGTAGATGACAGATGTCTGTCATGATCTGCAGGCAGCAGGTTGAGAGAGAGGGACTGGGTCTGACATGGGCTTTTGAAATCTCAAAGCCTATCTCCAGTGACACATCTCCTCCAACAAGGCCACACCTCCTAATCCTTCTCAAACAGCTCCGTTAACTTGGGACCAAGCATTCAAACATGTGAGCCTATGGGGGCCATTCTCATTCAAACCACCACAATGATTATATTTACTTACTAGGTCTGTGTGTATGAGAGACAGATTCTTTCTATATAGCTCAGTCTGGTCTCAAGGTCAAGATCCTCCTTCCATAGTCTCCCAAGTGCTGGGATTATGTGAGTGTTCCTCACACTTTTTCTTAATGGTTTTTATTTCATAAACTATTTGCAAGTGGTCTTCCTAAATATCAAAGAGAGACGTCCAGGTAAAGTCTGACTCTAGTGCTGAATTCCCAAGCAGCAATGCATTTGGTAAATATTGAGCACATGCTAAGACTAGGCTAGCCCAGTACCAGGATAGTCCCTCTCTCCAAGAAGCGTTTGCCAGTTCCGGTTCGAGTGAGAGGGGAAGAGAGATGGAAGGGTAACCGAGAGAAGAGAAAGGGCTTTCTCTAAAGTCCTGGTGACCTTGAGCTCCGCAGGAGTGTTCTTCAACCCGATCCGTTTGTCCTTAGCCACCCCTGCTGGGGTCCAGCATTGCCAACCCCACAAGCCTAATTTCTTGAGTTGGCCCAACAAGAGTGCTAGGGTGTGTAACAGCAGGCTGGGGACAAACATGGGCTCTGAATGAGTCATTCTCTCTGCAGACTTTTGTGCAGAAAACCCCTTTTGGTAATAAGACAAGCAGAAAAGATCATGCAGGAAGATATGAAGTACTCTGTTTTCAGATAAAAATGCACGCATAAGCCTACTTCATGGGGCCATCTCTTCTTTAATTTCAGGGTCCTCATGGTGTTAGGGCTCTTCCCCCCCACCCCAGGTTGTTCAGATAGGAAATCTGGTAACATTGTTGTGCAGCCCATGCCCAGCCTGGTGTGATCCAGAGCACACCTCAGCACCTGGAAAGCTTGGGAAGGGTTCTGAGGCTGGCTGCCTCTGGTCTCAGCCAGTGCTCTGTTACCAGTTGTGCCAGACTAGCATTTGGTGAAAGAATAGAGCACTTTGTGTGTGCGTGTGTGTGGAGTGTTAGAGATGGAACCTAGGATGCTGTGCCTGCTACATCCCCAGCCCACGACCAACACTCCCTCTTCTCTCTTCCTAGACCTCGTCCCTCACCCCTCCATGCCTCATCCCACTGTAGTCTAGTAGACATCCTTGACGGTGTCTATCATGAGACACCAAGGAGATTCTCTTTCTGCCACACACCTTGGCTATTGTGGTTGTCCCAGCAGGGAGCATATGACCCACACTGAGCCCACTGGAGTACTTCCTTGGGATTTGACAACTGAGACAAAAGAGAAACCATTTCACTTGGTTGTTTCTGGTACCCAGAGGAATCTGTGAGCTGGCAACTATTGCTTCATGGCCCTGGGCTTGAGGTGACTGATTATGCAGTAATGTGTGACTCGCCGAGGCAGAATGTCACCTGAACACTATTAGGGTGTTTCCTGGTGAAAAGTTCCTTATTCTGTCCACTGACATGGTTCTATCATGTTGGTGCTATGCTAAGGACTCAACATGTTGTTGTCCCAATGAACATGCTACAGTTTGGATCTCAAATGTCCCCAAAGGGCCAAGTTAAAGGTTGATTGCTCAGAGAATTAGGTGATGGGATCTTTAAAAGGTAGGGTTTAGTAGGGGGTGCTCAGGTCAGAGGGATGTGCCCTGGAGAGTGATCATTGAGATAGGATCTCCTTCCTCTCTCACATCCTGGTCACGAGGGGAGGAGCCTGGTCACTAGGGAAGGAGCTTTGCTGTGCTCTTCCACCATCATGTGAGGTAGATTAAACCCTCTAAGACCAGAGACCAAAACAACCTTATTATCTCGTGTGTGTGTGTGTGTGTGTGTGTGTGTGTGTGTGTGTGTGTGTGTGTGATGTGTATCCCCACAGCACAGTGACCTCCATGGAGCAAATACTGTCACTATGTCCTACGATTTTGTAAAGATAGCTCTGGGACCAAACTGGCTGGCTTAAGTCCTGTCCCCTTCACTCACAGACGCAGAGCCATGTACTTCAAATCCAGACACAAAGAACTGTGTCAGAGTTCCATTCTGGAACCAGGAAACCCTGACTCAGGACACTGGCTTTTCATTTATTGGCCATGTTGGGGCAAGTAGCTGAGCCTGGGTTTGTCCATTTGTCCACTTACAAGATGAAGGCAATATCACCTACTACAGTTGTTGTAGTTAATGAGAATGCTAACTTTATAAAATTGTGCATTAGAATGAATAAGAGTGGAGGTCAGAGGAGAGTTTATAGGGGCTGGTTCTCTCTGTATGGGTCCTGGGCATTGCACTCAGGTTTTCAGGCTTGGTGGTGGGTACTTAACCTGCGGAGCCCATGGTTTGCATCTTAAATGTCCCTTCCATGCCCCTTTGAGGGAAGGTTGGTCCCCAGCTGACGGTACCATTGGAACTGGTAGCCGCTTCCAGGATCAGGCCTGATGGGGGTTGGTGAGGTCACTGGGAGCATACCCTGGAAGGAGATGTTCCAGGTGCAGCCAACCTCCCTCCCTTCTCTCCCACTCTCTGCTTCCCTGCCAACAGCTTTCCTTCACCACACAGTTTTTGCCATGTTTCCACATTGCCACAAGTCCAGAGCAGCATAGGCTGAACCCAGGACCAGAATGCATTTTTGCTCCCATAAGTAGTTTACCTTGTGCATTTCGTATGAGTGGTGTGGAGCTGACTGACATGTGAGGATTGTGGTGTCCACTTTCCCTCCACTGTGGCATTCGGAAAAGTTACCATCTGTCATTCCTTTTCTCTCCTTCCCCACGTTTATTTTATAAGCTATTTATAAGCAAACAAGATGTTTAAAAGCCAACATATTTAAGTGATCCAAAAGGAGCAAATGAATGTACATCAGTGGTTCTCAACCTGTGGGTTGAGACCCCTTTGAGGGTTGAATGACCCTTTTCATTAGGTGACAGGGGTCACTTAAAACCATCAGAAAAAGCAGGGTGATGCTGTACACCTTTAATCCTAGCACTCAGGAGGTAGAGGCAAGGCAGATCTCTATGAGTAAGAGGCCAGCCTTAGAGCTAGTTCCAGGATAGCCAAGGCTACACACACACACACACACACACACACACACACACACACACACACACACACAAGCATGTCTTGAAGACAAGACAAACAAAAAGATCATTGGAAAAAACATCATGATTTGTAAGAGTAGCAAAATGATAGTTATGAAGTAGCAATGAAAAAAACTTTACGGTTGGGCGTTGCCACAACGTGAGGAACTGTATTAAAGGGTGTCAGCATTAGGAAGGTTGAGAACCACTGTTACACATGGAAAATTAGTCTTCCTGCCCTTGACCCTCAGCTGCCTGGTGCTTTTCTTACAGAATGAACTCTCACAGAATGAACCCCCATTCTGCATTTTGACTTCTGGCGTGCCCTGTGGGATGTTCTGCCTTAGGTACTTTATCACTGAGTGGAGATTGTTCTGTGTCTTCATATATTCCTTGACACCGTCCATCCCTGCTCCCCTTTCCCAGCCTTAGTTTTCTGCATCAGCAAAGGGGAGACAGTAACAGCTGTGAGCATTAAACAATGCACAAGGGAATTGCTTCGCCAACATACTCAGTTCTGCTTTACTTTAGATGTTAAAGTCCACGCTGGGTGGCTAGGTGAGGGGGCCTGGAATCCCAGCACTTGGCAGGTGGTGGCAGGAACATCGGGAGTTCAAGGTCAGCTTCAGCTACATACTGACTATGAGGCCAGCCTGGGCTATGAGACTATGACACTATTTGACACTACGAGACCCCTTTTCAAAAACAAAAGCAAATGAAACAAAAAAAAAGCAAGGCTGGAAAGTGGCCTCCACTTTAGATAGTCCGAGAAGGGTGGGCAAGACTTCTCGATGGTGATGTCAGTCTGTACTCAGGAGCAGATCTCCTGGGGCAGGAGGGAGGGCAGGGAGGAAAGAGCAAGGGACTACAAGGACAGAGACTTCAAAGTCACTTTCTTAAAAGTAGAAACGTCCCCAGATACTAGGCAACTCCAGCCATGGACTCCCCCTTCATGACCTCTCACAGCCCTCCCCAGAACCCATTCCATCCATACCAGCTGACTTCAGACACTTTCACTCAACACTCCAATGCCAAGCACAGTGGGGTGGGAGGAAAGGAACACACGGGGTCACTTCACACGGAGGCCCCAGATTCCATGTCCTGTTGACAATACTGTAAAGCTCTGAACCCTGGAGCCACTGAATAAGACTTAGGCTGGGGATGTCTTCTTCTCCAGGTGTGGGGGACAGGAACAAAGGCCTTCTGCTACAGTTTGTGGAGCTAAGATTTCAAGGACAGAGCAGGCTCCTCAGAGGGCCAAGCCAGTCTGCCTGGTTGAGAGGGGTCCAGCAGCCAGGCAGAAGCACCTACCTCTTGTTCACCCCAGTTCATTTGTCCTTTCATAGCCACTAGCACCCCACTTAAAAAACAAAGCCTAACATGAAAATAATATTGATGATATTTTATATATAAACAATTTGGATGCCGCTTAGAAGTTTCTTTCCCCCCCCCCCCAACATGGCCCCTAGAAGCTCCCACTATGTAAGAATTATTAGGAAGAGAGAGAGAGAGGGAGAGAGAGAGAGAGAGAGAGAGAGAGAGAGAGAGAGAGAGAGAGAGAGAGAGCGCCTGGAGAGGCGGGGAAGCTCTGTTCTGCTCTGTCAGGGAGAAGAAAATAAAGAGAAATCAGGCTGGCTTCAAAGGGCACATTTCCATAATTGCCCTGTAACTTTGGCAAAATAAATCTGAGCGTCTGGGGGCAGCACGGTTGCCAGATGAGTGCACTCCAAAGGCCCCGGAGGGCTGTGGCCCACTTGTTAGCGGGCCTGGTGTAGTGAGAGAATGCAGGACTGTCACCGGCACAAAAGATACGACATCACAGCCTTCATGGCCAGGCCAAGCCAGGCTAGGCTACAGGCCAGTAGTCAGATTTGACCCGGCCTTTGTCTTTGTCCTGCTCCCTGACATGACGCACATACATGAGCACTGGTCCCCCCCCCACCTCTCTATCTCTTTCTCTCTCCACCCCCCGGGAGGGGGGGGTGTGTCAAATTAAGCACCTAACTAAATGGATGCATTTTTGTTGTTGTTCTTGGAACACCCAGGGGTGACTGAGGAGCAGCAGTAATTACGGGCCCCCCCGCACTGTATGACTTGGGCTTTCGTCTGTGACCACCTACTCTTGGCATCAGTATCTACCAGAGAAAGGCCCCAGTATTCTAGACCTGTGTCCTCCTTGGATGGACTCCTTCTTTGCCGTCTTGGCTGGAAGGGGGCTCATCCAGAACTGACCTAAGACCTACTTTTGCTTTTACGCAGACTAGTTTCCTGTTGGCTATCTCTCATCCCGACTTCCTTCTAACACCAAAAGCCTTTAAAGAACAAAAGTGGTCCACTTAGCACTCGGTCGGAACATTTCCTTTGACAAGCTATGGCTTCTGGGAGGAGAGAATTGCTGTGAGCACCACAGACACCTTGTCACCCCATCTCCATTGTCTCTTAGCTTCAGCACTCCTGGCATCTCAGTCACATCCATGTACCCAGCGGGCTTCACCCGCTTCACTGGGAGGAGCATCGAGGGTGGTGCTGTGGACTCACTCTTGGTGGAGGACCACGCGTGTCCAAAGGACCTTGAGCACTGATTCCGGTCTCTAGCCTTTGGTGCCAGCTCTATCCTCCACCCCTGGGGACTACACTGCTATTCCCAAGGCCTTTCCTATTGCACTCTACTTCGGGGGTTTTTCGTCCAGAGACCTCCTCTTCCAAAGGTCCTGAGCTTATTCCTAGGAACAATCCCACAGTAGGCAGACATTTTTAACGTGGTCCAGCTACATGGATCAGATGACAGTGGCCAGTTCAGATCAAGAAAGGCTATCTGATGGAGTATGGGGTCTTCTTACCCCACAATTACCTTTAGACCCATCCTTCGTTTTTAAGGCCCATTCTTAACCGTTGATGGATTTGCAAGGAAGTTTGGCTAAGTCTGTCAAAGCCAACCTTTCCCAGATGTTCAAAGTGAGGGGGAAGAAGTATGAGGCTTGTCCCCTCAAACGAGGGTTAGCTTCAAGCACAAACTTGGAGTTGTCTGTTTTTTTCTCAACGGGGACACATGTAACCAAGGATTCTAGGAAAGAGTGGATGTTTCTAGGCGAATACAAGAAATCAGTCTCAAAGGGAGTCCTGCAAAACCTCCCAATAAACCCAAGCCAGAAAATATCCAACATACAATTCTTACCTAGGCATCATTCTCTCTGGCTAACTCCCCCTAAACAGGCAGGCCAGGGACCGAGGAGCCATTGGGCCTCCCTGTCCTCCAAGTGCCCAGAGAATACCACCTAGTGGGTGGGACTCGTCCTCTCTTCCCTCCTGGTATAGCACAAGTGAGTGGTGTTTCACGTCCTAGCCCCTGGCTCTTCCATGTCACCTGGGATTGCACTGTACTCCCCCTCCCCGAATCCCGCCCCCAGGACAGTTTAATTCGGAACCATTAACGTGCAGGTGGACAGTCACCTAGGGGGGTAATTTTATTCTCCTTTGCCTCCCTGCCCCAGGAGGCACTGTCCCCGCCCAGCCAAGTGCAGATGTTGAGGAAATCACTACCTCTGACCTACTTGATCCCCGCATACCTTGGAGGGCTCTGAGTAACCAAGTGAACAGCAGAGCACTTCTGAGTAGGGGACTGACATATTTCATCTCTAATTGAAGCGGCGTCGGAGAGAAGATGTTCCCTGCTTCTCACCCCTGCCACCATCTCTTCTGATTTTCCTCCTAGATTTTAGGGATCAATAGTATGGAATGGAGGGAGTTCCTGGGACCCCTTCTTCTTTTGTAGGGAACCTAGGAGCTGGTATTTTGCTTTGGTTAAGTTACTCTATTGAGGTCAACTTGGGATCAGTGGAGTTAGAATACACACTTCATGGAGCCATGCCCAGGGTTAGTCTGACTCCCCTGGCACCTCCTTTTGCTGTTCTTTCAAGACAGACAGGCTGGGCCTAAGAAAACACCATCATGTGGGAATGAGATAGCTAGAAAAGCTGAGTGGTTCCAGAAGCTTCCCTGGAGAGAGGCCCTATGTCTCCTGACAGACCCACCAGGCCTTGACTAGCCTCTCCACACCCATCTCCCTCCCATTGATGAAACTTCTCTCCCTGGGGCCTCCTTCCAGAAGAAGACTTCTGCTGTAGCTACCAAGATCGCCTTTCCCTTGGGAACTTTTCTCTGTCCCTTAGTGGAGCGGTTGCAGTGGCTTTTGAGTAACCCAGAGGAAGAAATCTCACTCTTCTGGGTGATGGGAGGGGGTAAGACAGATACCACCCTCCCTCCCCGCCCCTGGGAATGAGGATGTTTGTCTGAGCATCTACAAATGGCTGGACCTTCCTATTTAAGAATGAACATGGGCAGATCATCCTGTCATCCTCACTCACCTTGTGAGGCGGGCAGCTGCTGAGAAAGGACCCAAGGAAGTCAGTTCTCTCTGCTCTTGGCTTCCCCCGGAAGTAAATGGGCTGCCAGTGTGGGCCACAGCTAAGCCCCAAGCTGGAGGAGGCGAGGCGTGTGGTCCTTGTGCAGAGACTCATGGTGATAACCAGAGCTCTGGTCCTTGTCCTGGGGTACTGACTTCAGATGAATGGCCTAACCTGTGAAGGACCTTGAGCCTCAGAAATACCTTAGCGAAGAGATCCAGGAGGTATTTGCACGAATATCTCAGGCCTCTTCCCCTGCGGTTCTTGTCGTTGCCAGTGATCTGCCTCACTCCTCACGTCTATGTTCTGGGGACCCGCCTTCATAAGGAAAGTCCCAGGTCGCCCTGGCGCCCGCAGCTGGGTCCTCACATCGTGAACCCGTACATGCCAGCTGCTCTCGCACCCAGACTCTCGAAGGTACACAATGTTAACTGTACCTGATCCAGACTTTTAGCTCTTCATACTCCCCAACAGCGCGCACGAAGGTCACAAGCCCTGCTCTGCAACTCCGAAGCATGGCGTCCGGCTAGCCTGAAAATCTAATGTTCCAGACAAGGGTGCCTCAAAGGTGCCCCTACTTCGAACCCCAAGGCGTCACTATCCTAAGCGTGACTCTCCACTTCCTAGCGTCAAAGTTGGGCAAGCCCGGGCCAGCAATGTCAAGTCGGGCTAGGGCCTGGAGGTCGGCCTGGCTGCAGAGGCCGGAGAGGCCGGACTCCCACGTCCTCTACGTCCTGTAGAGGGAGCTCCAGCCCCAGGTTTCCCACTGTCGTTCCCCCCCCCCCCCCCCCCGGACTCCTGCCGCAATCCCAGCTCCAAAGGTGTTGGGGGGCTGGACCCCGAACCCATGCCGGCATCTCTGAAAGCAGCCCCTTCCCTGGCACTCAGGGTAAAACGCTCAGAGCACCTAGAGACCAAATGCCGCCTGGCTACGGCCTTGGACTCCGAACTCCAGCGCGGTCACACGCCACCAAGCGGGAAGCGTGAGCACCCCGGCTTCTCCGGCAGATCCCCCACACCCTTGCACCTATAAAGAAGGAGGTGCTGGAGAGGGAAGCGCGATGGGAGCGGCCCAGAAGTTGAGCGTGGACAGCGCCTGTGCGTGCGACTGAGAAACACCAGTTGTGCGGGGTCGGAATGGGAGCAGGGAGGGAGAGCCTCCCAGCCCACGCCCTGAGCTCCTGGAAGCTTCCCTAAGTCTTTCTGCTAAGTCATCAGAGAAGGCCCCAAGGCTCCAAGGTTACTCCAGTGGACCCGCCGCCGACAGAACCTAGTCCCCCAGCCCCTCGTAGGGAGTCGACCCCATTTTCTCCTCCGTCTCGGCCCTTTCTCTGGGGGCCCAGGGACTACCATCGCCCCTTCTTGCAGAGGCCCTAGCCTGCCTACCTCTGTGCGGACCACTTCCGCCATTGCTGTCCCTGGACCATGCTTGTCTTTTCCTGTAGATTCTTTAGACAACCGTGGGTGGGGTAGGGTGGGGAGGGGGACACGCTAAAACACCAAAGAACCATCAAACAGATCGGTCCAGGTGGCAGACCCGCCGGTTATAGTCAAAAGTGGCAACAGCTCATTTATTTAGCCAAAAATAGATACTTTCTTGTACAATTTGGTTCACACGTATGTACATTTTTCTGTATATACAAAAAGAGTCAGACACGCTTATTCTCTCTGCACCCCTCCCCCAAATCAACAGAACAAACGAACCCCACAATCTAATGTGGGACAGTACAGAAGCAACTTGGGGAGAGCCAAGGGGGACTGGCTTTATTTCTTCTTTCTTTCGTTCTTTTTTTGTTTGTTTGTTTAGTGTTTCTTTTTTAGGTATTCATACACAGACATGCTTGCAAGTCATAACTATACAGAGCGATTTGTCTTTTTTTTTTTTTTTTTACAATTAGTACAACGATTTAAAAATTGTTGAAAGAATTAAGATGAGGAGAGAGCTGATAGGACCAGAGCAGCATCCAAGTGGTTCTGGGGCCTGGAAGAGAGAGCGGAAGCAAAGGAAGCGGGATTTAGAGACATGGAGGCTGCTTAGGTAGGGGACATTCTACTGAGCCTAGGGTCAGGCATATGGAGTTGTTTAGCCCTGGTTGTATTAACTAAAAGCTGGACAGAAGAGATCAGGATTCGAGGTCGGGGCTGGAAGGAGGTGGGCATCACGAAAAGGAGGCCTTGTGCTCCAGAGGCCTGTGGGAGTAGCCAGATTTCCCCACTCTGTACCCACAGACCCTGCCTGAGGTGCCTGAGCTGAGAATGGAAAAGCAGCTCTGGGTCCACAAGAAGTGACGGAAGAGTGGGCTTTGGTGCCTTTTAGAAATAGTTTCCCAGCCACGTTTCTCCCTTCCCGGGATAGGGTGCGGGGAGGAAACGGTTTCTGCCATTGGCTCTGCGTATTCCTCATCCCTCCTGAAGGGTCTCCCACTCTGCGTCCCAAATTCGGGGTCTCTTACCGCCTTGGCACGGGCTGGAAAGCTGTCTTGAGCAACTTTTTCTCCATTTCCAAGGCACTACAGCGATCTGTAGGAAACAAGGGGAAGAAAAAAAAAAAAAAAGAGGCCTTCAGAACTCGGGGTCCAGGCCTCCAGGGGCCGGAAGAGGAAAACACCTTTTGTACTCCAAGTCCCCGTTCTTTCCCTCTAGCCAAGGCGAGAGCCCCACCAACACCCTCCCATTGTGCCCCACACTCCTGTAGTCACCTGTTCCACTCTCCGGCTCCGTAGGCCGAGCATAGGCGGCGGCGGCGGCAGCGGCAGCGGCAGCCGGGTGACCCGTGGCTCCGGGAAGTCCCAGCAGGTGCTGTGGGGCCGAGCCCAACATGGACAGCGGGTGCGGCCGCGGGCCAGGCGGCGGGCCTGGGAAAGGCCGGTTGGTCCAAGCCGGGAATTTGCCAAGCGGCGCCGAGACGAGTCTGTGTGCGGCGGCTGCTGCAGCGGCAGCCGCGGGTGAGAGCTGCAGAGTCGGGGGCGCGACGGCTGCCCCAGGAGGAGAACCTCCGGCTCCAGGAGGCGAGCGACGTGGGTTGTCCGGGCTAGTGGCCGTTTCGGCCAGTGACCAGATCTTGGGCTTCTGCAGGGCGGAGGAGGGCGCTGGTGCGGGAGCGCAGGGGTCCAGGCCCGAGGGTGGAGAGGGTGGAGATGGAGGAGCCCTGGCCACAGGCGGTGGCGCCGGGGCCAGGCTCAGGACCGACAGCGGTCGCTCCTCCAAGCCTTCCGAGCTGTCGTCCGAGTCGCTATGTTTGCAGTCCGAAATGGGTCCTAGGCCGAAGTCGCCGTTCCTGTGCGTTGCCCCAGCCAGGGCCAGTTCCGGCCCGGCCGCGGCGCTGTCTAAGTTTTCCAAATCGATCTCTTCATCCTCCTCGTCGTCGGCCAGGCCCTCGCCCCCCGTGTCCTCCTCCTCCCCTGCGAGCTCCTCCTCCTCCATCTCCAGCTCGCGTTTGCCCTCTTCCTCATCTTCCTCTTCGTCCTCCTCCTCCCGCTCGCTCCCATAAGCATTGCCCTCCTCGTCGGTGCGACTGCGGGGCGCCCACGTCATCTTGTTCTCCTTCTTGAGGCGCCGGCGGGCGTTGGCGAACCAGGTGGACACCTGGGTGAGGGTCATCTTGGTGATGATGGCCAGCATAATCTTCTCGCCCTTGGTGGGGTACGGGTTCTTGCGGTGCTCGTTGAGCCAGGCCTTGAGTGTGCTCGTGCTCTCCCGGGTGGCGTTCTTGGGACGGGACGGGTCCCCGAACTGGTATTGGCCGTAGGGGTAGAAGGCGGGGTGTGGGTGCGGGAACGCGGCGGCCGTGGCCGGATGCTGGACCCCAGGGCTGTCCTTCAGCTCATACTGAGCGCCCTGTACGCACATGGAAAAGGAAGGGGACACGCGCGGAGGAGCGCGAGTGAGCTCTAGCAGTCGCCGCTTCCACCCTCCCGCCAGGACCCTGGCTTTCTTCTCCACGCTCATTTCTCCCTGCACCCCAGACCCAACCCCTTCTTTCCCGGGTTTCTCGGGCTCTTACCAGCTGTGGGAAGATGGGCAGCTCCGTAGCGTAGGGCAGGAAGGCGCCGTAACCCTGGGCGGCGGCAGCTGCGGCTGCGGCCGCGGCGTAGGGTGCCCCGTACACGGACGAAAGCACATTGGATAGGGACCCCGAGGCGGCCAGCTCTGAGGCTCCAACGCCCGGACCACTCCGGCCCCCTGCGCTGCCGCCTCCGCTGCCGCCGCCTGCGGCTCCCGGGCGCTCGGGTGGGTAGAGCGGGCGGATGTACTGGTATCCGAGCTGAGGGAAGGACATGGTGGCCCGCGGGGCACCTACGGAGAGGGGGCCCGGCCCCCGGGGCCGCGGTGCTCAGCGCCGCACGCTGGCTCCGGAGCGCATCGGGGGCTGGGCCGAGCCCGGGCCGCGTTGCCTCCCGCGCTGCGCTGCGCTCCGCGTTCGCCTATTGATCGGCTCCGCGGCGGCGACGGCGGCAGCGGCGGCGGCGAGGAGTCAGGTCAGGTCCGAACAGATTGGCCGAGATTCCCGGGGCTCCGGGCTCTGATTGACATTTCTACGGGGCCGCAAGCCCCTCCTCTCTGCGCCGCGCTCCCTCCTCTAGGCCGGAGAGCAGCTCTGCGCTTAGCGCTCAGTTCTGTCCTCCTCTCCCGGAGCTGTGTCGCGCCTCGCTTCCTTCGCCCTCCTATAGTTTACACTCCCCTCCTGTCCTTTCCTCTCCCCTCCCCTCGCTGCGTCCCCCACCCCACCCCCTGATCGCTTCCGCTCCCGAGGCTCCTTCGCAGTCCTGGACGCTGGGAAACTGCGGTTCTTTTTCCTCTTTCCCTTTCTCACGGTTGGTTTTGCTCACCTCTCAGCTCTCTTCACTTTTCCTAGTCTGACTCCTCTCTTTTTTAAATCTCTTTACTCTCTCCTTCTCTCTTTCCTCTCCCCGGTCTCTGTGCCCTGGGCTAAGGCGATCTAAAGTTGTAGACACTTAGAATGCTGTGCTGGGGGTGTGTGTCCGCGTCAGTGTCTGTGTGTCCGTCCCCGCCCTTCCACCCCCTCCCTCACCCTTCCCCAAATCTCGAGTCTGACGTTGCGCCCTCTTATTCGACTTTTCCTCGCGTCTCCTCCTGGAGTCTCCAATCACCCGGGAGCCTTCTGGGCGAGGCGGCCTTCCCTCGCGAATACAGAGCGCCGGGCGGGGCGGGGCGGGGCGGGACGGGACGCTGTCCTTTCCCGCCCCCCTCCTGCTAGCACAGGGAAGGGAGAGCCCAGACCAGGAGTGGCGGGTTAGTACAGGGTCACCTCGACCCTCGGGTCTTCCACCTCTTCAAAATTCTCAGCCCCCTCTGCAGCTGTAGTTCCGGGTTGGGACGGGACCCCAGACCTAGACAGGCCCCGGGCTTTTCTGTACGGTGCTGGTTCCCTTTGCAGTTCTCAGCTCCGGTCCCTAGGACGATCTCAACAGCCTAAGCCCGCAGCTAAAAGAGTTGAGCGTGCAGCCTGTGAGTAGGGCGTGCTGCCCCTACGAGCTTTTAAAATACCGAATCCGTGCCGGGGAAACCCTGCTGTTTACCACGTTAACACCTCTGGGGTACCTCGGAGAGAATTCTCATTAGAAAGTGAGTTTGGCGCCCAGGTGGTCTTGCAGAACACGCTAAGAGTTGGAGCTCCTCGGGCTATGGGGTGGGGGAGGAGCTGAGAGCCTCACAGCGGAGGCTTTGGGAACTTTCCGAGAGCACTTCGAGAAGTTTCTGTGTTGTGTTTTTAGACGATTGCGACCATTCATTTCACTGCCCCTTCTCCTGTTCACTGGGCCCAATGCCAGTGTTTTCTTTTGGTGATAAAATCCCCCAGAGCCGGGGAGCGTGTGCATGTGGGGGTGGGAAGCAAGACTTTGGTTTTATGGTAGGGTAACTAAGTGTTTTATGGTAAGATACCTAAATCTAACTTGAAATGATAGTGTCCAGTTGCCCACCTTCACGGATCATGGTGTGCAGTGGAAAGCCACACCGAAATTCTCGGAATAGCTGTGGCTCCCAGCGATTCAGACTGTGGCGGCGACCCACGCGCGGGCCAGGCCTGCTGCCGGCCTGCGGCCCACACAACTCCCGGGCTGCGGTTCCTCAGTAGAAGGATGAGTCCCAGCTTAGAGGCAGAAACGCTACTCTCGAGCCTCCAGCTGATCTAGGAATCAGGTTTGAATTCTGCCAGCGTGGAGGGATCTGAGGGTCCCGGGCTGGTCGGTTTAGGTATGAGTAGTTAAGTTAGGGAATGAAGGTTTCTTTCGCCCTGGTCCAGTCAAAACTGGAGTCCATTCTGCTACATTCCATGGGCCTTTGTACTGGCCTTAGGTTCCAGGAGGTGCTAACTCAGAAGATCACTGGGGAAGCACAAACAGAAGTTGGGGGAGCTACCTGAGGTTTAGACTTAGCTAGCAGCATCTGGAATATCCCCCTAAACTGGATCTGTACAGCTTCTCTATCCCTTCCTGGCCTTCCTTACCTGATGCTGGAGATCGGCCTTAGGTAAGCCTCGAAAGAGGAGGCACAGCAAGGCCAGCCCTGGCCTTTAAATGCTTTTCCCCAGCCTAATTCCGTTTCTGGTTAAACCTGTCACGGGAAGCCGGGGCTCACCTGCTCAGGAAGGGTCTCAGGGTTACAGAATCGAGGTGACATTATTTCCCAAGATCTTTCCTATGCATAGAACTGTGAGTCTTGTTAGGCAGCTGTGAAGACCTGCCTGCACAGTGGTGGATCAGACCAGTGGGCAACAGAGCCGGATTCCAAGGGGTGAAGGGGCTTGGCTGTACGTGTCTGGGTGAAAACACGGATATTTATTTCTGTTTTTTTTTTTTTTCAGAAGGAAAAGAAAAACAGAACACAGAACCACACAACAACAACACTCTCTCTCTCTCTCACACACACACTCGCTCTCACACACATACAGGAGCCTTTGAGATGCTCCTTCCACATTGCATTAACCAGCTATCGACCTAGTTCCTAGTTTGTCGGACTGCGGACTGAGAGGGAGAACACCGGAAGAGCCCGGCTGTTCTCAGGAAGGACTCACGCCGGCCGGGGGCCGCCCCTGGCCCAGAGGGTGAACCTCTAGACCCAGAAATGAACCTAAGAACCTCGCTTAATTAGATCCCTCCAGGCATCCCAGGCCGGAGGCAGAAACAGCTTCCCCGTTACCCCATGACCAACTGGGAAGAGCGTTGGCCAGGCCCTGAAATCCGCACTCCACGTCGGGATTCTGTATCCCCAGCGGCTGGAGTCGCGACGTGGCTCTGGTTCCTCAGCAGGACCAGGCCAGTGGAACCCAGCTCCCAGACTAAGAACGTGGATCGGCGGGTAGCTGAATCTTTTCAAGGGATTTTTAATCCAGGAGATTAGGTCAGATTGACACACTCGCACAGCGAGCGAAGAGAGAAGCAGGTGCACGGGGGAGTTGATTGGAAAAAGACCCGAATGCAACAACGTGCCACCGGCTGAAGCGTCTCCAGCACCCCTCCTTCTTCCAAGGGTCCCAGCGCACAAAGCGCGGCTGGCCCTCGCCGCGGATGCTCTCTGGTCTGGGCCCAGGGCGCCAGGAGCATACACGCTGGAGGACAACTGAGAGAGGTGCCCGACGTGTACCCAGGGCCAGAGATCCACCAGGTTCGGGGTCTGAGCTGCGCAATTCACGCACTCTCGGAGCCAGCCACCAAGCCCCATCTCTTCCCTCTCCTGGTTTCAGCACCCCCAAGTGCCTGCCTGCGTCCCCATCTCGGGGAGACGCTGCAGCCCTGGGTCTCCCAGCCGTGCCAGTGTTTCCTCCCAAGGCCCAGAGTCCCCCCAGAGGCGGTGCGGGCTGGCCATCCTTCAGCTTCCTGCAGACGCTGTGGCGTGCGCTCCCACTGCTCACCCCCCACCCCCCGCGCTGGGGTTACAGGTTAATGAAACGCTCGTTTTCCTCAGTCATTTGTTTTGTTTTCCTGCAAAGTTCTGATAAGTAGCTAACCAACGAAGCTTGTAATTACAATCTTACAGAAACCGGGCCGATCTGTATATAAATCTCACCATCCAATTACAAGATGTAATAATTTTGCACTCAAGCTGGTAATGAGGTCTAATACTCGCGCATGCGATAATCCCCTCTGGATGCTGGCTTGATCAGATGTTGGCTTTGTAATTAGACGGGCAGAAAATCATTATTTCATGTTCAAATAGAAAATGAGGTTGGTGGGAAGTTAATTTCTCTCCGCTCTGTGAAGCGTAGACAAGAATTTAATGATTTAATTACAGTTGTAAGCCCTTTCCATGAGACTTAAATTGAGCTGAGAATATTTTTTTTCCTTTTCTCTCTCTCCCCCTCTCTTGGTTTCGCGTTCTCTCTCTCCGCTATTAGCAGCCACACGGACTTGCAGATGCGTGGCCTGGCGTAGCAAGGGGAGGAATTCACATTTGACTGTGAATCTGGCCTCGGAGCATCCCAGGAGGCGCGGGCCGGGCGCCGCCACGTCTGCCCTGCAACTCTGGCTGAGCCCTGTAAGCTGTCAGGGCCTCGGAGGCTGTCCCTGGGTCCAGAGACGCCACGGGAAACTTTGGGGTAAACTTTGCAAACTTCTCTCCCTGCGCCAGAGAGGCCGCCGGTCGGAAAGACTTCAGCAACGGCGGCGTGGACCCCAGGCCGGATTTGTGCACCGCGGAGCGGCCCGGCCTCCCCAGGATGGGCGCGAGGTTCTCCAGCCGGCCCTCCGCGCTCCTGATCCTCCCGGACCAGGCCCTCTGCCACCGGCCTTCGAGTGGCCAGATCTGCGCGGCGGCTCCCGGAATCCCAGCATGGATGGAAAACCGTGGCCCTGAGCGACAGTAGTTTTATTTCTTTTTTCCTCTTCAGGATCATCCCTTTTCCACCTGCGCCAAGCATTTCCGCTGACCTCCTTGTTTTTTTCCGTCCTGTCTATTCCTCGCATTTTCTGTGTGTTTGATTTCCGGGGCATGTTTTTCCTCTTTTTTTGACTCCCTATGTGTTCTTTTTGGTTCCTTTTTTTTCTGGGTATTTTTTTTTTTTATTATTTCATTTTTTTTCAACCCCCGTTTTGCATCTTTCCTCCCTCTCCCTTTCTCGGTTTCCTCTTCTTCTTTTTTTCCCTCCCTCTCTTTCGTCCCGATCCGTCCTATTTCAATCTTGGTCTATCCCAGGCTCTCTTCTCCTGGTTTATTCTCGCTTCTTTTCCTCTACAGAGTCTGTCCCCTCCCCCGCCCGTGGATCTGCTTCCCCGGCATCCCCTTCTCATCCATCTTGGGAGATGAATATGTCGCCTTATTGGATGCCGAGGCCAGAGCAGGGCGATGGGGCTCGGCCAACGTCGCACATTTTCTTCATGCATATTGAGAATATGGTAATGAGCGCTTTTGCATTGTTGCATGGAAATGATGCGTTTCCCTCTGCTGTGCGGAGTGGGCAAGGTTGGTGTGGACCCAAGAGAGCCCGATAGTGGGCACCGGGCCTTGTGGCCCTAGTTATCCACTGGGGGACGAAGAAATGACCTCTCGGAGCGCCCTGCCTGCCCTCCGCTTGCTCTGCCTTCTTTAAAGGCGCCGTTGCCCAGGTTAAAGCCTGGTGAAGGGAAACCAGCTTCTCCCGCCTCCGACTGTCTGGCGCGCCCCAGGTCCAGCGGCCTCGGAACCTTTCCTGGCGATCAGAGTCCTGTGAAGGAGAGCCTGGCTGTGTTCTCTAACGGCTGCACGTTGTTTGCGACTCGAGTGACCTTTTAGAATGAAACATAGCCGCACCGTGTGCCCTGCGCCACACGCGTCTCCTTCATCTTGGGGGTGCGTGGGCATCGTTTGACCCTGTCAGGTTGACCCAGCTGGCTGTCAGAGACCCACTTCTTTTCTAGACATGGGCTCAGCGGCGACGAGGCTGACTCTCAGTAATCCAACAGAGGCAGCCAAGCTCGGGTGAAGGGGCCCAGGGCCCCCATAAGGGTGAAGGTCTGCAGAGGCAGGTCAGGCTCTGCTTGGGGCTGGAAGGGCAGAGATTTATGCTCGCTGGGAGCTCAGGGCCCCAGAGCCCACATCTAGCGGTCAAACCCCACAGCCCACCGCAGGACATTTTCCTGCCTCCTTGTCCCCTACTTCCTACTAGGGAAGTCCCTAGCGGGGGCTCCGCAGGCAGCCGAAATGCATTGTGGAAAGGCGGCCATTGTCTAGGGTCAGGTTTCTCAACCTTCAAGCATCCTGCCAGCACTCTACTGTTAGGGACTGAAGATTTTTCCTTAAATTGACTCCTTTACAAAACTCAAACGCATCGTTTCGGAAAAGTATTTGGTCCATCCACCACTTCTGCAGACGGGAAAGTAGCTGTTGGCAGAAAAGAAACACAGCCAACAGCACACCATGCTCCTGAGCCTTGCCCCTTCCTGCTCGGGGTTCAAGTACACCCTGTGGTATTAACAAACGCTGGGGGTGTGAGTAGTGACTCTAAGAAATGAGAGCATGAAAAGGGAATGTTTCTTTCCAGGTCTCCTGTGAGCTAAAATGACATCAAGGGTCTCCAGGGCTGTCCTGACTTAGGGTTTGCTGGCGCTGTTAAAACAAATGCGAACATGTTAAGGCAAAACTTCACATGCTGAGTTATTATTACCAAAGCATCTCATTCAACGTTTTCAGGCAACACTGCATTTAATTCTCACCATCCTTCAGTGGGCAGACTGTTGAGAGGCCACACATGATTGTGCAGGATGCTTACTGAGAAGCAGACTTCCAAGAGGGTAAGAGGGTGCCGAAGTCACCCCGTCTGTGTCCACCAAGCTGTGTGTCCTGGTGTAGGCGAAACAGGGAAACTATTCCTCTAATCTGCACAAAAAGTTGGGAGGATGACTCAGTTCTTGAAAAATTGGGAAGCTGAGGGTTTGGGAACTTGGAAAAGTGTGGACTGATGTTTTTAACTGTTCCCTCAGGGACCAGAGGGTTGGAGTCTTTGAGAACTGGGGCAGGGATCTGGGAAGACTATGCACTGGATAGGTTGAAGGGAAGAGCCAACAGGACCCCAGATGCCTATCTCTCATGCTCCTCACTCTTTACCAAGTCCTTGGCCTGGGCTGGAGCCAACACTGAGCTGGTGTCCAGGCTTCAGTGCCCCTGCTGAGGTCCCACTTTGGGAGGGAAGGAGAGGTCTACAGTTTTAGGTCTAATGATGGGTATCTGAACAACGTAGACTTTTCAGAAGTTTACAACATTTGCCATTCCCGCCCCCCCCCCATTCCCACCCACACTGCTGGAGCTTCCAGACTCCTCCTGACACATGGAGATGGTCTAGTACCTCTACTTTTGTGGTTCATCTTAGTAGTGACTTCTCCATTGAACGAATTGTCTGCATGATATTTTAAGACCACTCAAACGTTTAGATCTCAAGGTTTGTTTGACAAACTGGAAGGCTAAAATATACAAGACCTGTCCTTCAGACCCCTCATCCATCTTCCTTCCCTTCCCTCCCCCCTCAACTTCTCTCTTCCCCCTCCCCTCTTCCCCCTTCCTTTCTCCCCTTTCCTTCCCTTTTCCTTTTCTCTTCCCCTTCCTCTCCTCTTCATGCCCCTCCTCTTCATTCCCAGTTAGGCAAGCCTTCTGCCACAAAGCCACACACTCAGCCCCTACCACACTCCTATCTGAGTGCAATCTCCTAGAGCCCGCTGTGGTTCAGTCCCAAGCTCATCGGCTTCTCTCAGGAACCTCTAGCCACTCGTGATGTCCATGAAAATGGATCAGATCCCCTGGTAGACAGTCCTACTCATGAAAAGAAGACACAGGGATGGAGAGCAGCTGCTGCAAGGCTGAGAACTTCTTCCTGATTTTCTTCCCTGGCCCTCTCTGCTTTCCGGGGGCTCACCCAGGGTGGGGTAAGGTGGAGCTCCCATTGGTTGAGGGCTGCTTTCTAGAAGTCCAAGGGATGGATAGTTGTGTCCTTTTGCGCTGTGGTCACAGAGTTGTAGCAGGGCTGATCCTTGAGCTTCTAGAAGAATCTAGATAGGCTACTGCCCAGTAGGAATGATGGAGCCAGGCCCTCCCAGTGCCCCCCTTAGCTTAGGCCTGTCTTGGTTCTCATGAACCATCTTGGAGATGAGTTCCGTTTCTTCCAGGAGAGTTTGTTTCTTCTCTGTCATTCTCTCACTCTCTGCCTGCTTTGTCTTCCTTTCCCTCTTTCTCTGCATCAAGCAGCTGCAGGAAGCCTTCTCCGCGCTGAGTGCTGGGCATGGAGCGGGGAGGGTACACAGAGTCTGGCTCAAATGCTCTTATGTTTCAGTGGGGGCAACCAAATGAGGAGGCAGGTGAGAGAAGGCGAGAGGCCAGGGATGGCGTGGATAGAGCCCTACCCGACCCAGAGCCTCCTGGAACACGGGGAGGGAAGCTTGTTTGGAAGCATGACAACAGCTGACGGGATCCTCTACGGTACACGGCTGCTGTCATTTTGTCTCACATTTGAAGAGGGAAGGATCTTCTCAATATGGTGAGTACCTTTATAACGAGCTGGAAGACATAGCTTGGGACCCAAAGGAGATGGAGACCAATGCATGCAGCCACCAGCTGAGGGAGGCCAACAGCAGCAAGAGGCAAGGAAGGATTTCTTTTCAGAGCCTCAGGAGAGTGGGACTGTCTTCCTCTGAAGCCATAAGAGAACCACTTCTTGTAATTTCAGCCCTCCAGCGTGGGACTCCGAGTGACAGAAGCCCGGGAACCCAGTAGATGGGGTGATGTGGTAGGGGCTAGAAGACCTTGACTTTAGGGGCACAGGCAGAGGATGGGTTTGGTGACATTTTAGCTGAGATAGAGCAGTTAAAAAAAAAACAACCCTCTGGGGGAAGTGCATTTTAGGATTGCTTTCTATGACAGAGGGATCCCTAGCTACAGGTGGTATTGGCCACCTAAGATGCAGTCCTCCAAACTGAGAGATGAGCTAGATGCAAAACACAACACATGGCTAGCATCAAAGACAAGTGCCAAAAGGAAGGCTGGGAGCTAGACTCGAAAAGGCTGACCACATACCAAGTGGTGCTGGTTTGAGTTTATTAGATTAAATAAAGTGTGTTATTAAAATTAATTGGCCTGGTAAAGCAGATTCGTGGTAGAGCAAATGTCTAGCATGCATAGACTGTGGACTCCATTCTTAACACTGCACACACTTTATACCATCAGCCAACACACACACACACACACACACACACACACACACAATTTTACCTCTTCTTACCGTTTAAAATACAGTTGCTAGCCTGGGTATAGTTACGCTTGCATATAATCACTGTACTTACGTGACAGAGGCAGAAGGATCACTGGGTTGGAGACCAGCCTGATCTATATAAAGTGAGTTCCCAGCCAACAGAGGCTAGAGTGTGAAATCTTGTCTCTAAAACCAAAACCAAAACAAAACACGCAAAAAGTAAATTAAATATTAGTGAAGCCCAAATGTAGCTATAGAGAATTTAAAACTGCATTTGCGGCTCCCGTTTTATACTTGTTGTCTAGTGTTGTTCCAAACAAAAGGCAGGGCATGTGCCATGTGCCCAGGGTGGAGATGGAGCTCCAAGTGCTTGCCTTGTCTCTCCTCAGTTGGCATGTGACCTCACTAAACCTGGAGAGCTAACTGGGAAACACTGCTGAACTCAGAAGAGGCGAATAGGCTCACACTGAAGTGAACACGGAAGCATGTGAATGAATCACCAGTCGGAGGAGCAAAGTGAATTTAGGAGACCTGGCCCTTTAGCGAAAGGCCTCCTTTCTGAATTTTTACTCCAGCACTCCCTTAGGCCCCCGAGGAAGAAGGCAGGTAGACCTACACTTCTGCTCCACAAACTCATCTCTCCCTGCCATGTCACTCTCAGTTAGAGGGACTTGGTCCTTGGGCCCAGCTCCCTAGGTATCCTGATCTACTGATGGTTAGCATAAAGGCTATGTGATTGCATTATCAAGGAGAGACTCCCTCCCCCAAGCCTGCAGCTTGCATGTGAACTTCAAAAGCCAGTTCATTGGTTAAGTTGGACTTCTGCTGATTTACCATGGAGGTCATGAGGTGATGGCCCCAGGCTCACTCCCACGGGGTGTGGTCATTTTCTATGGTACAGACAGCCCTCAGATCTTAATGGTGGCCATCTTCCCTCTGCATGTCCTTGGCTATGACTCCAATCCACACAAAGTCACTCTCTGGATTCCCGCAAGACAAAAAGGTGACTTGAACACTGGCTGTTGATGCTTCTGCTTGGATGTGAACTAGGGTCCTTCTGCTCACATTTCATTGGTCAAAGCCATCATGGGGTCATGCTTGAAGTCTACAAGGTGCGGGCGGGGGATACCTGACTTCTTCCAGAGAGAGTCAACCCTGTGGATACCTGTGTGTCACTCTGGTCTCTTTAGTTCTAGTTCCAGTTACTGCTTTAGCAAGGTGGAGGCAGGCCTGTGCTGAGGACACCCTCTATATCTTCTGGATTCCTGTGCCAGTAGGACTCTCACACATGTGTCATGTGCGGATGCAGGACACATTGTGCTAACAAAGGAAGAAGCAGCCAGATAATTGTCCCCTTCACTCTTGGGGCCAGGTTTTCAGGGATTCTAACTACAAGTGACTGGGAAGGTCCCAGCGGAGGCTAGCTATATCCTATAGCCTTGTTCAAACAGTGTGGCTCCCTCCTGTTCCCAGCTCACTCCCTGGGGGCCATTTCCCCATAGACCCTGGCTCAGCAGCCCTGGCTATGTGACTGCTGAGCCCTGAAGGGGATCAGTAACTCTCGGTCACCATTGCCCTTATTTAAAATCTGGAGACTCAATATGAAATCTCAGCCTGCCCCTTCCCACTTGTTGCTGTCTTCTCCTTTCTTTCCCAACCAGCTTCTCTCCCTTCTTTCCTCCCTTTCTCCCTTCCTTCTTTTCACAATGCTGGGGATCCGACCCAGACCCTCAAGGCAAGCACTCTACCCCTGAGCTACATTAATAACCTTCAAGTTTTCCATTTTAAACTTGTTGAAAAGCCAATCTGGCATCACTGAGTCTGAGCCCACATGAGGCTGGGCTTGAAAAGGGGTGGTGGTCATGTGACTTTAAACTAGGAAAGAGGCAACTGGGGGGCGGGGGGCACCAGGCAGGGAGGGTGGATGAGGGAGAAGGTGGAAGGAAGAAAAATATATTACACAATGAAATTTAATTCTTTGTAAGATAATTGAAAACTAACAAAAGAGATGGGCTCCATGCTCTCTTGACCTTTGCTGTCTGAGGGCTCCTTTAAACATTGGGCTTTTGAGTCTATATTATAGGGACTGTTGTTTGGCCGTGTGTGTGTGTGTGTGTGTGTGTGTGTGTGTGTGTGTGTGTGTGTATTCGAGTGTCATTCCTCAGGCCCCATCCACTTTAGTTCTTTCTTCCTTTCTTTCTTTCTTTCTTTCTTTCTTTCTTTCTTTCTTTCTTTCTTTCTTTCTTTCTTTCTTTTTTTTTTGACAGAGTCTCTGGCTAGGAGCTTGCTAGGCACTGAGCTCAGGGATCCCCTTGTCTCCACGTTCCAAGTGCTGGGAGATTAGAAGTATGCACTAACACACCCAGTTCTTTATTGCCTGGATCTGAGGATTGCACTCAGTCCTTTGCCTGGATGCCCAGCACTTTACTGGCTAAGCTACCTCCTCCCAGCCCCTATAAATCTGTCACATTAGAACTGGGATCACTCTTACTTTTCAAGTATTATTCACTCTTTGTGTTTCTCTTTCTCTGTTTTTATTACAGAAGGCTTAGAATTGGCTTCTGGTGGAGCAGTGAGATGTTAATTCTGTATGTGGGTTGTTGTGGAGAGAGCTCCTGGCTTCCCCGGCTGGTTTTTGGATCACATGGTTTTGGATCACATGGACAGCAGGTAGCAGTGTGGGGTGATCCACATGGGAGTCACCAAGGCCTCCCCCCATGTAGGTTATTGGGCTGTGTGAACTGGTGCATCCCTATAATCCCAATGGGCTCCCCAGACCTTGAGTTTGGGGTGACTGTGGCCTCTGCTGCTCACTTCACTGCAAGTTCCTGAGAGCTACTGGCCAGAGACTCTAGCTAAGTCTCATGTGTCTGGATTCCTGACTCACAGAGACTGTAACACAGTAACTGCTTGTGTGAAGGCGGTAGATCAGGGTCCCTAAACCTCTGCCCACTGATTTTTGTAAATAAAGTTTTATTGGTTGCTAGCAATGCCCATCAGTGCCTGTATTGTCTCAGCTGCTTCTGTACAACCTGAGCATTAGCGAGCGGCTGGTGGTTTCATGAAGAGACCACAACTTGAATATTTGCTACCTAGCCCTTGGAAGGAAAATTTGTTAATCACTGACACAATGAAGTCCAAAGCTAGAACAATGTTCTCCCTGCCAACAGAATTTCCCATTTCACTTGAGCTCACTGTAGTAGGCATTAACTGAGAGCCTACTGTGTACAGATATGGTCTCAGTCATATTTCAGGATGCTGCCATTGTTCTGTATCACTGTCTTCTCCACTGGGGTCTCGTTCCATGCATGCTGTAGGTGGGCCAGTGTCCATGAATAGAAGTCCATTTTCTGAGTCTGGAGTGAGCAGTGTGCTCTTGACAACATATTAGGTCTGCGACCTCTGGGAGGAGAGCAGGAACAGAGGCACGACTTTCTGCAGTGATCATTTTGTCTGGGTCCTCCTGTCCTGGGCCCCGAGTGTCTCACCCTCTTCTCTAGCACAATGATATAGTAACTGAAGGGGTTCTGTGAGCGTGGTGGGGGCTGCCTCGGCATCCGAGATCTGCTCTGAGTGGTCATGCCACTGAGTGAGCTTTGCAGGTTGCCCCAGGGCACATGCCTCACCTCTTGCTATCTGTCCCTCCATCCAGACTTGGAATGTGGATGAAGAAGGACACATCGCTGCTGTCTTTCTGTCCAGAGCCAGGCTTCCCACCTGGCCCATAAACTGTGCCGGTGGTGCAATGGGGTTAGACGTTTCTGTTGAAGGATTGTTCCTCTTGGGGGTGGGTAGAGGATGAGGAGGCTACCCAGAGCAAGAATGGGTCATGGCTTCAGAGGGGTAGTTGGATTCCCTGAGGACACCCCACCCTAACTCAGTGGCAGGCTCTGTGCGCAGGTCTCCGGAGGTGAAATGCAGAAGCATGTCTTGCCAGCTGTGTGACCTTTAGCACAGTGCAGCTCTGCCTCACTTGCCTCCTCCGTGAAAAGCAGTGCATCCCACCCTCTAGCGCTCTAGTGGGGGCGAGCTGTCGTAGCAAGGACTAGGGGTAACGCCTCTTGCTTATAAGTCCTCACAAATGGTACAGCATTCAGGTTCCTGTGCCCAAACCACGCATTCAGAGGGTAAGGTGATGGTGAGATATGCATTCTGTGGACTGACTGACCACTGACCAGGTCCTGGATTCATCTGTAGATTAGAATCAACAGGTTCTAGGCTCTGCATTCAGTGTATTGACTGGATAGATACTAGGTCCTGGGCTCTGCAGGAGACCCTGTGTGTACTCATGGGGCTGACTTCCTGGTCATGTGACCTGTTGTGTGGGCTGCTTTTCTTCAACCTGGCATAAACCTAGATATGTTTGGGAAAAGGGAATCTTGAGAAAATGCTTCCATCATATTGCTTACAGGCAAGTCTATGGGGGTGTTTTCTTTATTAATGATTGATGTGGAAGGGATTGTCCCACATTGTTGGAGCCACCCCTGGGCAGGTGGTCCTGGGATGTATAAGAAAGCAGGCTGAGCAAACCACGAGGAACAAGCTGGTAAACAGTGTTCCTCTATGGCCTCTTCTTCAGTTCCTGCCTCCGGGTTCCTGCCCTGCTTGAGTTCCTGCCTTGGCTTCCCTCTGTGATGAATTATGATATGGAAGTATAAACCAAATAAACCCTTTTCTTTCCTAATAGAAAGCCAATTAAGGCACCTGTGCCCTGCACCTTTGCTTGGAAATTTCCTGCACGTGGCTTAATCTTCTTTCTGTTGCACCAGCTTGAAGGTTTTCAATACATTTGGGAAAGAGGTTCCAGGTCTCATTTTGCACTGGACTAGTGGATGCACTATGGTGGAGTCTAGTCAGGTCTGTGTGGCAGATGCACCATCATAATTTATAACCTGGATGTCTTCATCAGGGTCTCTATTGCTGTGATGAAGCACCATGACCAAAAGCAACTTGAAAAGGAAATGGTTTATTTCATCTTACAGCTTATGGTCTATCCTCTAAGGAAGTCAGTTCAGAAACTCAAGGTAGGTACTGATGCAAAGACCATAGAGAAGTGCTACCTATTGGCTTGCTCAGCTTGCTTTCATCTAGAACCCAGGACCATCTGCCCAGGGGTAGTGTTGCCAGTAGTAAGCTGGGCCCTCCTACATTCGTCATTAATGAAGAAATGTGCCACGTGTTTGTTCCCGGGTCAATCTGTGGAGACATTTTCTTAATTCAAATGACTCTAGCTTGTGTCAAGTTCTAGCCAGCACACAGGGGTTGTATGCGTGCCCAGCTGGGTAGAAGCAGCCAATGAGATCTGTTTAAAGCAGAGAAGACTGCTGTTGGCTGACAACTTTACAAACCAAAAGAGGAAGGCCAGCCCAGTGCCAAGTCCCACAATACATGTGTTTAAGAGAACATGGGCTGCGTTTCTTTTTTTGCAAGAGTCCAAGGTTTTGAATTTTGAAAGAGTTCTGGAACCTCTGGGAAATCCTACTTTAATCATTGGTGACAGTTTGCCGTATGTCCAGCCATTTAGAGGCAGTAGACAAGTCAAGTTGCCCAGTGTGGCTGGTGTGCTGGGAATTGTGTGGGAGAAAAGGGAGAGAAAAACAAAATAAAAAACAAAACACCAAAGCTGGGCTCTTACAGAGTTATACCAGCTCATGACATTTACATTCAAGGATTTTTCTGAACAACTTGATCGGCAACTTTCCTCTCCTCCCTGCGTCCCAGTCACCCCGCTCTAGAGCACCACCATAGGAATTGTGGGGAGGGGCAGTCTCAGTGGCTCATGGGCACCAGTGGAACATCCTTTGCAGCAACACGTGTCTTCCACATGACACCCGGACTCTGGATGCAGGCTGGGAGCCAGGGCATAAACATGTTGGCACTTCCCAGTTCTGTATCTTATTCTCGGGGGACCGCTGCACAAGTGGCTTGGCTTCTCTGTGTCTCCATGTGTAAAATGCTGTGAGCAGAATTAGATGACTGGATACCAGTAAAGTGCTAATAACAGGTAATTAGGTGCTCGGTGAGTGTTAGTTAACGCACTTTAAAAGCATCTTTCCCGTTATTAGTATGTATGGCTAGAGAAGTGTCTCTGTCATCATATTCCTATTCATAAAAGCTAATAGGCACCTAGCACTCACGGTGCCAGGTAGGGTTTTAAGCTCCTTACAGATATTACCTCTTTTAAACCTCAAACAGCCCAATGAAGCAGGGGCCGCTGTTTCTTCTGTTTTATAGACAGTAACGAACACAACAAAGCAAAACAACTGAGGCACAGAGTGGTTAAATCACCGACTTGAGGTCACACCGCTAAAAGTGAGCGTGTCGGGCTTCACACTCAGGAACCCAGAGAGCCTGCAGCTTAACCACTGTGCTCTGTTGATGCATGTAACTCGTGTTTCGCTGGGCATTCAGGGTTTTTCCCTTTCCAAGAAACTTGCACGTTTCTTATTTAGCAATCTTTCTATAAATGAATTGTGTATACCGGAAGCATGGAGCATCTGCCTTTTCACACAAACTGAGAATCCGTGTGACCAGACAAAGGAAAAAGGAGGTCCTGGGTAGCCCCTGATGCTTCTTTCATTCACAGCCCAGTTTTGCACTTTGTGGAAACGGAGCCCCAGGGTCCATTCTTTCGCTTCTGTCATCTGTGGTTCAACATTGTGTGGTGATATTGTGTTCCCCAAAATATTGTGCACCCTAAACTTATCTGGGGTCAGAGAACAGAACAGCCACTAGATATAGAGGCCAGAAAATGGTGGCACACACACCTTTAATCTTAACATTCTTGAGGAAAAGATCCATCCGGATCTCTCTGAGTTCAAAGCCACACTGGAAACAGCCAGGCATGGTGACACACGCCTTTAATCCCTGGAAGTGATGGCAGGAAGCAGAAAGGTATATAAGGTGTGAAGACCAGGAACTAGAGATGGTTAAGCTTTTAGGCTTTTAGCAGCAGTTCAGCTGAGATCCATTTGGATGAAGACTCAGAGGCTTCCAGTCTGAGGAAACAGGATCAGCTGAGGAATTGGCGAGGTGAGGTGGCTGTGGCTTGTTCTGCTTCTCTGATCTTCCAGCATTCACCCCAATACCTGGCTTCAGGTTTGATTTTATTAATAAGACCTTTTAAGATTCATGCTACAACACTGTGTATATGTGTGATCTATCTGCACTGGGGTGGGGTGGGGGAATGGCAGGAGCTGGAGACCTCTTACTCCAGCTGCCCACAGTGGTTGGCTTGCAGTGTTTACCCAGGGTGGGCATTTGGGAACTTTCTCCATTGCACACCTGCCTCATACCTTCCAGTGGTCATGTCATCTGTCCTGGGACTCATACTGTGTTTAGCGTCTGTAGACGTGGCCCCACAGTTCAGGGGACATTGAATTAGTGCTGGGAAATGAAATAGAAGTTGGACATTTCTCAAGCGGCTTCTCTTTCTGACCACCCAAAGAAAGTAGCACAAGTTGCTTGGTCCCGGGAGAAGGCAGGGCGGTGGAGACCGGAGACCCACCAGGGCCTTATCTATGGTGTCTACTTAAGCACCCCAACATTCTTTAATTTCAGTGGGCTGTCCCATTCTTTCAAAGAGAGCTGAGAGCTCAGACCACAGGGTTCTATGACATTGTGACTGACCCTTGAGGCAAAGAACTCAGCTCACATCAGAGTTGGAAATGTTCCCTCCTGGCAAGAATGATTCTAACCTCTCGGGAGCCGGAGTTCCCCTTGTGAGGTCAAGGGCTCATCCACTTGGTGACCAAACCCTGATGAAGCATTCCGTGTATGACCAGCCATGTGGCAGACCAGCCAGCCCCTGCTCTTTCTGAGCCTACAAACTTTCCAAGGGCCACACAAGAATGAGCCAATTTTAGCAGTTCTCTCCAGAGTGTGATGAGGAAACGCAAAGGCTCAAGTTGGGGTTGAAGGTGCTGCTGCAGATGCCTGGCAAGGGCGTTGTGGGTCCCCATTTATTGACTTAGAAATAACCATCAAGCAACGTTGGCCCTGGGAGTGGGTGAGCCTGCGTGCTTGCGTTAATGCTCTCCTGCGGCTGGATTAAGAGTCATGGTTTTTGCTTTAAGGGAGCGGAAGGACCCGCCATGCCTGTGGTTAGTCCCATTGGGAAGGTGAAGATGGGAGAAGCCAGTACCACTTCTGGATGAGGGAGGAAGAAATTGCACTGTAGAACATCCCCAATGATGACATGTTGACAGATTCAGTTTACCTTGCCCTTGCCTCCTCCTTTGTTTTCTGTCTGCAACTTCCAAGTTCTGAGCCTGGTTCTGAAGCAAATCAGGACCCAAACAGAAACTTTGCTTTCCATGGGGCTTTGCAAGGAAGGCTTGGGAGTCCTGCAGCGTGGGCCCTGGTGATTAACGACGTGGGGCTTTCTCCATTGTGCAAGGCAGAGGAAGGAAGGAAGGAAGGAAGAACACTTAACAGAAGAGGGTGTCCACGTGCTGGGCCTTTGCACTTCAGATCCCCTTGGGAGGGAAGTTGAATCCTTCAGTCCAGGCCCTAGCTGGATTGGCTTGGGTGAGCCAGATGGGGCTATGACCTGGGTCGGGTCATAAATCTGTGACCCTGGGTCATCTGGGCTGTGCTTTGATGATCTGTCACCACATCAGCCAAGGCCCAGGGAGCTACTGCTGAGGGCCAGAGACGTAATCTGCCAGGTCCACACCCTAGATCTTTCACTAGTATTTACCAGAGGGAAGAAAGACATCAGAAAGCCCCAATGACCATGGTTCTCTCCAGGCACTCGTCAGGGAGGGATGAACGTGTTTAATGAGCAGCGATGAATCCAGGCAATGTAGTTATTTGAAGACAGGAGTTGGATATGCCCCTTCGGGTTTAGATCTTTAGTCAGAAGATGGAGAGTAGGAAATTTTGGACAGACAGCTCGGCTTTCCTGTCTCCCTGGGTTGACCCTGAACTTGGTTCTACAATGCTTCTCGGAGGGTCTGGGGACATCAAGTCCCTTGGCCTCAGAGGTAACCCACTCATTGTTATCCCTATTGCCTTTGCTCCCTTGCCTGACTTGATTCACTCATGCTTTCTGAGATTCCTTCCTCCTCCCCCAAGTAAGCTCACTGTACCCCAGATCTCCTTACAGGGTCTGCTTTGGGGAGTCTGAATCAAGACTTGGCCTTAATGACTTGGATCTGCTGTATAGTCCCAGATCCCACCTGGCCACCCCTCAGTCAGTTTATTTAAAATCCCAAAGTAACATCTTGCTGTTGCTCTTGGGAAGCAGAGTCTCACTCTATCCTAAGTCTTGCTATGGGGACCAGCAGGCCTGCAACTTGTGGCAATTCTCCTGTCTCTACTTCTCACAGACCTTCAAAGTCATTTGTCCCTGGTCTGAGTGGCTGCGAGGCCACCATGAAATAAGACCTTTTTTGCTAAGGCAGGGTATGGAGCCATCTATATATCTGCTTTTGAGTGTGAACAGAGATTTCCCTGGAGGCTTTCTCTCTGCCTCCAAAGTCACCTAGGTGGGTGGAGACATGTACAGTGGTTGCAGGCATTGGCATGTGAAGCCCAGAAACAGGGATACTCCTAGGGATAGGAAAGGAGAGCCCCTTGCCTGTGTCTGGTAGATGCTCAACAAAGGCTGTTTCCAAAGACAGAGGGTGTGTGCCCAAAGCTGTCCTGATGGACAGCCCTCCTTGAGGGACTTCCTGAACTTGCTCCATGAGGTCCAGTGATTGGAGTCATAGGAGGACAGGAAAAAGCCAAGTGAGCGGAGGGGTTCAGAGCCAGAACTGTGGAGTCAGGCTGCTTGGATCCTGGCTCCACCCCTTCCTGTGTGGGTGACATTTGAGCAGTTCCTTGGCATCCTTGGGTCTCAGTGTCTGCATCTGAAGCTTGGGGAACCCTCATAGGCTTATGCTACCAAGATGGCAGCTCATGACAACCATCCCTGGACAGGGGAGGTGAATGCTAATTTTCTATCTTTTCTGATATTTTTTTTGCATAATATGTATGCAAATGTTCTTACTGCTATTAGAAAAGCAAAAGGCAAATTCTGCCTTTTTGTTTTACTTTGAGACAAGATCTTTCACTATGAAATCCAAGCTGGTCTAAACTCATAATCCTCCTACCCCCGCTTCCTGACTGGATTATAGATGTACTCCACCCCATCCAGAAGAAGATAGCTTCTGAAAGACTGATATACGTTGGGTAAGAGGAAGGAGGTATGCATAGGGTGGAATTTGGAGGTGACCAGCAGCCAAGGGTCCATCTGAACCATCATTCTTTGTGGCAGGAACTTGGCAGCTCAAGGTCTCAGGTGGGCCATGAGAGGCTGTATTGTCGTGGGGAGCAAGACAATTTATAACTCCTGTGACAGCCACTTTTATGTTGCTGTAACTAGTTACCTGACAAAAACAACTTAGAGGGGTGTGTGTGTGTATGTGTGTGTGTATGTGTGTGTGTGTGTGTGTGTGTGTGTGTGTTTATTCTGAATCATGGCTTAAGAGGATGTGACCCATCACCATGGCAAAGGCATGGTGGTTGGAGTTGGAGGGGGCGTTGCTTAAAGGGGATGGGAGCTGACATGTAGCTTGTTACACAGTGCTGGCCAGGAAGTGAAAGGGCTCAGCAGATTATAACCCTCAAGATCTGACTCTAGTGGCCAACATCTACTAGTACTACTACTACTAGGTCTTATGACCTCCAAAAACAGTACCAGCAGCTATTCAAACACACAGCCCTCAGAGGACACTTCATATTAATACTCTAACATCCCCGAGGGAGGGCTGAGGTGAGGCAGCAAAGCTGGAGGGAGCTGAGAACATGAGCAGGGAGGGCAGGAATGGGTGAAGCCCAGGCCACAGGATCTGAGGAGGCTGCAGACAGACACCCTGCAGGAGGCCTCAGCCCCTCTTATAAGGTTAATAAAAGGAGAAACGAAGAAACCAGACCTGGGGGCGCATGCCTATCATCCCAGCATGCAGGAAATGGAAGGAAGAACATTGCCATAAGTTTACCATCAATGAGGCTACACGCATAGTGAGACCCCGGAGGGAGAAGAGAGAGGTGAAAGGAGCAAGGAGAGATGGATGACATGTGTCCAGACGGTTCCATCCCTGATTTTAGCTCTGATGGGCTTCTGAGTCTGTGACAGGGCGCCCAAGAGGAGGAACATCTCTGTCTGTTACAGTTATTTTTTGGTACCACAGAAAGAATATATGAGAAAAAGGAAGGAAGAAAGGAAAGAAAGGAAGAGAGAGAGAGAGAGAGAGAGAGAGAGAGAGAGAGAGAGAGAGAGAGAACACAACAACAAACGAACAAATGAACAAATTGTTTTTGAGGCAGGGTCTCACTATGTATTCCAGTCTGGCTTTGTGATCCTCCTGCCTCAGCCTTGTGAGTGCTGGGACTGGAAGCTGGTGGCACCATGTCCATCTTAAAACAAACAATCAGGAATTCTACTCCTCAACTGGCTTAACCCAAATACGAACGGAGCCCCATGTGGGCCTGTGGGCCAGCCTTACTTTGGTGCTGTATTCAGAAAGAAAGAGTCTAAAATCGAAACTGTTTATAATCTTTAAAGGGTTCCATTTCTTTTCCTGGTGACTAGCAGAATGCTTTAATGTGGATGACATTCATCTCTAGAGAGATACCTCCCCGCCCCCTCCATTCCTCTTCCTTCTTCCATTTCCTGCGGCTGCCCCAGGCACACACTCATCTCCAGCCTACACCAGCTTCCTCTTCCTTCTCTCCACAGGTCTCCCCTGATTGCTTCGCTGCCAGATGTCCTTGGAATTTCAGCTCTGAGGAGCTCACTGGAAGGACTGGAGACTGTGAAAGATTTTTGCCCACAGCCCTTCCTCATTCTTTGCAAAGGGATTCATGCAGCGATCACTGGCCAGGAGAACAGGCATGGGGTGGGGCTAGTGAATTTGGAACCCTGGGTCCACTTCTTGTTCACCCCATGATGTGGAGCGCATTATAGAACAATTAGGAAATCCGGTCTCTGCAGGAGGAAAGCAGGGAGATGTAATAAATACGTTTACCTACACTGGCCTGGGACGGCAGCTCTCCATCTGGATGCGGCAGCCGGGCCAGGTTTGACTCAAGCGTGGATGACCAGCACTCAATTCGCTGTAGTCATATGGGTTCTGGGACAAGATTGCCTGTGTTGAAATCTCAGCCCTATCTCGTATTTGAATCCAGATAAACAGCTTAATTTCCTCTGTAAAGCAGGGTGAGTAATGGCACCTACCTTAAAGACTTTCAGTGAGCGCCATGCACACTGATCCTGTGTGATGTGGTTAGAAGGGCCCTTTGGCATGTGGCAAGGGCCCCCCAAGTGTTCATGGCGTTGCCTAAGTAGAGTAAGAGCTGGAATCAAGATTTAAAACCAGTCCAGTAGAATTGCAAATCTGAGCTGGTAACCACAGCCCTGCCTCCTCCCCCTAGGCTAGTGAGGGACCACTAGGGGTTACAAATGTTCCCTCCTGACTGAGAGCAGAGTCTCAGAGAGACATTTGCACACTCCCATGCATGGCAGCAAGATAGTCACAAATGTGGGAGCAAGCCAAAGGTGACCAGATAAACAGAACGAGGTAGATTCTGACCCAAGCTACAGCAGGGATGGACCCCAGGACACAACAGAAGCCAGACTGTGCCATCCCACGTATGTGGGGCATTTCCATCTTCACAGCCACAGACAGAGAAAGCAGGCAGGCAGTGAGTGGCCTTTGGGTTGAATTAGAAATGGCTTCTGGGTACAGTTTTGGTTTTGCAAGGTGGAAAGGGGCCCTGGGTAGTGACTGTACACAGCAGGGTCAGTATGCAACATTGAAGGGCATGCTTAAAATACTTACGTGCTCAGGAGGGGTGATTTTTTATGGGATAGTTAGTTTACCATCAATTAAACTTATATTGACAAGAGTTTCCCTCGGGCTGGGGAGACGGTCCAGTCAGTAAAGCGCCACACACTCAGGAGGACCTGGGTCTGAATCTCCGGAACCAGATAGAAATCTGGGTGTGACAACGCACACCCTAACCCCAGTGCCGGGAAGCTGGGAGTAGGGGCAGGTACGGTGGATCCCTGAAGCACACTGACTAGCAGCCTAACTGAATCATGAGCTTTAGGTTCAGTGAGAGACTGTCTCAAAATGTGAAAGGGGGAGGGCAGTTGAGGAAAGGTGCCCATGCCAAGCTCTGGCCTCCATGTAAATACAAAGCACTTGCACATTCACAGGTAACATGTTCATGCGTGTGTGTACACATTCATACTAAGACATACATAACACACACAGACACAGACACACACACACACACACACACACACACACACACACACACACACACATACACCTCTTTAAAATTTTTAAAAGAAAAAGGAAGGTTTACCTCTTCTAGTCCAGGAAAAGGGGACCAGTGAGTCCAGAGTGCCTTTGCTGCTCTTCTGTGGACTAGGGGGTGCCAAGATCAGCACCACCGTCACTCACTCATGCCCCGGCCATGTGGGGGTGTCCACGAAGCCGGTGGGTGAGCGGCAGTAGGAGTCCATGGGTGTTCTGCTGGGCATGGTACGCAACCAACATAGCCAGTCCTTGGAAGAGGAAGTGGGTCGGCGGAAGTAGCCAAAGTGGTTGGGCCTTTCAGATGGATCCATTTGGGAAGATGTGAAGGTCTTATTTTATCATCAGCAAACAGGTTTTGTTGTTACCCTATTGGTTTGGGTTGAGGGAGGAGTGGGCACACCTGGCTCTGTCCCCCCCCTCCCCCGTGGTGATATTGTGTTCCCCAAAATATTGTGCACCCTAATAAACTTATCTGGGGTCAGAGACAGAACAGCCACTAGATACAAAGGCTAGAAAATGGTGGCACACACACCTTTAATCCTAGCATTCCAGAGGCAGAAATCCATCTGGGATCTCTGTAAATTCAAGGCCACATTGAAAACAGCCAGGCATGGTGACACACGCCTTTAATCCCAGAAAGCGAGCCTTTAATCCCAGGGAGTGATGGCAAAAACAGAAAGGTATATAAGGAGTGGAGACCAGAAACTAGAAGCATTTGGCTGGTTAAGCTTTCAGGCTGTGAGTAGCAGTTCAGCTGAGAGCCATTCGGGATGAGGACTCAGAGGCTTCCAGTTTGAGGAAACAGGATCAGCTGAGGAAATGGCAAGGTGAGGAAGCTGTGGCTTGTTCTGCTTCTCTGATCTTCCAGCATTCACCCCAATAACTGGCCTCAGGTTTGTTTTTATTAATAAGAACTTTTAAGATTGCTGCTACACCCCCCGGCCCCCGCTTTTCCCTTTCTTTGTCCCCAAAGCTCTACACAAATGGCCTGGTCTAAGAGTGAGAAGAGCCCTTGTACTGGGTGTGGCTGCGATCACTTTTCTCTTCCTAGCTGACTGGCTAATGCTCCCTGAGATTCCAGTGGAAGTCTTTTAGCCTCCACCACACCCCACCCCTGTGGCACCCCACGCTGGTGGATGGGAGACCCTAAGTGGGCAGGAACTGGTGGATAGGAGACCCGAGCTTCAGGCAGGAGCTGTTTGCAGCCTTGATTGGAATCCGGCGGAAAACAAGACAATTTGGAACTTAGAAAGTCAGGAAGGCACTGAGCTAACCAACAAATTGAGCTTCCCCCCCCCTTCCCTCTCCTTCCCTTTTGTCTTCATTTTTCTCCCTGTCTTTCCAAAGTCCCTTATCCCATTTCTCTCTGCCAAGTGATTTCTATTCCTTACTTGAAAAACCTCATTTAGACCTTTTGGCCAGTGGCAACTCTGATTGTTTCAAATTCAAACCTTATTTTAGCTGGGCACTCCCCGAAATGGCTCTGTAGGCAAAGGCTGATGTGCAGGGAATCTCTTCATAAGGGACCCGGGGAGTAGGTGATCAGAATAGACAGGGGTGTGGAGGAGTGCTGGGCAGAAGGAACAGAGAAGGTGGGAGAAGCCACCAAGGGGCCGGAACAGAACATATTTCCTACTGTCTACCTGGGATGAAAGGAAACCATTTCTTCATCTGTGTCTACCCACCCTGTCTATGGGGGTGGTCTCACAGGCTTTGGAGCTCCTTGAATACTTGGGATGCTCATGGTTGGTGAAGTTAAATGGGTTCCTATTGGCCCAAGGAGCCCCAAAGTGTCAGAAAAGCCTGGGGACAGGAAACAAGATATGGTTGAGTCAAGGGAGTGAATATAACCGATCTGTCTGGGTTCCTGTTCTTACTGGGAAACGGAGATCTGAACATCTTCCTTCTGCAGATAGGATGTCAGTTGGGTTAAAGCTTAGCTGCTATAACAGAAAGGTCCTCAATCTCAATGGCTTGCTGTAATGGAAGTTTATTTTTTTTTCCCCCTTAAGCAGTTGTCCTCCAGGGTGGTAGCATGTCTTCAAGCAGTGGATGGGACCTTTTCCAGCTCTGATTCTTCAGCCCATAAATATCTTCTCTGCCTCAGGATGAGGACAGTGGTCATGGCAAGGACAGTCCATGGTAGGTTGTAGGGGCCAGGCTGGAAGGAGCATAGATAAATTCTGTCTACATCTTATTAGCCAGCCCTCAGCCACTGGTGATGTGCAGACATGCTCTTGTGCCTCTGGTCTCTTCTCCTGCTGTAGGAGCCAAGCTAGGCTGCTGGCTATCCCATCATGCTCCCGCAGTGTGAGCACATTCTTCTGGTGTGTTGGAACAGTGACTGAGTGCGGTAGAGCTATGAAGCCAGGCTCACCGAGGCCAGACCAGTGACCTGCCAATGGGCAAAGGCTCAAAGACTTCCTATTAGCCTGGCAAACACTTTCTTGGAAGAGTGATCCCTTCTGAGAATCTATGCTCACACCTCTTTTCTCCCTGTTCTGCTGCTGTAGCAATTGGATAGTCGATAGCCTGAGGGTTCTCCTGTTCTCTATTGCTTAAAACCTCTGCATATCTAGTGTCCAATCTCATCTTGGTGTCTATCTATTCTTGGTCAGTCAAATTAACTCATATAGCTACCTTTAACTGCAAGGGAGTCTGGGAAGCATAGTTTAGGTGTGTGACCAAGAGGAAAAGGAAATGAATTTAGTAAGCAGTGAGCCAGCCCCTGACGTCATAAGGGATGAGATAATATTTAAAGCTGTCCTTTGCCCTGGGCTGGACACACATCCATGCAATCTTGAGGACATTGCCATTTATACCAAGATAGATGGTTTCTCCAGGTGCATAGTGAGTCTTTCTGTTGTGACACACACATGACTTGGTCCATCAGGTTGTAGGACTGCTCTGTGGGGTTCCTCTGAATCAGAGCTTAGAGTGTCAGGAGGTGCCCAACTGTTCTATCCGGAGCATCCTCCTGGCAACAGTCACCATCTGGCATCACGGCCCTTGGCTTACTCCTTGGGCGTGCACAGGGTACCACCATGTGGTATTACCAGCTCTGCCAGTGCTGGCCCCTGGGAGAAACCCATGGGTCCTGCAGGAATCTCAGCCTATCCCTGGCTTCTCCCTATAGGCCTGCTTCCAAGGTCCACCAACAACCACTTTAAGAGTTCCATAAATGCTGATAATTGCTGCATTAAACCTCAGTTTATTATTTTCTCAGGGTGCAGGTATGCCAATGATATGAGGCCTCACTGCATTTACATACAAATTGAAGATTTTTATTAATCAGTCCAGTACCAGGAATCCAACGTTAACAGTCCATCAGGCCCTTAAATACATTTGGTGACACTTTTACCATGCATTAGCTTGATAGGGCAAGGCGAATATAATGTACCAATGATTGCTTTTCCATTGAAAGCACAAATGGTTTCATTTTTCCTGTCATCTCAAATAAGTGTTAAAGAGGGTTTGGAGGCTGTTGTGTCCACGCCGTATGCTCAGGACTTACAAACACTGATGAGCACATTAAATAACCATTAGCGTCTGGGCCTGGACCACAGCACCGGCCCTCCTCTTCAGAATTTATTCTTTGATTTAAAGTGAAGGCAATCTGTGGTTGCTTTCATAAAATCCTGAGGCCCCTCCATTCTCCCTCCAACAAAATGCATTACAACAGTAATTTTATGACTGTTAAAATAACTGTCGTTAACAAGCACTTAATTAAAATGTACAATAAATAGCCGGCTGCAGTCTTGTCTGCTCTCCGGAGTGGCCCGGCCCGAGACTGAAATGCCCAGGCCTGCTGCTGCCCAGCTTGTTTGCAGATTAATTGCTTTTTGAGCTGGCAGGAGTTGCCTCTATAGCAGCCAGATCGTAAATGACCAGATAGGGACTTTATCAATCAAGCGAGTGTATGTGTGTGACCGCTGGTAGTTGGGAAGGAGAGCTGGGGAGCGGTCAGAGGACAAGCTTTGCGTAGGTAGCATTGCTGACCAAAATGGAGACTGCTGGAGCAAGCATCCAGGGATGAGGCAGAATGTCAGGATGGGAAAACCTGGATGGTCTGGTCCATAGTGGGCTCTCCTGTTTCAGGTCTCATTCTGAATGTCTCTGGCATAATGACAGCTCTAATAATGAGTGTAATAAAAATAGCTAGCATTAGTAGGGATCTGTCACCTCAGTACTCAGGAGGCTGAGGAAAGAGGGTCCCAAGTTCAAGGCCTGTCTAGGCTATATAAGGAGACCTTGAAATAGGATTGGAGATGTAGCTCAGTGGCCGAGTCCTTGCCTAGCATGCTCAAGGTCTTGGGCACCATCCTAAACAACATACACACACACACACACACACACACACACACACACACACACACACACACAGAGTTACCACTATGTATTATTTTATCAACTTATTTAATTCTCACAGCAATCCCATCAAATTGTTATTATTCAGATTCGCATTTGTAGGCAAGAAAACAGGGATTCAGAGGTTAAGTGACTTGCCTGGGGTCACACATCTGCTAAGTAGCTCAGCTAGAATTTACTCCCAGACTGGATGGCTCCATGGGATGGAAGGGAAAGCCCTAAACCACTGTGCTTTGGAGATTTCCTCTGAAGGTGTGAGGTGATCATGGGCTGAGCTCTCCTGTGTTTCTTCTTTTAATAAGTGCACAGTTATGGAATGTTTCCTTTGGGTTAGGTCTGCAAGATAGTAGAGGAGTAAATGAAGAGCTCTGTGAATTTGACCTCTCCCCTTGGAGAGCTCACAGACCAGCGAGAGACAACTGTTGAGCAGGTAAAGGGACCTCCGAGCAGAACCTCACAATCCCAGAACCCAACTCTTTCTCTCCCTTCCTCTCCCCCTCTCTGTGTGCGTGTGTGTGTGCGCGCACGTGCATGTGTGCATGTGTGCGTGTGTGCGTGTGTGTGTGTGCTTGTGCAAGTGAGGTCTAGCAGAGCTTCCAGAAGGAGACCTGGGGCAGGGACATTTGTGAAGCACAAGGGGGTCAGAGAATGGTGTCCAAGAAACTGGAAGACGTCCAGGAGAGCTGGGGTTGAGAGGGGCATGTGTGAGAAGAAAGCAGTGGGGGTTAGGGAATCTAGCAGATGTGAGGTGATGGCAGGGGCTTGTGAATCCAGTGAGTGAAGCAGGAGATCTGTCCCCAGAGATGGCTCTGGTTAACAGCGTAAAGGAGATGTCACAACACCCAGTTTTACAGCCAAAGAACAAAGTCACGTGGAGGGGTAAAGTGTCTTGCCAGTGTTGCCAGAAGAGAGTTGTCGGACAGACAGTGGTAAACGGGAGGTCAGCATCCCACATCGGTGCCCGGGGACTGCTCACCTGTGTGGATGCCCAGGCTGGGGCTGTCTCTGGGTTTTGAAGCTGTTGTGTTGGAATGACTGAGCTGTGAAGAATCATCTTAAGGGTGTTGATTGGTTCTTTGGAATTTCAGGTAGCTGTGGCTCTTCTGGAAGCTGCAGGCAGGTCTGGGGACAATGGCTAGAAATCGTAGGATAAAATGTAAGCCCCAGCCAGCAGTGTAGATGTTCACTACATCCCCCAGAGTCTGGAAAAGGCCTCACCCAGGCTCCTTCTGTGTCCTCGCCAGCTCTCCTTCACAGGCTGGCCTTTCCTTTGCTGCTTTGGAAAAACTGGCACAGAAGGCCGTAAGATTAGAGGCAGGCAGACAAAGGGCAGGATAGGAAACGGCCTAGAAGGTTTTTGGCTGCAAGTGAGCCAGTACCTGTCCTCTTATGTGTCATTGATCAAATTAAAGTCACCTAAAGACTGGCTCAGACTGCAAGATAATCTGGGAAAGCTGGGGCCGGACTGAGTGTTAGACACACAGCCCGGAAGAGCCAAGAGCTCTGGGGCAGCACCAGCGGCAGGACGGCTGATGGGAAGGCTCGCAGAGAGACTGCCGTGGCATCTGGCCAGTCAGGGTGTCAGCAATGATGCTGAGGTCTTGTGTGGTTTTTCTTGTCCTGCTCACACCCCCATAAGGAGACAGCCCCAGAAAGAGACCTCAGCCTGGATCCCTGCTCCTTACCTTGAGGGCACAGATGCATAGCTGCTGTGGTCCCTAAAACGGGGTGTATGTGGGAGGGAGACTCTCTCTGTCCCCGACACCCATAGGCATAAATAATGTCACTCTCCATCTATGCCAGGTGCTCTGGACCTTCACACTTGGACCTGAAGCCTCCTGAGGACTAAAAGTAGCTGCTCATGACTTCCTGACAGGATGACGGAGAGCTTGATTGCTATCCGTAGCTGCCTGTGAGGCTGGGCAAGTCCTAGATCTGAAGTCCCTAAGTCCTCATCGTGGTAAGAAAAACTCTGCCTCCAAATAAGAGAAGAAGCAATGGGAGATTCCTTTAAGGGGAAAGTAATCAAGGGTCAGCGAGATGGACGGCTCAGTGGCTGAAGGTGCTTGCCACCAAGCCTGATGACTTGAGTTCAATTCCCAGGACCCACATGGTAGAAAGAGGGAACTGACTTTCCTAAGTTTTCCTGAAAGTCCATACTCACGATGTGGCACACAATGCCCCTCCCTTCTGACAGGCACGGGTACTCAGACACAAAATAAGTCAATAAATGGAAAAATTTTAAAAATAAGAAAACTTAAAGAAAAATGATGAAATTCTTTTAAATTTTTTTTTGTTTTCTAATTTTATTTTGTGCGCATGAGTGTTTTGTCTACCTGTGTATATGTGCACTACAAGGCTTGCCTGGTGCCCACTGAGGTCAGGAAATTGTGTCAAATCTCCTGGAACTGGTTGTAAGCCACCGTGTGGGTGGTAGGAACCAAACCCAGGTCTCCTGAACGAGCAACACGTGCTCTTAACCACAGAGCCATCTCTCCAGCTCCTAAAATGATTGAAGTATTTTCTGAGGTACAGTCTGGCTTCCACATCCAGAGTGGATTCAGGCAGCCCAGAATCAACAGTATTTGAAAATCTATCCCATCTGTGCTGAACATGTTGACACTTTTTTTCCTCTCAGTATCCCTTACACAACACCACAGCACACTTCCCTCGCACTGACAGGGTGCCAGGGGTTAAAAGCAACCTGGAGGTGACTTAGAGTTATAGGGGGATGTTCATGGGTTACCCACAAACACTGTATCATTTCACACAAGGAACTGGAGCAGTCACGGATTTTGGCATGTGGGGGTGGTGGGCTCTGGAACCACCCCATTAGGATTCCTAGAGATGACGGTGCTTGTATACTCAATGTCTTTAAGGCAGTGCATTCAAACCACTCCACACGGAAGAAAATCCTGGCACCAGAGCAAATGCATGCAGCGAGGGTCGGGCTGGGTACCTGGCTGCATCCCCGAGCCTGAAAATGCAGAAGACTCCTACTAATGTGTGAACTTGATGCATATGGCTCCCTCGGAGCCTCGTGCATTAATGGAGGCCAGCCAGGGAGCTGGGAGCCGCTGCAAACACGGAATCAGCTCTCAGGTGGGCTGGAATTCACGGAAACATTGCCAGTCTTGGCATCCTGGAAGATACTTAGTGAAGGTCTCACCTGGCTGTTATTTAAACACACACACACATGTGATGAAGGCAAGCAATACGGGGAGGCTGCTGCCAGCCCTCAGCCATCAGGGCCCTCAGGTGGGAGGGGGTGCTTTGTATGCGTCAAATCCATTTGTATCAGTATCCTGTGGGGGCAGACATGCCCAAATGCTGAGCGAGTATGCACAGCCATTTGCTGTACAAAGGCCTGGGAAGGAGCTGGGTGGGTCCCCTGAGATGAGCAGAGGGGCACAGTCTCTTGATAGCCAGCATCTCCTGTGCATTCATTATAGGGCCCACTCAGTGGTCACATGGGCAAAAAAAACCCGACAGTAGCATTTATGCACTGGGAAAGAGCGTTACCCAGGCATGCGCCATCCCAATTTATTTTGATTAGCTTGTTAGGAGTCTGCTTGCTGAGTGTGGACTGCATTTATGGAGCAGCCGAGCTACCTCCTTGTGGGTATTTCTGGGCTTTGCTTCTGAAACTTGCCTTAGGGAAGTCTGCGTGCTGGAGTTGAAAGGGAAGAGGGCTTGAGGTTAGAGCCACAGCCCTGGTGTGGGATAATTGTGTCACTTTGGGGGCATTACTGTCTTGCTGAGATGTATCACACCCTCTTCCATCAAGTAGAAATCATTTCTCTCTCAGCAGTGTTGAGAGCATTAAGAGAAGTCCTGCCACACTTCACTCTGTGGTGTGTTAGATTCAGATTTTGGCACATGCTTATAGCAAAATCAGAGTCTAGGGAGAGAAACCGAGGGACACCAGGGGGCCATCTGCAACTTGTGGGATGCATGCAAAAGTTTTAGGGCAGTCATGGTGTGGGAGCACCAAGTCCCACAGAGCAAACTGACTTGTTTTGTTTTTTTTTCTATGCCACGTCTGTCAGAACCACCTCAGAAGAAGGGTCTCCACTGGGTGCTGGCACGTCTTCAACACCAATTTCCCTTAAACCGAAGAAATCGCAGGGACAGAAGGTGTAGTGGTGGGTGGGCTGCCTGGGCCTGGGACGAGGGTGGGGTGGGTGCCACCGGTTCATGGCTGTGGAATTTCAGTTTGGAAGAATGGGAGAGGTTCTCGAGATGGTTGCTGGTGATGGGTACTCAGGATGGCGAGGGCCACTAAGCTGACTGGATTAGGCCTGGGGAGAGTTGCTGCTGCGTGGTGGAGTACTTGTCTAGTGCACACAAGGCCCCGGGTCTGATGCCCATTGCTGCGGAAATAGAATACAAAACAAACATGGCCACCACCATGCACTGAAATGGTCATGGGGACCAGTTCTGTGCTCTGTATAAGTTGCTATAACAAAAACGAAGTCTTGTGCACGGAGGTTTTGAGTGGAAACATCATCCAGCTGGACTTTAATAGCACCATTAGGATCATGTTTACTCTTCAGGCGCCTTCCCTCTGGGCCAACTTGTGGACTTGCAATGTGGCTCAGTGGCAGAGGGGTTACCTAGAATGTTCAAGTCCATGGGTTCTGTCCTCCGCACTGAAGGAAAGCATATCTGAATATCCACTTTGCTGGAAGCTCCCTTCAAAAGGACATCAAACCAAGCAAGGAGAAATAGGAAGAAAATAGCCCAATGTCAACAGGCAAAATCACAGAGCTGGAACTTCAAGACAGAGAGTGGAGAGTCAATGTCTGAACGTTACTATGGTACCTGAGGCTGGTGCTGGGCTTGTGCCCACTGAGCGCCAAAGCCTCCTGCATCTCTCTGCTTCGTGGGCCCACTTTCCCTTCTCACTGAGCCAGACAGCACTCTTTGTGTGATGAGACTGCTCAGTCTAGAGAGTCTGAGGTTGCTCCCTTGCCCTGTGGTAGCCCTAGAACTTCCGTGGGCTCAAAGGGCAGGTCCCAGGCTCCCTGAGAGGAGAAGCGCCAGGCTTTTTAGGTGACAAATCTGTGTTATACTCCAAGGTTCTGATGACCACATGCAGGACTGACTGGAGCATGGGGTGGAAGGCTGGCTGCTCTCTACAGTTACCTGGCTCCACCCCCAAAGACTGCCCTTGAAGCTAGTCCTTATCCATCAAAGCTTCCAGGAGTCTGATTGTGTTGGACTGAGAGCCACAGATTGGGGCAAATGTCATTGCTATGAATACCCCACCCCACCAAGCACATCTTTAATTCCAGCATTTGAGAGGCATAAGCAGGCAGATCTCTGGGAGTCTGAGGCCAGCCTCATCTACATAGTGAGTTCCAAGCTAGCCAGAGCTACATAGTGAGACCCTCTGTCTTAGTTACTGTTCTATTGTGAAAAGACACCATGACCAAGACAATACTTATAAAAGAAAGCGTTTAATTGGGGCCTTGCTTATAGTTTTAGAGGGTTAGTCCATGATCATCATGGTGGGAAACAGACAGGCATGGTACTGTACCAATAGCTGAGAACTTTACATCATGATCCACAAGCAGGCAGCGGGCAGAGAGAGAGAGAGAGAGAGATTGGACCTGGCATGGGCTTTTGAAACCTTGAAGCTCATTCCCAGTAACACACTCCCTCCAACAAGGCCCCACCTCCTAATCCTTCCCAAATAATTCCACCAACTTGGGACCAAGTTTTCAAACATATGAACCTATAGGGGCTATTCTCATTCAGACCACCACATCCTGTCTCAACACAATACAACAAAATAAAAACAACAACAAAACATAAAAAAATCCCCAAATAATGACAAAACAAACAAAACACAAAACAAACAAAACCACAAATTACACACACACACACACACACACACACACACACACACACACACACACTGTTGATTCCTCTGACTAGAACGGCTTTTCTTCCTTTTAGAAATCCCCAAATCTGTCTAAAGACTCAGCTGAGGGCCTGGTCCCTCTAGGAAGAGCTTTATGATCTTCCAGGCTAGCATCCTTGTCCAACATCTCCTAGCCATCTGCTATTCCCTCTGAGGGTCTGTGAGGTGCTGCATGGTGCAAGGTGAAATACAAGGCAGGGCCCTGGTATTGGTAGGTGAAGCTAGAGTGTGTCAGACTGTGGGACTACCTGCTTCGGGGGTGGTGGTGAAGTTACAACCGGGTCAACCTCTACCCCAGTTAGCGACCATGGAAGCAATGAGTCTAAAGAAGGATCACATTGTGCTTTTCCTGTGGAGAATTTCATCTCTGGTCTTAACTTTTGGATTGTGCGCTGGTCAGATTAGAAAAAGCTCTCTGCTCTTCTGCAGAAGGAACACACATTCCCACTGAAACGGAGGTGACAACACTCTGGTTTCTGAGGATTCGGAACTTTGGAAGTATGCCTGACTGTCAGGGACCTGAAATTCCTTCCTTTCTCACACTGCTCGACTTGCACCAGTCAGGAGAGGTGAGACTGGGATGCAGTAACAAAGATCCCCAAATGCCATTGGCTTCGAGCTCAGGTTTCTTTTTCGCATGTACATCGTAACCAACATAGATGGGTGCAGAAGCCAGAGCTGGGGAGGAGAGAGGGCAGGCAGACTCCATGGTGTCTTCAGGCTTCAGAAGCTCCACCTCAGGCTGGTGGTGTCTCAGATCCAGGCTTCCAAGGTCCTTGTTGCCTGGGAAGAGGTATCTGGTGACTTGAGTCTGCTCCTGATTCTTCAGCCCTGGCTAGTCATAAAGAGAAGGAATTGTCATCCTTCATGTGTCCAAAAGAAGAGACATGGATCCTGGTGACCTGACATGATCTATTTTCATCGGACTCCTCTGCCTGAGGGCTACACAGAAGGACCCAGAACAGAGCTTTCTTGAGCCTTTCTTGACTGCCTTGAGGGGCAGTAGTGCAGTGGTTTTGAGCATGGATTGTAGAGTACAGACTTTCTGGGCTTGAATTTGGCTCAGTCAAACATTCTACCGTTTCTGACCCTTCATTTCTCATCTGTGGAACAGGGAACAGTTAGCCCTGTTGGCATTACATGGCAGATATGTGTGACATGAAGGAAGATGCTTGGCACACAGTAGCTGATATCTAAGTGTGGTCTTAATGATTACCTAGTATGTGCTAAGCTGTAAGGTGTCACTGAACAGCCTGAGGCTTGGGTAGGGGTGTGGGGCTCAGCAAGGTGTTGTCATCTTTAGCCAGGCTGCTGCTGCTCTCCAGGGTTACCTGTTGACCCTCCAGTCCCATTGTAATTTCAGGGATGAGGATTCTTAACTTTGGGGAGGGTGTCCCCCTTCTTCCCCATCCCTTCTGGAGTGAGGCCCTTGTGGGGCCCTGGCCTGATGCCAATGACAGACTGCAAAGGGAGCTTGTGTGGGAGTCTCTATCCTGCTTTGCCTCCGAGCAGCCTGACTCACGTAAGAAGCAAGGAGCAGGATGGACCCTGGGTCCTCCCTCTGCTGCTTATAAGTGGGGTGACCTGGGCAAGCCACTCTTCAGTTTCCTAATCTGTGAAATGGGGGTTACAAGGAGGTCACAAGCACTCAGTGACACATTGAAAGAGGCATTCCCAGCCTCGGCGCGGCGCAGAGCAGTGGTCAGTCTGGAGGCTACGATTACTCTCGTTATTGTGTTATGGGAAGTGTACTGATGCCTGGGAGAAGGGGAGACAGGAGAATTTAGACAGCGTCCAGTGCAGGCAGGGTCTTACCATTTCAGAGTTTAAGCCACCCTGAGATGAGTCAAAGGCTTGGCCAAAAGTGACACTCTTGGGGTCTGAAATTTGGAAAGATCCCTCCGTGTTCATTACAGATGGACAGAAACTATCTAGGCAATGTTTTGAATGAGGATGGGAAACAGAGAAACACATAATCAGAGTCTATTTGCAGATAGCATTTTAGTGGCAAATACTTTCTCAGTATTAAGCCTGTGCCAGGTACTGACATAAAACATCTTGGTATTTATTCATTTAATATCAGAAGATACTTCTCATGGGTTCCCTGCTATCAACTTTCATTTTGGGGTTGAAGAAACTGAGGCATCAGGAATTTAAACAATGTGCCCAGGATCTCACAGCTGAATGGGGGGGGGACAGCATTTGAAGCCGGGAGACTTTGGTCCGTCGATGGCCGTGTAACAACTGTCGGTTTTCTATGGCCAAAATGACAGCACGTGACAACCACAGACACCTCAGTGTTGGACGTGAACTGACGGGACTTTTCTTCTGTTTGTTTGTTTGGAGACAGGGTTTCTCTGTGTAGCCCTGGAACTCACTCTGTAGACCAAGTTGGCCTGGAACTCAGAGATCTGACTGCCTCTGCCTCCCAAAAGCTGGGATTAACGGTGTGTGCCACCACCGCCGGCAGGGTTGATAGGATATAGCTGAAATGCTTAGGATGAGAAGCATTTCAGAGTTCAGAGTTTGGGCTATTTCTCACGTATCTGTAACGAGACATTGTGTGGACAAGGCCCAAGCCTGAATGAGTCCCTTTCTGTTTTAGACCTACCTTAGACACACTGCCTGGAGGTAACTTTGTGACCTTTGTAGCACACCTGCTTTCTGACTGTGTCCCACGTCATGAGAGCAAGCATGGAATTTTCCACTTACGGTGTCAGAAAGTACCAGCTTTTAGAGCATTTCTGTCGTGGCTGTTTGCACGAGGGAGACTCAAGCCATCACCATGAGCATCTGTTTGTGCTCACTGTGTGACTGCTCAGAGCTCACCGGCAGGGTTCTGCCACTAGCCCGTGGTCAGCTGTGTGACAACAGGTAGCTTTGGACAGACTCTCAACATGTTTGAGGGGTCAGGTGGACTCAGCATGGGTCCGAGTGTCTCAGCCTTCTAGAGGTGAACCCAGCTGTGCTCTCTTGGAAATACGGAGGCGCTAGGGAGATGGGAGCACAGCAAAACCCAAGACTTTGCTTTCCGTGTGCTGTCTGCTAAGGTTGATCGTCAGCCAGCCCAGATCCAAGGGGCCAGAAACAGACCTCCTCCCCTCTCCTTCTCTTCTCTTCCTCCCCCTCTCCTCCTCTCCTCCTCCTCCCTTCTTTTCTCCTCACATCCTTTTCTGTCCCTTCCTCTTCTCTCCAATTACCATCCCTTCTCTCCCTTCCTCTCTCTTCCCTTCCCATACCCTCTTCTCTCCATCTTCTATACATTTTTACAACATGGTCTCGCTATGTTGTCCAGGGCTTGGACTTGTCATCTCCTTTCTCAGCCTCTCTGGAGCTGGAACTGGACTGGAGAGGCCAGGAGCATGAGTGCAGAGAAGGTGAGCCTCCTGGACCATCGATGACTCATCAGTGAATCTTATAGAACTCCTAGATACTTAGGTCGGGCAGCCCAGTGCCAGCCATTTCCGGTCACTGGGCAGGTGACGCCGAAGGAAAGATGCTTGGAGGAGAAGGTTAGGACGGGGGGCTTGTTGAGACTGAGCATGTGCCTCGGACTGCACCTTTAGTATAATCAGGGTTCCGATTCCAGCGGCGTGGCTGGAGACTGCACATGGCCGTAACCACTTTGCCATCTGTAAGTATTTGAAAATGTGGCATGGGAACAGTTTTGCTTTTAGCATTTCTGTTTTGAGAAGGTCATCTTCCTTCTGACTTGACAGAGTTCTTTCCGAAAATGTCCCCAGAGGGGCTCCTTTCTTCACACCCAGCAACTGAACAGCTGGTGATCCCCTCCAGGGACTCTGGAGTGGCCTCTGCAGGTGCTGGCCCTAGGGACTGGAGCAAAAGGCTTTGCTTGGACTCGAGGCTACCACCCAGTCCAGCCCACTCTGTTCAGAACTGGGCCATAGGACAACCAGAGAGGGACAGTCCCTGGCTGAGCGTGGCTTTAATGGGCATGCCTGAGTGGAGCCATGAGTCCTGGCTTTTCTCAGATCACCAGTCGACACTTTAATCCTTCTCTTTAATCCAGGGCTCCCTTCTGACACCCAGAGTGCTGTTAGTCCTTCCCGGTGACAGAAATAACTTCCTTTCTGAAGCCAGGCTGACCTACCTGCTCAACGCATCTCTTCGGGATTCGCCCATGGTTTCCAGACAGCCTTAACCCAACCTGGAGCCTGCTGCCTGTACACTGCTTGGACAAGGAACGGCCTCTGCCCTCTAAGCCGGGGTGGGCTATGCCAGGCTCCTCACTGTGGGAGATAGTCAAAGCCGGGGTGGGCTAAGCCAGGCTCCTCACTGTGGGAGATAGTCAAAGGCAGTTTGCATGCTGCAACATCTCCTCACAGTGGACTCTCCCTGCGGCAATGCCCCTGCCTCACCTTTCTTTCTCACTTCCTCTGCAGAGGGAGGTGAGGGCCTTAGGCAGGGAGCCAGCCCTCTCAAGCTCTGAGCAGTGATTACTTGACCTAGTTTGAGCCTCAGTTTCCCCTTCTGTCAAACAAGGCTGACTAACATCCCTGCCTTGAAGGATCACCGAAGGGATGAGAGGTGGTCTGTATGAAGGGTCTGGTGAATGGCAGGCTCCTGGTTGCTGTGGTTCACGAGCCTGGGCTCTCAGTGGCTCCCTTGAGGCGCCGCTCCCTTCTCCACCCAGCCCAACTTCTTCCTTCCAAGGGCCTTGTGGAAAGAGACCTGGTCTTGTCTCTTCTCATGCTGTCACCTTGATGGACGGACCTGAGGGCTGTGGATGCTTTGCTGTTTCTGCTTCTCTTTGTGAAAGTGATTGTAGGATGGCGAAGGCGGGGTAGAGCTTTAGTTGGGAGCTTCGTGGTGGCTAAGGACAGCAGCCTAGGGGTGCTGTTGGTGTCACCTTATTGCTGTGGTGTGGTTTAGGCCTCTGCTGGACAGGAAGCTGAGGGCAGGTCAGGCATCACTCCTCCCTTATGGCTCCCTCCCGGTGGTCCTTCGTTGCCTAACGTGATGAAGTGGTTAGAATGTCAGTTTCTTCACAAACCTCTCAAGCTCATCTCCAGGCAGCTGTGTTTCCTGTGAAAACATGGTCCCCGGTGATACCTGTTCTGCAAAAGTCATGTTGCCACGAACCTTGAGCTGATGTGGGGTCTCTGGGGTCTAGGATGGTGAAGTCTGGCTCTATGCACAGGCAAAAATGGAGGCCCCCCTCCCAGCTTCTCTGACTTGGGGAAGCTGTTTGCTAATTTATCTGGGGGACATTTGGGGTTCTAGGCTTGATGGCCTCCCCCCCACCCCTACTCTGACCTCTGAGCAGATGAGCGAATGTGAAAAACAAATCAGCAAATAAACACAGCCTCCATTAGAAGACACAGGAACAAAGCAAACAGCTGCCTCAATCTGCAACAGTGTAGCCTGGAGTCATCAGGCAGGAGGCAGATTCCATGCATAGTCTTGGGGCTAGAAAAGTCAGAAGTGGGGCATGTGCCACACAGAAGCGAGAGAGCACGGATCCTCCACTGACCGGCTGTGTGGCCCGGGGGAAGAGACTTACTGTTGCAATATCCTCACCTGTAGAACGGAGATAATAATGGCGCCTGTTGCATGAGCTCATCTTGCAGATGACATGAGATAATACACGTAAAAGCTGTTGGAATACCGTCTGACACACTGTGTGCCTAGTCAGCAACAGCCATGACAGCCGTGACTCAGGGGATTATTGATAGAGCCCAAATGCAGTCAGGGCCTTGGACAAACCGCCTGGATCTCAAATGCTTTGCTTTCCATATATGAGCATAGGGACACTCAGGCTGACTCCACAGAGCTCACTAGGAGAATGGAGCTGGCTGACATTTATGAAGTGTTTCTCTCAGTAAATTCTGCCTTTCACCTAAGCAGAATAACCAGAAAGTAATGTTTTTTTTTTTTAAGGAAAAAATTTGTATGGACATTTTTAAAATTTATTTTGATGGTATTAAGTGATTTGAGACAGGGTCTTGCTATGTGGCCCAGGCTGGCTTCAAACTCTTGCCTTAGCCTTCTGAGTACTGGAGTGACAGATGTGTACCACCCCACCCAGCATGTTTTTATTTATTTTAACAGACAAAATTGGAACTATTTATGGTATTTGTTTGATATATGTAAACATTGTAGAATTACTAACAAGGCAGCTAATATAATATTAATCTGTCTGTCTCTGTCTGTCTCTCTCTGTTGAGAACACTTGAAACCCCCTCTCACAAGTGTTCCAGTTATACTGTAGAAGTGTTCCAGTTATACGGTAGTCATCAGATAGGACAACAGAACTAGACTCATTCTTCCTGCTCTGCTGGAATTTTGTAACTTTTGGATCTAACTTTGCTCTTAATTTTAATTGATTCCCTCTGCTTTGGGGAGGTGGATTAACCATCTTTCTTTTTTTCATCTCTCTCTCTCTCTCTCTCACACACACACACACACACATACACACACACACACACACACACATACACACACACAAACACACCACACATCTATCTATCTATCTATCTATCTATCTATCTATCTATCTATCCTCTATCTACCTCTATCTATCAAACTAATGGCCATCCTCCTGGCCCAGCCTCCCGAGTAGTGGGATTATAGGCATGTGTCATCGCATCCAGACATTTTTTTCTGATTTCTAATTAATTTTCTAATTTCTAACTAAGACAAATGTGCGTTGGTCTTGCCCATGCCTGGACTTCATGCGCATGGAATGAGAGAGGATTTTCTCTTTTAAAGCTGCTTTTCTTGTATCTTCAGATCTGCCCATGGCATTGGCCCTGCCATTAGCACACTGATTATGTCACTTATGAATACAGCCATTGTGAACACTCATGCTTTTCATGGAGACATGAATCTATTTTTGTTGGACGCATCCACAGTAGCGCAATCCTAGGTCAGAGGTAACTGCATGTTTAGCTTTAGCAGATCTTGCCAAACATATTTCCTAAGAAGTTACTCTCATGTTGATTTTGAGCTGTTAGAAGAAGGAAGACTTGCTTCTGGGAAGCCTTTACTGTTGTAATTTCTTTTTTTTTGTATGTATCACTGTAGCTCACAGTTGTGCATTTTCCACAGAAATACTATGACAATGGCTAAGTGTTACAGAGTCCACTATTTATAATGAGAAAAAAGGAGAATAAAATATCCATCTATAGAGAAATAATTGGTAAATCATAGTGTACTTGTGGTACAATTGCAAGACAATTGAAAAGGGATTGTTAGCTGGTAAGAGTTCAAGCTTCATTTGTAGAATACAATGTAGACTATGGGCTGAAGAGATCTATTATGTCAAGAAATGGTTCAAAGCATACGGCTTTATGAACTTTTCAAAAGACCATATCTATCTACTTATCTATCAATCTATCTATCTATCTATCTATCTATCTATCTATCTATCTATCTATCTATCTATCTACCTAATCATCATCATCTATATGTCGAGATTAGTCAGGGTAGAGACAAAGTAAATCCCAGAACAAGAAGTTGGAAAGGCAGAGAGCACACAAAAGGTGCTCAGTCTGGTTGAGTATAGAGATGCAATTAAAACAGTCATGAAATATCTCTCCACACCCAACAGGTTGGCAAAAATGTGAATGTCTGACAACACTGTTTGGCAAGAATGTGGAGCCGCAGAGACGTTCATGCATGTGTAGATATTGCCTAATTGTTCTTCAAAGTGTTTTTACTGATTTCTACTGGATGGTAGGCATGGTTATTTGTGCAGACATCTCAGAGAACAATGTGTCTAGCGGAGTCTAAGATGCTCAGACCATGAAGTAGACATTTCTTCTTCAGCTCCATACTCCAGAGAGATGTCTGCATGTGCATAAAGACTCGGATGCCAGAATGTTCACCGCAGCACTGCCTGTCAAGCGGAAGATCTCCAACTCCAGGACTTTTTAATAGGACACTGGATAAAGAAATTGCGGTAGAGTGTCATGATGAGACAGAAAACGGAGTGAACAAATCGTGCTGCAACGCTGACAGCGTGGGGAATCTGGAAAAGCAAGGTGGAGAAAGCCAAGTGCATTAAGATCGCTATGTAAGGAAATTGCTTTGCTGTGTTTATAAGGGTGCCGTTCTGTAGCATCATTTTACACGTTGTTTACGGGCACAGTCGCACCTCCTCCAGCAGTTTGTGAGCCTGTGACTCACCCACCATGGATGCCTGAAACCACGAATAACATTAAACTCGCTCTATAGTTGTCCCCCTCACAAAGTAGTTAAGAACTTTTATCTTTTCACATGAGCGACTTGAGCGACTTTACAAGTCCTCTTTAATATATCTAAATGGCTAGCATCTTTATTTTTCTGCTTTAGGGACACGCAATTATGGTGACTTGGACACAAGTCCTACTGACAGTTGTTTCAAAAGCCAGCTAAAGTGACTAAAGGGAGCATAGCATATACAGTGTGGATGCTCTGGACCAAAGGATGATTGGCATCAAGATGGAGAGGAGTATGTGATGAAATTTCATCCCACTGTTACCCCAAATGCACAATGTAATGCTTATGAAAAGATTACTTCTGGGAATTTTCATGTGAAACCTTTAGACCTTTAGATGTGTTCTAGTTTCCCTTCTGTTGCTGTGATAAACCACTCGGACCAGAAGGAACTTGGAAAGGGAAGGGTTTATTTGGCTTACACTTCCACGTCACAGTCCATCACTGAGGGAAGGAAGTTGGAGCAGAAAATGGAAGAATGCTTACTGCCTTATTGTCTGGCTGGCTCTCTTATATGGTCCAGGGCCACCTGCCTAGGGATGACGCTGCCTATAGGTGGCTGGGACATCCCACATCAATCATCAATCATATAATTCCTCACAGATATGACCACAGGCCTGGTCTGATCTGGGCAACAATCCCTCAGCTGAGACTCCCTCAGAAAGCAAAAGCATGGATGAGGGTGGGATGAAAAGGGATACAAGTACAAGGGCAACTTCTGGGAAGAAAAGCTTGCTTTTGGGAAAGCAGGGAGGGCATAGAATAAAAATGACAAGCAGAGAATAGAGGAATCAAGCTTGTTTGGGATGCCTTTTTTTTTTTTTTTTTTTTTAAAGCTAGGTGGTATATATTTAAATATTCAGTATATTAACTCTCAAAATACTTAATATAGTGAGATTTATCTCACCAGAGAGCTATAAGTCATGATGTTGGTTATGGTTTTCTCTGGCCAATAAGATTGTGGAGGAAGGCATAATTTCTCTGTTCTGGGAAGAAGATTTAAAACAGAAGGACAATTGACAACCCACATGTGCCCATACAGAACTCTCCTTTAAAGACAATGCCTTCATTCTTTGGCTCTTTTGAGTTTCAACTTAGGTTGAAATATGGGTGGCTTCCAGTGTTTGGGTAGAAGTAATTCCCCCGTAAGAGTCTGTGAGCAGGGAAGGTGGAGCCTAGGCAACTGGGCAGCCTCAGGGTGGCTCTTGGGTGAGGTAGCTTAGGAGTTGTGGGCTGTATATGATCCTCAATATTCTGCTCGTTTTCTCAAAACCTTGGTCTTAGTGGACCATTTTAAGGCCAAGGCACTTTATAAATGAAAACTCTTAAAAGGCAGGCAGACCGATAAAATCCTCCTGGGTTATGGCCCGTTCACTCAGAGCCAAATGGTTTGCTCGTTAATACCTTTTCCTCCATTCTCCTTATGACCAATTAGCAGCTATTAAGACCCAACTCATGCTGGCAGGAATTGTTTCCCGGGAGCAGCTGTCCCATCAGCAAGGGCTTTGGGGACTTGGAAGTTCCCTGACCCTGAATGGATTCCTCCTTTCTCCCCTGATGCTCAAAGCTTGCTCTGGATTAAATCTAGGGGAGGTAAGGCCTTTGGGGTGTTGGCAATGCCTGAACCTAGCAAAGAACCCATCATGGAAACTGGGGAAAGGTTTTGGCATATATCCAGACCCCTGTGCACCCTCTTCCACCAGGACAGGCATCTGGGGGTGATTCAGTGATGATGGACAGGGCTCTGTCACAGAATGTGCCGCGTGTGTCCCCCCTTCTCGTCCCCTCTCCTCTCTTCTATCCTAACACCGCAGGTGCCGACACTGTGCTGAATGTCCATATATTTTCTCACTTATCTTTCTCAGTGAGTCCAAGAACTCCGTGATCCCACCTGACGGAGAGACTGAGGCACACACAGAGAGGCTAAAAGGTTTGTTGAAGGTCATGTTCTGAGATCCGGCAGAGCTTAGGCATGAACTCGAAGTCTACACTTTGCTGTGTGGGTCCATGTAAGCACATTTCACAGCCACAAGGCTCCTGAGTATGGAGGAAAGTGGGTGCAATAACCTTTCTTCCAAGAGAACACTGCAGCTTCACCTGGGGGAGACTGAACCCTTAAATAAATGCTTAGTGAGCACCTACTGTGTGTCCAACTCTGTTCTGGATGCTAGGGGTATGTCAGTGGGTTGCACTGACAGGGTCCGCAACACGTGGAAGGACCTTCCCAGGTGTGTGTGTGTGTGATGGAAAATAATGAAAAAAAAAAAGCTCAAAAATTAGAAATGATATCAAAGAACCATATGTTGTCTGTAGAAAAGTATTGGATGTCTGACTAGAGACATTTCTAGGGAAACGTAAAGTGACATGACCTTGTGGGAAGAGTGTTGTACAAGCTCACTGACCAGCAAGGTCAAAAGCCCTAGGCTGAGAGTGCATATCCCATGTGCAAGGAACATGGGGCCAGGGCGGAATGCTTGGGTCAAGGTGAAGTTCAAGGTAGGCCCAGAAGCACATGGCCTGCTAAGTCACAGCTGTGTTTGGTTTGATTCTGGGCTCAGTAGGAAGAAGCAAAGATGTCTGGGGCAGGAGAGCATTGTGAACATGTAAGATCCCTTTAGCTACTGTACAGATATTGGCAGCTTTTTCCCGACTCACTGGAGTGTGGGAAGGGAGGTGAGCTGGCTGCTGGGGTGGGAAGGGAGTGTTGTGGGTGAGCCTCGATGCTACCAGGAGCAGGCAGACTAGGCCAGAACTTGGAAACCTGGACTCCTGAGGGATAGAGGCTGACAGGAGAGAGGAGACTGTAGACTCTGGGCTCAGCGACACCACACTGGGGCTGGAACACAGGGCAATGCCTCTGGCCCGGGGCACCCTTTCTATTCTAGAAGAGCCACCTGGATGTTTGGTGTTGGTCATTTTTATATTTTTTTCTTCTGAAGGAGTTATTTTCCCTCCCACTGTACCTGATGCTTCATTTGCAGTGGCAACAATCCTGTGCAGTCCACAGTGTCTTCCAAGGGTCAAGGGTGGACTTCCTGGGGCCTGACGGTATGGATTCTTAGACCACTGGCTCATGCTCTCAGTTGTCCCCCCCCTCCCCCCCCATTCTTATCTGTAGCCTGTACCTGGCAGCTGCAGTCCTTTTGGTTATGAGGATGAGGAGGAGATTCATTTTCTCCCCTGACTGGTGGAGCCAGCCCTGTGCTGGGCTCTGTGATCTTGCTCTGCCATCTTCTTAGCGATTCTATTATCAGGTGGAGGAGGGATGGCTGCCATGTCCCCAGCATCATATTCAGATATGATGACAACATAGGAAGGAGAATTCTGACTGGATGGATGCCTTTCTTTAGATCAAGTGCTTCTTCATCAGGAGATCCCATCCATGTCCCACATCTCCTTGGCCAGGGTACATCCCATATGTAGTCACGGACCACAGGAGGACAACGTTTTCAAGTGTGGTTTAAACATGGGACATGAAGAGAGGTGGGTGGGGTTTGATGGTCTCAGATTTATTGTGGTGACAGTTATCCTACCTTCTGGAGAAGCCAGGTCAAATGCTTGGGACAGTGAGGGACACAGAGTGTACTTAGTGAATCTTAACACCGAGGGTTTCCTGACATGGCACCCATTGTCTCCATTTCAAGGGTGGAGGTTTGGGGGTCATGGCAGGATGAATTTAATGGCTCAAGAAAAATTTGCCACTATGTTCCTTGAACACAGGGCCTCAGCTTCTCCAGTCCCCTCTTTCTCCAGCCCTCTCCTCAGCCCCAGCCCCAGGCAGTCCTCCATGGGTCACATTGCACATCAGGCATGTGTTAAGCAGCCATCCCTGGGTTCCAGGCTCTCCAGCCCAGAATTCCAGCAAAGAAGTTGCATGGAATCTTGAGCTCTGGCTCCCTTGCCTCCCAGGTCAGGATGTACATCCTCAGCCCCCGAGGAGACACCTTACTCAATGCTGAAGAATTTCTGGGCAGTTCAGAGGCAGCCTCTGTGCAGACAAGGAGACCTCTGCTCTGCCTGGAGTACAGTGTGAGTATGCAGCCTTAGGCAGATTAGATCACCTTCCCAGCCTCAGTTTCCTTATCAGCCAAGTAGGGCAATAAACTCTGCTGCTGCTAAGTCGGCCTGTTCTACAGATGCAGGGGACCATGTGGAATGCATGGTGTGTGTGGCAGGCAGAAACCTTTTATTGCAGCTTTATTTCTCTTTGGAGTTGAAATTCACATGAAACGCCTCACCATTTCGCCCCGCCACCCCACAGCTCAGGGTTGTTCAGTACTTTCATAATGCTGTACAATTGTTCACTCTGTCTAGTTCCCGAACATCTTTATGACTCTCAAAGTAAACCCAGGAGCCATGAAAGAACTACTTCCCGTCATCCCCACCCTGCCCAGGGAAATCACTGACCTGCCTGCTGTTCTAGGGACATCCCTGCCTTAGATAGTCTGAAAAAAAGGCATCATGACGAGATCTCTTGTGTCTGGCTTCCTTCATGGTGTATTCTTGCTGCTATATACAGTAGAGTCAGGTTCTTCTCTATGGTGGTAATGTCCTATTGGATGAATACAATTAAAGATCCCAACAATCAAGGGCTGGAGAGATGGCTTAGTGGTTAAGAGAACTGGTTGCTCTTACAGAGGACCTGGGTTCAGTTCCCAGCACCCACATGGTAGTCCACAACAGTCTGTTAACACTTATTCCAGGGCCTTTGGTATCCTTTTCTGGCCTCCATGGACACTTCATGCACATGGTGCATATATATACATATAGATACACACTCATCTTTACATGAGGTTAAAAAAAATCATTCTGGTTTTATTTTGGGGGGGCTCTCCTCAAGATGTGTCTGTTCTGAAGAGTTCCATGATGAGCCTCTGTGTAATCATTTCCCATTATCTGGAGGCATCCACAGGAGTGGAGTTGCTGGATTGTATGGTAATAATGTGCTTTACTTGTTGAGCAAACAGTAATTGCAGTTTGCAGCATTTGGGGTTCCTAGTAGTTGTGTCCAAGGTTTCCGGTTTCTCTGTACTCACTGCTTTCTGGCTTTGGGGCTGTGCAGTCCAGCCGGAAGTGGTAGGAAGGTGACGTCATAGCTCACCTTCCAGCGTTAGCACAAGGTGGCTAACTCTGCCAACCAGAGAGAGAATATGCCTGCGAAATAGCCCACAGTGACCAATGTGGCCAGAGCTGTCATGCTCAAGGGTGACACACAAGTCCTCAGCCTGAGCTGTCCTCTCTAGCCCTCCCTTAGCCAGCAAAGCTGGGAACCTGAAGGTAAAAGACCTCAACTCCAGGTCTGTCTTCCCTCCTCCTTGAGTGAGGAAGAGCAGAGGCTTTCAAGGTAAATGCGGGATGGTCTCCTTGGGTCCTCCACCTCCTCCACCATATTGCTGTCCCTAAAGTGGCAGGTGACAGGGTTTTGGATCCCCTCTTGTCTGATGCTGAGTTGCTGCTTTGGAGGATAAAGAGACCCAGGCTAGGCTCTAGACTCCCTGTAATGACCCAGAAAGGACCTGATCTTCTCTCCCATCTTCTCCCATTTTACAGTCTTCCTTAGAGGCCCGTGGAGAGCGCCTCTCGAATTACAGCTTTTTCTGACTTCAGTACTTTTCTTCCAGTGGGGCCAGTTAGAAGAAATGTAGGGTGGAGACTGCATTTTGATGTCAAGGTCCTTCCCCAGCCCCTGACCACTGTTGCTACACCCAGTTATCTGGAAGATGGAGTCCAGGTAGAGAGGGTCGGCAGAGCCCTGTCTCTCAGTAATATAGCTTAGGGGGCTCATGTCAGTGGGGTGTGGACATGTGTGACATTTTCAGCCCCAAAGAGTCTGGAGGCTGTACTTTTGAACTCTTGGGACCCTTGGTTAAGATAAGGACCATCAAATTTGGGTTTTCTGGAACATTCTGAGCTGTGCTAGCTCCCAGTAATCCCTACCTACTTCCTGCTGTTCCCCTTCATTAGCGACCACCTCAGTGCCTCATGAGAAGCCTCAGATCATAGAGCAAGCCCCTTTCAGCTTCACACATTTCTTAATAGCCCCTTCCCAGCCCAGTCCTTTCTTCAGGATCAGACAACTACATGCGGGAGGAGCAAGATGGGCCTCACTCAGCGGGAGGAGGGCCAGGCATACGTGGCTTGCCTTCTCTGGGTCCTGGTTTCTGATGTGGCTGCCCTTTGACCCAGCTTCCTCCTAGGTGATGGACTTACTCAAAGCTCCTCAGCCCCTACCTGCAGGAGTCCCCACCATGTGTCACTGTAATTCTTCCAGGCCCCACCTCTTCACAGGACACGGCTCCTTTCCCAGCCCCCAGCCACTCTGTTAACTTTAACTTTGGGGTGGGGTTATTACACTAATGATACCTCCCAGGAGCAAGTCAAGCAAACCTAACAAAACGTAAAATGAGGGGAACCATCTGCCCCCCAGCATTATGTACTTTCACTTCACAGAAATAATACTCCCCACTTATTACACAATTACTTTATGTCAGATATAAAGTGAAGATCTTTACAAGAGTATTTTATTTAATCTTTACAACACGCCCACAAAGCTGGTCTTTTATTTTATTTTATTTTTTGCATTTTATGAATAAAGAAGCTGAAACATAGGGTGAGTTTATGAGGCTTGCCCAAGGTCATTTACATACAGCTAAGAAAATCCAGCCTCAAAACTTGTCTGTCTGCCTACAGCACACAACTTACCACCCAAGCTCTGTCAAGTAAACGTATAAATAGAAAATAGTTTAATGGCATTAACTGCAGGCTTTACTTTGTAGTCTGCTTTTTGTCCTTCACTTAACAACAGATGATTAACCTTCCTCCCATGGCAGGATCCAGCCTCCTACCTAATATTATTTTAAATGGCTTCTTAGAATCTCATTGTATACACGTCCAAGGTTTGTTTAAGTAATCCCCTATTGTTGAGCACCTAGGTTGTGCCTAGAGTTCTTTTTCTTATAAACAACACCCCTGTACTAATTTTTTTTTCCATTGTGATTTCCTTGGGGGTAAATTCCCAAAAGGAGAGGCTGGGAGGGAGGAGGCAAGCCCTTTGTTTCTCAAATGTCTGTAACATCTCTGGATCAATTACATATCATTTGTGAACACAAGCCATGCCATTCATAGGGGGTGGTTGACACCTTTCCCAACTTGTTGGGCTTTGCACAACCTAGAATTATGAGTTGTAAACAAGCCTTCTAATAGCCCTGGATTATCTGTGGTTATTGTCAGGTCAGGGAGAGGTGGTAATTTATTAAACAGACCTTTGAAATGTGCCTAAGTACACTCAGTGGAATGAGTGTGGGAGGGGCTGCTGCAGGAGGAGATGGGGTTTAGGGGTTTCTGGTAGGTTGTGTGGGGTTCTAGTATCTGACCAGGCACTGACTCAGATCAGACTCCCTCTCTCCCACCACCCCACCTGCTGGTGTTAAGCTGGTTTGCCCTGGAGTGAGCTGCCCCGGGCTGTTCCAGGAGAGATGTGAGTGCCGGGGTGGAACTGCACAGGCTTGAGGAGGTAACAAGTCGTGCCCTGTTCCTACAAGGCCGTGGGTGCCATTTCAACATGGTTATTATCTTGTTTCAGCTGCCAAAAAATACCAGCTGCTGATGGTGAAATAACCCCGAAGAATTTCCTCAGGACAGTTTCTCACCCCCACGAACATCGTGAAGAATTTTCTCTCTGTGTGAGGGATATCCTGCCTTCTGCCCTCCCTCAGGCATCCCTTACTGACCCGGTCACATTCTTTGGACATCACTTGCTTGACCACATTACGATGGCTTCCAGGCCACCTGCTCTGGAAGTGAGCTGGAGACACTGATGTGGGACACAGTGGGGATGTGTACACCCAGGGAGGCGAGGTAGGGTCAGTTCGGGCTTAAATCTAACCATTCAGTGAGATGCACAGCCCAGGTCCTGTGCAGGCAATGGGTGGGTAGAGCCAAGAAGACTGCCCTGCCCACAGAGGTTACCTTAAGGGGTACGACAAACCTCCAGACCTAGAGGAGCCTCTTGAGGTATGGGTGGGTCTGGCGGCAGCCATATTGGCTTCGTGTGTGAGGACCAAACAAACGAAAATCTGGTGGCAACTGTAATGGTGGAACCAGGAGATACCTCCTCACCCAAGCCGCAAACCTGCACCTCCCCCTTTTCAGCCCCATGGTGAGCACAGTCATTTCACAAGGAGCGAGACAGTGTCAATTTAGGGAGCGTTTGCTGTATATCCAGCACTCTGTGCATTGTCTCCCCAACTCCACCAGTCCTGTGAGGTGGAGAGCAGCTACGGTCTCTGTCGTTCCGATGTGTAAACCAGGCTAGAGGAGTGTGCCATTTGCCCCGTATCACCCAACAAGACAAGCTGCTTGTCACTCAGTCTCTTGGGAACAACTGCCCGTGGTTTTCCTCTCCCACATCTCCAGCTGTACCCACGGTTATGTCCTCACCAAACCCTCCAGCCTCTACTGCTGACCTAGAAATGTCACCTTTAAAGATTGCAAAATACTATTGTTCTTTGTCCTGCCGGAAGGGAGGCCCCTGGAAACAAGGATTTGGGGACTCAGGCTTGTAGCTCAGTGTGGGCATGGGGTGTGTGCTTGAAAATGGAGTAGCCCAGGCCGTCGAGGCGCACACCTTTAATCCCGGCACTTGGGAGGCAGAGGCAGGAGGATCTCTGCGAGTTCCAGGACAGCCAGGGCTACACAGAGACAAACCCTGTCTCAAAGAAAAAAAAAATCAGAATTGTAGCACCCAGTTGGTATCTGGGCATCTGACCTTTTTTTTTTTTTTAATCTCTGGAAGGTTTTTCTAGAACATCTAGGAAACAGTAAACCCAAGGGATATAAACTCGCAGAAGGGACTGAGTTGCCACCAAGGGTTTCCTAGCATCCCTGGAAACTTGCAGATGCTCTCTTCTTTCTCCATGTCTCCTCCTTCTGGTGTCTTTCTGGAATATGGAGGAGGTTCTTCTTTGTGATCTGCTTACGCGGCCCCAGCCGGCCTTGTGCTCTCCAGCTGCCTGCTTCAGCTCCCCGAGTGCACCACCACACTCTTCCGTTCTCGAGCTTCACTCCTGTTTGTGAGTGAGTATGTCTGGCAGACAAAGAGCTTGTCTCTTGGAGGAGGTCACTTGAGCACAGGACCATTTTCAAGGCCAAAGTCTCACAGAAACTCCTGGTGGGCCAAGAAGGACTCTGCACTCCTGGCCCTCTATCCTGGCCCTTTTTCCTGCTTGCTGGGAGTTCAGCAGGCACTGATTGCCTGGTGTTTCTGGTGAATGTTCTGTGGCGTTGTGAGAGCATGGCCAAGTTCAAGGGTGCCAACTGTTTCTTTCACCTGGAGCTGGAAAACTTCTTGAATGTGCTGCATCTGTCCCCCATATTTTTCTGAGTCCCATTTGGGGACAAAAGCTTTGGGCGTGGGGGCCTCTACAGATCCCTGTTTTTTTTGTTGTTGTTTTGGTTTGTTTTGTTTTTAACACAACCACACCTTAGGTTCAGACACAATCCAGATCAATACAGTGCCCAGCTGTCTTAATACTGGCTTCTGGGGTACAGTGGAACTGAGAAGTCATGAGACTAACCCCCATCCACTCCCCTCCCCGCTGGCACCCTGGCTGTCTTCAAAAGGCTTTCACAGCCCTGGGAGGTCAGTGAGATCCTCATGCAGGAATTGAGGAATGAGGGGTAGGACATCTTTGCAAAGATATGTGTGGAAGTGCGGTGGGGGAATGGCCCTCTACCGTGAGTGTGTGGGAACCGGTGTACAGAACAGAATGATTCCTGTAACAGGCTGGGGAAGTGCTACTTAAATACACTAGTGGGAGCTGGGTATTGCTCAGTGATGAAATGGATGCGTAGTATGTGCAAAGCCCTGGATTCCGTCCCCAGCTAAAAGGTTTTCTAGAAAAGTAGCCTGGCTGAGGAGTCTCCAGTATGCCTGTCCAAATTGTTGTGCCTGAAGGAAAATTCCAGCCAGTCATTTCATTCATTTCAGTGTGGTCACTAGAATAATCATTAAAAGGAGGATAATTGCCCATGCTAACCCCTTAGTGACTCTTCTCATGCAGGTGTGATGACTCTGACGGGAACAGGGGTCATGACAAAAAGTCACCTTCACTGGCTGCAGCGGCTGCTCTGGACTCCTCTTCTCTCCCCCAGGGGACCACACAATCAGGGGAGGGTGGCCAGTGACAGAATGCTGCTGCAGTCTCCACTCCAATGTCCTTCTCAAGGACGTGCCAAGTGTCCAGCATGGCTCTCCTGTCAAGCAGTGAACTCAGAGGGAGGAGAGCTCAGGGAAGGCTTTGGCTGTCAGCAGCGGCCCTGGTGGTGCCCCCTCCTCTGGCTGTCAGGGCACGCAGGAGGCTGGGGCGCTTCAGTAGGCAGGGGCAGACTTCCTGGAGCATTTACTGTCTGGGCTGCCAGGGGAGGAGGAAGCAGCTGGGTGCCGCCCTTTCCCAGCATAATGTCCCTTTCCTATGGCAATCAGAGCCGGGGAGGGTTTAAAATCCGTGGTGGTGTCTTGAGACACAGTCCACATGACACAGACATGCCCCTTAAGTGCACGTGCAGCCCCGTGCACGTGTGGAGATCAGAGAACAGCTTCCGGGAGACAGTTCTCTCTATCATGTGTTCCTAAAGATCTAACTCAGGTCGGCAGGCTTGGTGGCGATACCTTTATCCACCGAGCCATCTCACTGCCCTACAAACATTTCCCTGTGAAGAATAAGTGCTAAGGAGTAAATCTGTGAAACAGTGTTAGCATCATCACTGTCTAACCCATGTCCCCCCAAAAGGGGTTTTGACACCCCCAGAAAGAAGCCCCATGTCTATCTGTAGTCTTTCGCCTCCAGGCCCTCAGCCTCTGTCTGTCACTGACCTCCGTTCTGGCTCTCTAGCTGGACAAGCAAGTGGACCCATAATATGAAGTCTTCGGTGACTGGCTGCTTCTGCATGGATGGCATTCTTAGCTGGCCTACCTGTGGCATGGACCGTGTTTCCCTGCTCTCCACGGGTGACTAAGATCTCTTTATGGAAAGAATGCACCTGTGTCTTCGGTCACCAGAAGCTAGACACCTGCATTGTTTCCCTTTTTTGGCTTATGAACATCGTTGTTGTGTGAATATTTTTTCTGGGGCATATTTTCAGCTGTCTGTTGGTGTGTCTCGGGAAGAGAAATTGCTGGACCATATGGTGACTCTGTTTAAACTCTGAGTGACTCCCAGCCTGTTGCACAGCAGCTGTGCCATTTTGCATTCTCCCTGGCGGTGTGTGGGGGGGCCATTTCTCTGCGTCCTCACTAACATTTGTCATTACCCATCTATGACTGTAGCCAACCTAGCCAGAGTGTTGTGGAGGGCCCAAGACGCATAGAAGCAATCCTCATGTAGGATGCTGTGAGTGGGGATGGAGGGCAGTTTAGCTGCGGGGATGTTCTAGGTACTGTCCCTAGGAAGCTTGGTTATGTGTCCCATTGGGTAACAGTCAGGGAAGCTCTTCAGGGTCCTCGAGTGACTATGTGCTGGCTTGTAGCCCCAGAACCCAGTGTCAAGCTGATATTAGTAGACACTCATAACTGAATGCTGAATGGGTGATTGACAGATTCAGTCACTGAGGATCCAGGGAGGATGGATGGATTAGGCGTCAGGCTACCATCGGGTGCTATCTAGGAGAATGAGAGTTCTCTTGGGGCTGGATCTTTAGTCTCTTTGTGAGTCGGGGAAGGGGTGAGGACTTTTTGTGTGTGTGGATAGAAGCAGAGAGGAGAGTGGGGAGGGCCATGATTCCTGTGGAGAAAGCAGACCGTGACAGGTGAGGGAAGCAGTCTGGTTGACCAGCAGAGGCTCCCATAGTCCCCCCCATCCCGCTCCTCCCCCCCCCCCCCCCCCCCCCCCGTTGCTCACCTGTTGCATTTGATGACCATGTCTGACCTTCCGTTTTAGATCCTTTCCCGATTCTCTTCTCTCTGCAGACACACCATGATGGTTGCTTTTTGTTTTTTGTTTTTTTTGATGAGCAAGAAAGTAGCCAATGCATGTGAGCCTTCTGGAGTAGGTGTTGGAATGGCGGGCGGGACAATAACTGGACTTTCTTGTGTGGCTATACAGGGGCAGGGGAGATGCCAGGCAGGAAACATGAGGCCCCTGCTGACATTTTCCCCTGCGATGAGAAGTGATCTGGCTGGCTGGCAGAACATGCTACTGAGTAAGGGCCATGCTGTTTCCAGATCTGAGTATTTCAAGCATGTTGGCTTCTGCCCAGTGCTTTATATTATTTATCATTTGGCAAACACGGCCTCCCTAGAGTTCTGATATTGGAAATATAGAGCACAAAGCACTTTTTGTTCATCTTCCCAGAGGCCCTTTCGGCTAGGAGTGGTCATGTGATCTAGTTCTGACCAATGAGATGTAAGGGGAGGTATGCTGAGAATTCCCTTTTAATAGGACAGGTCTGGGAGCACAATTCTTTCAAGTGGCAGGTTCTACAATTACAGAACCAGAAGGCCAAATCCATGGCAAACCACTGAGATGAATCCGGAAATGCCTAGATCTGACATGCTTTGAGAAAAACATACCCAGATCTCTTGGTTTGGTTCATAGTAAGGGCAACTTCCTATTTGCAGCTGACACAGATGAACTTTTCAGTTATTCTTAATTGTTGCCCCAGGGAGCTGTTTCTATTTCTGCTCAGAAAGGTTAAGATACTAGCTCAAAGCCACACAGCTAGAAAATGGCTAGGTAAGAGAACTTAACTAAGATCCATCCATCTCCCAACACTGAGACTCCCGTTGTTCCAAGCCTCTCCCACAGCTGGCTAGATGGAGCTTTTGACAGGAAGAGAAAATATAGCTGAGCCTCTCTAGTCTGAAAACATGCCTTGGATCTCTTGGGCTGTTGTGCTGTTCCTTCCCACATGGGTCAGTGTTGGAGTCCTGTGGTACAGGTTCACAGCTGCCTGGTAGGAAGGGACAAGGGATGGAAAAGCTCAGTGGACTTGAAATGAAAAGCCTGGTCTTGAGACCCAGCTTTGTCTGGCTCTGGGCTCGTGCCTCAGGCAAGTAGCTTTATGAACCTTTATGAACTCTGAGTCTTCATTTATAAAATGATGCAGAACTCACTGGACAGAAAAACCACCTCAAGTTCTCTTGCACCAAAAGGGGAATTTGCTGGCTGTTAGTGACTAGAAGGTTCCAGGGGTGGACCTGGCTTCTGGCAGACGGCGTAGGCATCCTCCTGCCTCCCGTTCCACTGCCTGGCTCACCTTGCTCTCTCCAAGCAGCCCATGCTGGTGTGGTCCTGCCTCCAGTCTGTGACCTGGAAGCCCACACAGCAGTTCTACAGTGAATGCCAGCAGCTCTAGATGACTTGTTTTGGTCACATGACTTCTCCCCAAGCTGGAGGCCTAGCCAATCCCCCCCAGTCTCCTCTCAAAGTAGGAATGGGTGGAGTCTCCATGGAACAGAACTGGTCCAGTGACCAGAAGTGGAAAGTAGATATAGGGTAGGACAAAAACTTACGAGACATCCCCTCGGTCACTTCAGGGACCATTTGCTAAGATGTGGCCTTCTGTGTGAGTGCTGTGCCTTCTTTGTCTGGTAGACCATTAACTCACATGAACAGGCTTCTTCCCAAGACTTGGCACTCTTGCCTCAGAGGTCCTGGGTCTGTCCCTTGTGTCAATGGCACACTGCAGGAGCAGGCCTGTCTGGACCATGAAGCTCCTATCCATCACCCGGCCTTTGTCCCAACCTGAAGATTACAGTGTGGCCCCAGACGAGACGCTCTAATCCTATTACCTATTCATCAGCAGGCGATGAGAACCCACACTGGATCGAACGCTGCCAAGGAAGCTACAGAGGCCTCCTCCACCACTGTGAAGCTGGGCTTAACTCAGGCACAATAGGTGTGTAATTTAAGGTTTTGTTGAGCCAAAATCCAATCACATACTTGAATGGTGGATCACAGAGCCTTGCCGGCTAAAAGAATGAGATAATTCCACCTCCCACAAACACCGGGACATGGTTTGGACTTAACAACACATGTGTGACCAACCTTACCCTGCTGCCTTCTCGCTCTTTATTTTAATACATTGCCAGCTCCTTCCTCCCTCTTTTTTCCCTTCTGTATCCTCCTTGGCTCTCAGGGGTGGAAGGGGAAGTGGTGGCGTTTGGAGCTGAAATACACAGGTGTCAGGATGAGCTTCCTAAACAGGAGAACTGGGGTGATTCATTTGGTCCCTTGCCCTGTGGGCTTCCTTGGTGGCCTGGGCTGTAGTTTATTGTCAAAGCTTGTTGCATGCTGGCATCCACTGGGAAGGCTGTGCCATCATCCCCTATCATGTCATAGACACATTGTAGAATATTATTTTAAGATGTGTTACATTTGTTTATGCTGTGGAACATTTGTTTTAATGATGCAAAGATGTGTTGCATTTGTTTAACTCCGTGAAGCTGTGTTACTTGTCTGTCTAAAACACCTGATGGTCTAATAAAGAGCTGAACAGCCAGTAGCGAGGCAGGGGGAAAGGAAAGACAGGGCAGGTAGGCAGAGAGAATAAATAGAAGGAGAAATATGGACAGAGAAGGAGGAAGAGCAAGAGAACAAGGAGAGGAGGATGCTAGGCGCTAGCCACCCAGCCACACAGCCAGCCGTGGAGGAAGCATGAAAGTAAGATATACAGAAGAAAAGGAAAAAGCCCAGAGGCAAAAGGTAGATGGGGTAATTTAAAGTTAAGAAAAGTTGGCTAGCAACAAGCCAAGCTAAGGCTGAGCATGAGCATTTACAATTAAGAATAAGCTTCCGTGTATGATTTATTTGGGAGCTGGGTGGCGGGCCCCCCAAAAGAGCAAAAACAACCAACGGGAGAGGGCCACTGATTTTGAGTTTGTGTCAAACAGCTACAAGGGAGAGGAGAGGTAGCTTCTAGGGACAGTTCTTGGAGTGGCTTAGAATGGGAAAAGACAGCAGGCAGGAGATGGCAGCCACACCGTGAACTACTCTCCTTAGTCACTCAGTGGGTTTTTAAATTTTATTTTTATTTTTTAATAATTTTTTTCTTTCCTGGGAAACACTGTTCAGAGTGTGGTGGGGCAGGATTTGAAGGAGAAATGAAGATCTTGTTTGGGATTCCTGTTGAGTGAATTTATAGCCATTCACATAATTCCAGGTGCCACTCTAAAGTGTTCATCAACTTTGACCCCTCTCAAGCTTACTCAGTCAACAAACACTTGCAGAAATGACTGCTGCACAAAGCCAGTGCTTGTCTAGGTGCTGGTGTCCTGGTGACCAGAGGCATCGTCAAACAGCTGTGGGCAGTTAGGTCTCGCAGAGAAGCTGTGTTAGGGATGGAGAGGGTGGTGCTGTAGATAATGAACCTGCAAGGTGGTTGTGAGGGAAGAGCACTCAGAAACACCCTCTAACTCCTTTCACCCTGGTGACAGTGTGGCACTTGGGACAGTAACACACGGGATGTAATTGCACACTTGTAATCACAAAATACCATGGAAGAGTGACCAGATAGTACTTCTGTATCCCATTGGCATTTGGGTGCAGGGGGTGTTGACCTTACAAGAGGAAATAGCTACGACCAAGTTTTGGATCCTATTTTCATTAGATTTCCTTCCTTGGCAAAGAGTGGCCCTGACTTCTAACATGAGAACCCTGGGTTAGCTGCTTCTATAGCCGGTTTGAGGTCAACATGACTGTGGTGGTATTGTATTCCCCAAAATATTGTGCACCCTAATAAACTTATCTGGGGTCAGAGAACAAAACAGCCACTAGATACAGAGGCCAGAAAATGGTGGCACACATGCCTTTAATTCTATCACTTGGGAGGCAGAGATCCATCCGGGTCTCTCTGAGTTCAAAGCCACACTGGAAACAGCCAGGCATGGTGACTCATGCCTTTAATCCCAGGAAGTGATGGCAGAAAGCAGAAAGGTATATAAGGCATGAAAACCAGGAACTAGAGCTGGTTAAGCTTTTAGGCTTTTGAGCAGCAGTTCAGCTGAGGTCCATTTGGATGAGGACTCAGAGGCTTCCATTCTGAGGAAATAGGATCAGCTGAAGAACTGGTGAGGTGAGAAAGCTGTAGCTTGTTCTGCTTCTCTGATCTTCCAGCATTCACCCCAATACCTGACATCAGGTTTGATTTTATTAATAAGACCTTTTAAGATTCTTGCTATACATGACCCTCATCATTACTGGGGCTTGGTTCATAAGGGGGTTGATTTGTAGCTCATGTTAACTGAGCCTTAACTGATCTCTGGAACCTATTTCTAGAAGTTTCATTTAGTTTAGTCCCCCATTTTTTTTTGATAGGGTCTCACTATGGAACTCTGGCTGGTCTATAGCTGTGTAGACCAGGCTGGCCTTGACCCACAGAGATCTACTGTCTGCATCCCAAGTGCTGGGATTAAAGATGAGTGCCACTGTGCCTGGCCGGTTGCTGTGTGTGTGTGTGTGTGTGTGTGTGTGTGTGTGTGTGTGTGTGTCTGCTCCCCAGTTCCACCGAATGCATGTGGAAGTCAGGGGACAACTTTATTCTCTCCTTTCAACTTTACATGGGCTCTGGGATTTGAACTCAGGTCACCAGGCTTACACAGCAAACACCTTTGTGTGCTGAGCCGTTTATTGGCCTCATTCAGTCTTTTAATTTTAAAAATCACTTATTTTGCTTTTTTTTTGAGAGTCAGGTCTTACTTTATATCATAGGCTGACCTCCATCTTGCAATCCTCCTGTCCCAGACTCCTGAGCACTTTGATTACATGTGTGCACCACCACGTCCAGATTTGTTGGGTCCTTAAAACATACTAAACATACTCGGTTTGGGATTCTGTTCCTGAGCATTTACATGTCTGCAGACTCCGTAGGTCTTTCTCATGCTGGCTACATCATCATGGTTTTGCGATGTGAGGTAGGCAAAATCATGCTCTCCAGCCCTCCGGTTGCAGGGATTGCTAGGTGCAGCCCTCTAGGGAAAACCACATTTACTTCAGCCAGTCTTACAGACTGTCACCAACAGGGAGCCCCTGTCATTGGGAGAGTTGTCTGGTATAGGAAGTGGCTTCTGACTTGCAGCTGAAGGCAGCCTGTGGCTGTGGCTCATAGGAGGGCCTGGTGAGGTCCTCTACCTCCCTACTGTGGCCGGTGGCTGATGGCCTGCTTTGTTTCTTCTTTTTCGGGTAACAGCATTACTGAAAACTCCCACCCATCCCAATTTACTTAAAGAGGATGGGTCATCTTCTGGCTTTCTTTGGGGGTCTTAATCTAAATAGCCACCTTGCCTATGTCTCAAGCTCTGTCTTCACCTCTCCACATACCAGAGACCTTGAAAGCAAAGGCTGAGGCCCACCAGTGTTAGCAGCTGCTTCTAGGTCAATGCCTGTTGAGTACCTACCCATTTCTTTCTGGTCTTGCTTTTCACTTGCTCATCCTGCCAGCTCCCCAAAGCACTACATTTTTTTTTATCCAATATGTGTGTGTGTGTGCGCGCGCGAGCGCGCGCGCGCACACGCGAGTGTGTGTATGTGTGTGTGTGTTTGAAAGTGAGAGAGAGAGAGAGAGAGAGAGAGAGAGAGAGAGAGAGAGAGAGAGAGAGAATGAATGAATGAGTATATGTGTGACATAAACAAGTGCTGGGGAATATTATTTTAAGGTGTATTACTTTTGTTTATGTTGCATTTGTTTAACTCTGTGAAGCTGTGCATAAAGAGCTGAACAGCCAATAGTGAGGCAGGAGAAAAGACAGGCGGGGCTGGCGGGCAGAGAGTATAAATAGAAGGAGACATCTGGGATGAAAAAAGAATGAAGTAGCCAGAGAAGGAGGAGGACATCAGGGCCCAGCCATCCAGCTACACAGCAAGCCACAGAGAAAGAAACAAAGAAGGTATACAGGAATAGAGAAAGATAAAAGCCCAAAGGCAAAAGATCGACAGGATAATTTAAGTTGAGGAAAGCTGGCTAGAAACAAGCCAAGCTAAGGCTGGGCACTTATAATTAAGAATAAGCCTCTGTGTGTGATTTATTTGGGGGCTGGGTGGCAGGTCCCCCAAAAGAGTAGAAAAAAAAGCCAAACCAAAGGGGGAAAAAAAAAAACCAAAACAACAATAACAAAAGAGCAGGAAGGTTTCTCGCAGTATCTATTCTACGTTAATGCTGGTACATTAGATCTTGATGGCCGTGTAGTGAGTGTCTCATCTCATTCTGCCCACAGAACTTTGAGGCACACCAGGAATACTCCCCATTACACAGATGAGAAATCTGCTAGCTGTCCATATGGTACAGGCAATGCCAGAATTGAAAGTAAATCTGTGTGATTCCAGAGCCCAGGTCTGTAGCAGGCTTTCTTTGGGACCACCAACTAACTCCCAAATCATGACATAGAGGCTCAATACTAATTATGAATGTTCCGTCTTATTTTATGCTTGCCCCACTAGCTCTTATAACTTAATTTAACCTGTTTCTCTTCATCTATGTTTTGCCTTGGAGCCTTTACCTTCCTTTCATTCTGTATGTCCTACTTTGCTATTTCTTCCATATCTGGCTGGCTGGCCCTGGGCATCTCCCTCTCTTTCTCCCTTGTTCTCTCCTCTCTTGAGTCTAGATTCCTCCTCCTACTTATTCTCTTTGCCCATCAGCCCCACCTGTCCCTCTACTGCCTACCTATTGGATGTTCAGTTTTTTTATTAGACCAATCAGGTGCCTTAGGCAGGCAAAACAACATATCTTTACATTGTTAAACAAATGCAGCATAGACAAATATAACACACCTTTACATAGTCAAAGTAATAATTCTACAACATTTTACTCTTGTCTAAATAAAAAGGAAAGGTTTTAACTTTAATGTAGTAAAACTATATACAATAAGAATAATTATCAAGTAAGAATTACATTTACAATATTCAGTCCATTTGTGTTTGGCAAATTCAGAGAAAATACTCCATTATTTATCCTACCTTGGTGAGTCCAAAGTTTTGTACCTAATTTACCTTCTAACATAACTAAGGAAACCTGTAACTATAACTACCTAGGGAAACTGCATCTGTAACTAATTAAAGAATTCCATAAAAGATCCCAGAAGGATCTAATATTACCTGAGTAAACAGGAACTGCAGTGCATGCCACTTTCAAAACTATAGAAATGACAGAGACATCTGGCTGCCTGGACAGTCACCCATGGTTCCTCTTTAATGTTAGAGCATCCATCTTTAGCCTACATGCCTAGACTATCTGGTAGGCTTTTCTATGAAGCAGGAATTTTGAAAGACTGTCCCATCTTGTCTTGGCAAAGTTTGGCAGTCACTTTCCTTTGTGTCCTGCTTGTCCAGTTTATACAGCATACTGTCAGCAGTCAAGGCAAGGGCAGTTTCTTGCCCAAATGGCTAGTTTTGTCACAATTAAAGCAAACTCCATATGAAGGTTCTTAGATGCCCATCATCTTCTCTAAAGTAAATTGGTACTGCCAGGAACAGATATGTCTCACTGTCATAAAAAGCCTTAGGTTATTAAACATCTTAAATGCCACATTGTGTAGGTCTCTAAAGCATTTGAAGAGCATCTGTCTATTTAAAATATATCTGTTTAACCTTGAAAACATACCTAATATGACTACAAGTTTGATTGTTATAGATGACTAACTGCTAACCTGCATTTCTTAATTATACATTACATTTTTAAATGAGCTGCATAAGCACAATACCCCAAACAAGAGTAGAAACAGACATACAGTATAACAAAAATAACTTTGAATTTGTATAAATATACCAAAATCCATATCAATGTAAAATATTTGAGGCTAATAGGTGTCTTTTTATCCTATTTCCCTATATACCCCCTAAATGATGACAAATATCCATAAACTACAGAATGACCAAAAGCCATCCACACACCACCTCTTGGGAATGTGAATGTTGTGTTCTCTAGACTGCTTCCTGTTGTCTTGGGGCAATGGCATCTTTAGGGGACCCTGAGAAAATTGAAATAATGGTCAAGTCCTGGGAAAACTAGTTGTAACATTTGTTATCCCATCTCAGAACTGTTTGCATGCTGAGGGATCAATATACATGTCACCCATCTTGCAGTTTTTCTTGGTTTATTTCTTTATGTCTGCAAAGATTTTCAGTAGATCTCCCCCTATTAACTTATTGACCTCTATTAACCTTGAAGGAATCCACAGCCTTTTGTTTCCTGGTTAATTCAGCAGTACCCTTTTGCAATCCAGTGTCTCTCAGCAGCTGTCATTTGCTCATCAGCATTCAAATAATTCAAAGTCAACACAACACCATACAAGATCCAGACTCCCTGTGTATTTCCCATTTTTACGTGGCTTATTCTTTTTATATTACTTTACTCTCTCCTTAAAGACTTTATTATTTATTAACTATTTACTTTTTCTATGACTGTCAATACCCATTTCCTTTTCTTTCTTAAACCTATACACATTTTAAAACACACTGTGACCTGTTTAAAGATTTTTCCATCTGGACCTGTCTTTACTGTGTGTCTCTAGCCTTTTCTGATAATGTGAGCCAAACCTTAAACTGTTAAGCAACTTGGTGTTGGTGGCTGGCTCTGCCCTGCTCGGGTCCATGAAAGCCAAGGTTTACACCCCATGAACCTGGCAGAGAGCTGTGTTCAACTGGGAACAGAACGTAGCATCTAACCAGGGGCTACATTCAACCACCCCAGCTCTAGGAAGCTGGTGCCTGCAATATGGCAGGCATTTTTACTTAGCTTTTTGTTTCTACTTAATGTGTGGACTGCTCAAGTGCTCACTGTACGGCAGAGCCTCTTAAAGGAGCTGTATCTGTTTGTTTGTTTTCAGTTTTTTCAGACCCTATGTGGAAATATGGGCTCCATGTTGGAATGCCAAATGTATCAGGCTTTCTTTTGGGCCACCAACCAGCTCCCAAATCATGACACAGAGACAATATTAGCTATAAATGCTTGGTCTTATCTTATATTTGTCTCACTAGCTCTTATAACTTAATTTAACCTATTTCTTTTCATCTATGTTTTGTCTCAGGGCTTTTTAACTTTCTTTCACTCTGTATGTCCCACTTTTCTGTTTCTGCTGTGTCTGTCTGTCTGTCTGACCCTGGGTGTCTCCCTCTCTTTCTCCCTTGTTCTCTCCTCTCTTAAGTCTAGATTCCTCTTCCTACTTAGTCTCTGCCCACCAGCCCTGCCTATCCCTCTACTGCTTACCTATTGGATGCTCAGCCTTTTATTATACCAGTCAGGTGCCTTAGGCGGACAAAACAAGGTATCTTTACATTGTTAAGCAAATGCAGCATAAACAAATGTAGCACACCTTTACATAGTTAAAGTAATATTCCACAACACAGATGTGTGGCTGTGAAACTTGTGAAGTCAGGGTGTTGTGTGACTCAGGGTCTGGCCTGGCTCTGGGCCAGTACAACAATCACATTGTCAAGGGAACTGGTTGGTTGCCAGGGATGAGGCCTGTAGGGCAAAGGGACATCAGGTGGTTGGTCTCCTCAGACAGTGGCGTTGGCTTCTTTATGGTGTAAAGATGGACACACACAAGAGTGGGGTTCACTGAGCATCTTCAGCTAGTACAAGAGTTCAGCATCCTCGGGGAGGTGAACACGGGTAGACAGAACACTGTAGGCGGTTGACCTATTACAAAGGGAGGTCCTCTGAGCACAGCTCCAATTCAGACTTGTGGAGCCCCCCAGGAATGCCCCCAGGACAAGCCTCCTTTCCACTAAGTGTCTTGGGACCCTTGTAACTGCCTCTTTTTCTCTCCTAGCCCTGTTCTTCAATCTGGTCTTCTCTTGAGGCCCTAGCCTGTGGCTTCCTCTCACCATCTGGCCTAGGATCTGACTCCTGAGCTCAGGCCTAAGGGGACAGGGGAGCGCAGACTTCAGCCCCTGCTTCTCCTCGGCCTGTGCCCCAGTGGCTAGGCAGGCATGTGCCAGGATCTCAGCTGCTCCTGATTCCTCCAAGGGACAACTGTTTGAACAGAGAGGAAAGAGGTCGAAAGGGTTAGTAACAAGGAAACTAGCCCATGTCCAGATGTCCAGAATAAGACATCCTTCTTGAGTGGCATCCTTTTCCACAGTGTTGTGTTTGGCAACTGGGACACAAGACAGGCAATGTTCTCAGGAGAGCCTCTGCAGTTCCTGGTGATCAGCTGAGTCCGGGCTCTGCTGCTGTCTACCTGCATGATGGTGGGCCTTCTCCAAGCCTCCCCGCAGGAGAGGATGCTGTTCGGAACTACTTCCTGGAATGTGGAAGACACTGTCAGGCCCCAGCCACATTCCCTTGACCCTGCTAAGAGATCACCAGCCATCTCTTCTCATTCTTCATCCTCTGGCAGAATGGAAAAATAGTCTAGAAAGTTAAAATCCCAAGACTGCTGTCCAGGAAGCCTATGCGTGGGAGTGTAGGGGTGTTCCTGGACACACTTTTTCACCCTTGGTGGGATCCCGATGTGTGAGGTCAATAGACTCAGAAGGTCCCCACGACACAGTCCTAGATGGCCACATTGGTGACCTGCTCATGAGTGGTCCTTGGAAAGAATTACCTTTGTTTTTATGACACACTTTAGTCATCCCTTGGGCCTCCAGAGGTCACCCTCACACATGCTCACATGGTCGTTGTCCAGGCTCTGGTTGTCAAGGTGGCCCCATGCTAGACAGGAGGCGAGAGGCTGCACTGGACAGCCTACGCTGCCCGTCTGCTCTCAGCACCCACCCTGCTGGTTGCCTTTTCTCTACCCACGGCCTGGAGGGCGCTCTGCGGCCCCTTCTGATTTGTTGTTCAGTGGTTGCAGGACAAGCAGATGCCCACTTACAGGGAGAAGGCTGTTGCTCTGGGACTACCCTGCCCACCATTTTACAACCACAGAATCCTTTCGTTTGGAGACAACCCCATGTGTGAGGAGGCTGCCGTCTGGGTGGCTGTATGTTTTCGACCTGTGGATCTTGCTCTGTGAATGGCAATGGATGTTGAGTTTCTTTTCTCTGGAGACTGGGGAAATGGCTCAGAGGGTAAAGAGCTTGCTGTGCAAACGAGAGTGTTGGAATTCAGGTCCATAGCACTTGTTGGATAAAAACACATGTGACAGTGGGCAAACCTTTATAATCCCAGAGCTGGAAGGTAGAGACAGTCCCAGGGACTTGATGGCCAGCCAGCCTAGCCGATCAGTAAGTTCCAGTCAGTTTCAGTGAGAGATGCTTAAAAACAAAACATAGGTGGAGATCTGTAGAGGAAGACTCAGCATCTACCTCTTCCTGCCCCTTCCCAAATGTTCTTTCCCAACTAAGACAGTAAAACCTCCATTCAGAGCATTGTACCAGATGGCAGGCCTTGGCTGGCATGAACTGGGGGAGACTCCTTGTTTCCTGTCATCATGGATGTCTAAGTGGGGTGATCATTCTGTGACCTGCCTCAGAAATTGATACTCAGGGAGCTTTGGCTAGGACTTGCCTTGATCTAGTCTGACTGGCTAGGGCTGGTCCATGGTGGCCTTGTTCTCTTCTCTCTGTGGTGGCTGCTGCTGCTCACCGACTGTCTCAGATTCCACTGCCACATGAGGAAATGGGAATCCTCACTGCTCCCATTTCACAGATGAGGGCAAGTGACCCACCCAGGCGCCTTGGAGGTGGGAAGCCTGATTGGAAACCAGGATGGCTTGGAAGCAAGGGAAGAGATGGGAGTCTTGGAATTGGGTTGAGCGTGGGGCTTCCTGGTGGTAGGAATCCTCCCCCAGGTCCTTGGGCAATGCAGCTCAGGACCAGGAGCTGATCTCCCAGGGAAGTGGGTTGGTGAACCTCTCCTGGAACAGGGGGCAGAGAGACCAACACTGTGGGGCGTTGTGTCCCCTTCCTGGGTGGTGTTTCCTCCTAAACTGGGAAAGGGGAGATGGGGGAGACCCCAGAGACTACTCCAAGCATGCAGACAGAAATCTGTTGGCAGCTTTGTGAGGCTGTGACCAGAGCTGGGATTTGCTGCATTTCTCCAGCTGGGCAGAGTGAGGAGAGAAAGGGCATTCCAGACAGAAAGACGTGGCCCACCCTTCCTTCCTGTGCTGACCTCGAGGCCAGTCTAAGAAACCAAAGGAGATGGGTCACCTGCAGCTCGTTAACACCAAAATGCTATTCTCAAGGCCCAGGTAAGGTAGAATTATTATCACTGAGGCAATCCCACTGTGGTGTGACATTTTATAGTTGACTGACATTGTCAATATTGTTCTGATATTTTCTGAGCACTTACTATACTCCACTTGCTGCTTTGGGACTTAGTCCAAGTTACCCTGGACAGCACCTTTGCATGAACATGCAAGGTGCTCCCTCTGAGGAGGCAGCAGAAGGCCACACATCCCTGGCTTGCCGAGTGAAAAGGTCTAGATCTCAGCCCTCTCTGGGGCTTCTTGGCTGGGCAGTTAGGCACCTCCCGGACTGCACCATTGTAGTGATTTTGGGGGAAGAGATCTCACGATCTCCATTTGGCAGATGAAGAAATGGAGACTAAAAACTCGAACAGCTAGGAAGTGGCCCTGTCAAGGGTCCAGGCCAGATCTCTCGGAGCCCAAAGCTGATGTAACTCACCACAGGACCCTTCATTTTATAACCTCAGAATTTGATAGGATGCTTGGCTGTACTGGGGGATGGTGAGTGGCGGTGGGGGCGGGAGGTGGGGTGGAGAGAGGTCCATCCATAAAGATGCCTTTCATTAAAACCTTGTTATGACCACACTTGTGTAAAAAGCAGATGATTTGCTACAGTTTTATAGTCATCAGTAGAGGAAGAAAAAAAAAAAACCCACAACAGTTTGTAAATACTATTAGGTTCTCTGCCACTTTGTTGAATTCAGCTGGTATTTTAGGTATTGACTTTCTTAGCTATCAGCTTGACTATATAAATCCAGTTGACGTGTCTTTATTCAGATAAAACTCTAATACTGCAAGTGTAGCAAATTAGATGCAAATGCCCCCTTTTTATTTTAAGTATACTTAAAGCTGCCTTTCCAATGCAAATTTTATAGAAATCTCAACCAGCTAGGACAGACGTCTTAGCTGTCAGCGGGCAAATGCTTTCATTTTGGTCCCAGGCAAGGGAGCTGCCTGATTTTTTTTTTTCCCTTTTGCCCCTGCAGACTGAGATAATTAAAACTACAGAGGAATTGTTTTAAATATACATGATGCACACAGTTCCTTAAATTATGGGAGAGTGCATAAATTCACCCATTACCATATTTGATAGCCCTCTTGCTGACCAAAGCTGGGAGGTAGGGCCAGTGGGTGGCGTCACTCTCCATGACACCTTGTTTCCCTTGTCAACCATCTTTAAGATCCTGTCACTTCAACTGGTACATCCTTAGGAGCTCTGGTGAGGGTTCAAATAGAGCTTGTGAACACCCTCATTAAAAGGGAATTGCTGTGGTGTTTTTTTCCTTCTTCTTAAGAAATAAAAATGTTAATAGTAACTTTCCCCCTTTCCCCAGCAGCTTTTCAGTCTCTCTGGAATACATATCCATTTCGGCTTTGATTTGCTGAGCTCCCCGAATGAGTTTATCCAAACAATGTGAATTTACTCAGATCTCTCTCAAATCCCACATCTCTTGTGGTTGATAAAGCTGACTTCAGCTAAGAAGGGTGGATCAGTGTGATTTGAAATCCACATTGGAAGTGATACGGGCTTTGCTGGAAATGATAAAGCACAGTCAAAGGCTGTCGGGAGGACATGGGTGAGTGGCAAGAAGTTTGGTGAGGCCATCCTGGCTTCCTGCTCTTCCAGAATCCAGGTGGAGGAACAAGGGCCGGGCGGGCTTTGCTTGGGCAGACACTTACATCTTGTGGATGACGCGAATGATAGTTAGACAGGACATCTACTTCATGCTTTATCACTACAAAATGACAGCCAACCCTTGATTCACAATGGGCAGTCTCCTCTTGTGAGGTTTGGGGTGGCTGTTGCCATCTTTACCATCATGGCTCTTGACACTCATTGAAAAGAATCTCCCTTAGCCCTTCCCGAGCACTCTGGCTCCTGGACTCAGCACTTTCTTATTTCCTCCTCCCTGCCCTACAAAGCCACGTAACCATCACACCCATTTCAGGGAGGCGGCACTGGAGCTAAGTTTGAGTCTACAAACTAGCTCACAACTCCTTCAGGGTTTGCCCAGGTCCTTGTTGTGATTCACAGAGGACAATGCGTCCTGAAACGAAGGGGAAGTAGCCCAAAGATACTTGGACATCAATCCTTTCTCCTCTGCTTCTAGACTGGGTCTGACCGACTCACTGAAAGATGAGTTGGCTTGGACCATGGTTCTAGAGAACTTTCATAGAATGTTCTGGATTGTGCTAACCTGTGGAGTGGCATGGATGGGGATGGGCAAGAGCAGAGACCTGAGTTCTGAGACAAAGCAAACTGGCCTTCCTCAGTGAGTGGAATGTGAGGGGATAGGGCTTCTCACTCTTTCGCTGATGGAATCTGGGCTCAGTAGCTCGTGTGTGTGTGTGTGTGTGTGTGTGTGTGTGTGTGTGTGTGTGTGTGTGTTTGTGTGTGTAATAGAAGGTGAGGCAGGGATATATCATCCCCGGCCTCTATCCACTAGATGCCAATGATACCCTATCCCAAGTTGTGACAACCAAGTGCCCCGTGGCATTGCCAAGTATTTCATGGGAGGCAACCTGGCCACGGCAGAGAAGGACCATAGTTTAGTGGGACTCCTCCAGAGCCCAGAGTCCTTATTTTCTTGAAAAGCCAGGTTGCATTGGTCCCTCCTCCCATTCCCTTTGTCTCTGAAGAGCCCACTTTCACACGCCCTTCTAAGCAGCCAAGCAACCTTCCTTGGAAATAGCGGGATCAGAGGAGCTTTGCCACGGAGCCCTCATTTCTAATTACCGTAATTACTCCCTCTCGAAATCACCAGAAGGCCCGCTGGATAAGGCACTGGGCTTCTCCTAGCTGCCCTAATCTCTGCGATTCCAACTGGAATTGATGAATGAGCTCTCTGAGCACGTGGCTAGCCTATGTATGTGTGTTGAGAGCACAATGGCTAGGCTAGGGCAAATGTGGCCACTAATTCTTCCCAGCTCCCGTCCACGGTCCCCTCGCAGGCCAGGCCCAGTCTCTCCATAGTGAGGGCTCATTACCGGCTGAACTGAATTGGAGCTGACCACTCTTCCCTTGTCTCAGGACCACTCCTCCCGTCACCATCTGACACCTGTGCTGTCTGGCCTGACCCGGAGGCTGGTGTTTTCTAACCTACCAGACAATAATCATCAAAGGGCAGTTTAACATCTATTTAGGCTGGAAAAAAGGGGGGGGGTCAAAAACTTCCAAACGTCATCTGTAACACAAACAAATCCCTTCCAAGTAGGTTATTTTCCTGGTTAATGACCAATTGTCTGCCCCGGGGTCTGTCTGTTTCCATTCCAGATGGGAGCAGGGCAGACCAGCCCAATTATCTTTATTAAGCACTCCCCTCACAACACACACACACACACACACACACACACACACACACACACACACTGTGAAAATGAAATGGCAGCCAGTTCCAGTGTACCCTCCATTCCCCGGCTGTCACCCCGGCCCATTTCCTGCCTTTGCCTCATTATGGACAAGTGTGTCCTTTAAGACACAGACTAATGAGGCGGTTTTACGAGACTAATACATTTTAAATTTTAACACGGAGGCTAGCATCTGTAATTGTGCAATTACACATTCATTTAGCACACACTTGCTGGCACCCTCTCTTTCGCTTTAAAGGATAACAAAAATCACACATGACTAAATGTGTCATTTTTCAGGGTTTTAAATCACAAAAGTATAAGAACCTTTCCCCTTCCTGACAGATTTCTTCAGCAAAATTAGTTATTCTTCAAGAGAAAATGACTTAAAAAATGAGTGAGGAAGGATGCAGAGAAGGCTAGATGATACCTTTTCATGAGCTTCTATTTTCAATCCTCCAACCATTTCCACAAATAGACTCTTCCTAGAAAGTGCTTTGAGAACTGAAGAATTAGGGAGGTGCAGAGGGAGAAAGGGAGAGGAAGGGAGAAAGAGAGGAGAGAGAAGTGGGAGGAAGGAGGAGAAGAGAAGAGGAGAGGAGAGGGAGAATGAGAGTCTACCAGACTAACACTCACTGAGAGGAGATGCATCCTGTCTTCAACAAAGGCTCCTGAATTTCCCACCTGACAGTTCTCTATCGGTAGTAATAAATAAGGCTGAATTATTGATGATGAGAACTGCTAATATTATTATGACCTCAATTAAGTGCTTTTTTCAGATGCATTAGTAACAAAGGGTCTTCCCTTGTCCCCTGCTGTTTTTTCCCCCAGGCCCCACTTTACATTAAAATCGAATTGATCAAACCTAGTTGCCATTCGCACAAGAGCGATCACCATAATGGGTCATCTATCAGCATGGCCCCCTCATCAGGCTATTAACACCTTTTGTTGTTACTGGCCCGGGTTCTGTAGCAGCTGAGAGGATCAGACAGGCAGGGCCTGGGATCTGGGAGGATGGTGTGTGTGTGAGGTCTGACATGTGGTACCCTTTAATTACCCTCTTTAACACCCTTACAAAACACTTAGATATTCTCACTTTGGGAGGGGCCCTCACAAGCAGCCTGGCTACAAGATGGCGCCCTCTTTATCTGAAGAAAGGGGTGTCTCCATGGACCCTTGGCGGGCTCCTCCCTTCCACTCACTGCCTCTCTGACAGCCCTGGCATATGGCCTGAACAGGAGGAGTCTCCGTGCTCTGTGACTGAGGGGTTTGGACCTTGGTGGCTGGTTCAAGGGGGTGCGAAGAACAGATTTTCCCAAAGCAGAGGCCAGTGCTTGTCTATAAAAGGCGGTCGGCCCCAGAAGAACAGAAGAACCTCCTGGGACTTCCTGACCCAGGGTGACCCACAGAAGTTCAGGGTTGATGACTTGTAATTTCCCCCAGAAACAAGTGCAAAATTCTGTTTAGACTGTGTTCTTCTGGGGGAGAAAAAAAAAAACACATCTTACATGAGATTTCCAAGTTGGTCTTTGACCTCCAAGAGAGCTAGAATTCTCTTTTCAGGAGCCTGTTGTGTGGAGGAAACATTTAGGTATCTGATCCCACCAGAATCCCAGGCCTCTGGCTTTGGGGCCAGGACAAAAGCCACTGAGATGGCCTATCCACCTGGTGCACTGTCCGGTAGAACTCTCCAGATCTCTCTCTTTATTCCTATCCTGTCTGTATTGTCAACCTCCTTACCCCAAAGTAGCGATGGAAGGGGCTTCCTGGATTGCCCGTCTACAGTCTTCCCAGGTGTCCCAGGCAGGCAGCAGGAGGCAGCTGTTGAGAGGACACAGAACTCTTCCAAGTCATCTTTTTGTGTCATACAAAACCATGAAAACAGCATTACTTTACTTGATTATGAATTAATATACCTAGACATCAGTCCAAAAGGCATTTAAAATTCCCCCAAATGTTGACATTTTGACCTGTCTCAATTTCTTTCCTTCTTTTCTTCATTTCTTTTCTTTGGGGGATACTTTTTCTTTATAGCCTAGGCTAACCTTGAACTTGCTAGATAGCTCAGGCTAGCCTCAGTCTCCTGCCCCCATCTTCTTTTCTTTTTAAATAACAACTTTACTGGGGATCATTGAAAATATTTTAGAACGGGACTATACACTTTGTTTCTCAATTTTATTATTTTCTCTGCAAGACCTCTTTCCATGAGAGTAAATGTTAGTCAGCCGTAACGGTTTTAAGTGACTTCAGAATATCTGACGGAGGAATTGTGTTCTTGGGGTGCCTCCCCTCCGGCTAGGTTTGTCTGTGGTAATGGTGGGTGTTGCACTGGCTGTCCTCAGACCAACATGTCCTTACTCAGTTATGTCTTCAGATGGGCTGTGAAAATGTGCGTTCTAGCTTATGAGGGTTATGTCATTGTTCAAGTTCACAGTACAGGCAGGCTGCAGCATCAATGCTACTTCAAGCTTGCCCGTCAAAGGTTTGTGCAAAGCAAGGTGCTTTGGAGAGAACAGTGGCTTCCGGGCTGACCTGAGTCCAGGTGTGCCTCTGACTGAGCTAGGGGGATGAGGCTCAGACCTCCTGCCCAATGGGATAGATACACAGCCCCTCACCAAACAGTAGGTCAGTAAGGAGGCTTCAAGGAGGGCTAGCTCTGTCCCAGTTCACTTACACCTCGGAGTGCTGTACAGATGTGGGCAGACCCATGCCAGGCATTCAGGGAGCTGCTTCTGTGTGGCCCAGCTCCCCAAGAGGATGATGGGTAGGAGGCTGTGTGGTCAAGGGGTACTCAGCCTAGAAGCCCTGGGCGTCTGTTAGCTCAGCCTGGTGGCTTCTCAGCCTACATCGTCTTAATTCAAGTTGTCATTCATAGACCAGCAGAAAACTAAAATCAATAAAGGTGAAAGTGGGCTTTAAGGGCAACTAAAGCTGCAGAGGAAGAGGGAACAGCTTCCATTCCCTCGGTGGGCTACATTGCTTCTGGCTATTTAGGACTAGATCTAGCAGCCATGTCTTTAAAACAGAAGAAGGTAGGGAAATACAAGTAGACCTCTTTTAAAGACAGCCGTGGTATCTATCCATCAGGCGAGACCCAGGGCCAGGCCATCCTTGGGCTACAGAGAACAGTGGGGTGAATATCTGGGGGGAGTTTGGATTTTCTTTCTTCAGAAAATAGTGTATCTGTCTGCTGATTGCTGTGCTACTTTCTGTAAGTCTGTGTATCTCTCTGGGCCATAGTTGTCTTCACTGGAAAACAAAGTGAGGTGTAGTAGTTTTCAGCCTATTCTATGAGGAACTGAAGCGGATGGACAGTGGGGGGTCAGGAGAGGAGGGACGTCGGGGTCAGGTGGCGAGCGTGCATCTGGCCACTGTGTCCTGACAGCTACTCTGGGCCCCTTTCAGTGATTTCATCTGAGTTAGAATTTCACACAGAGACAAATGCTTGGAGATCACCGGGTGGAGGGCTTCCCAGTCTCCCCTGCCTTGGCGGGGCTCTGGCATCTGTTGTACCTTTACCAGTCACCAGAGGAAATCTGGCTTGGCCTTAATGCCACCCTCTTCCCATGGCCAGGAGAGACCCAGCGAGGGTAGAAAAAGAAGTGCGAGCCTTCGGGGTGAGTAGAAAAAGGGGCGGGCTTAGGGGTGAGGAGGTGCCAGTCCTATCACTCACGTGACACTGAAGGATGCTTCTGGGACATTGTGGCTCAGCCCACCTAGTCCCTATCTCATGGACCCAGAGGTCAGAGGAGCCAGGGGACCCAGATGCCAATCCTCAAGACAAGGTCTTGGAAACCAAGAGACAAGGACAGCAAAAGCTCAGGATGCGAACACACCATTTGTGTGTGTGTGTGCGCGCGCGCGCGCGCGCATGCGGTGGTAAAATTATATGGCCCAGTCTGTGTGTCAAGGCTGGGCATTAGTTACATGAGACTCTACTGAAGGATCGGACCATCTGGGCATTGTCGCCTGTGCTGGCTAGTTTGTTTGTTTGTTTGTTTGTTTTGTTTTGTTTGTTTTTGTCAACGTGACACAAACTGGGTCACCTGGGAAGAGGAACCCTCAGCTGAGAAAATGCCTCCATCAGATTGGCCTGTGGGCAAGTTTGTGGGGGAATTTTCTTGACTAATGAATGATTGCCGTAGGAGGACCCAGGCCACTGTGGGCAATACTACCTTGGGCATATGTGGTGCCGGCATGGGTATGAAAAGCAAGCCTGAGCACAGCTTCGCTCCATGCTTTCTGCTTTGGAGTCTGCCTCCAGGTCCCTGCCTGGCTTCCCTTGATGATGAACTGTACTCTGGAAGCTAGAACAAACCCTTTCCTCCTCGGATTGCTTGGGTCCCAGTATTTACCCAGCTATGGACAGCAAACTAGAGTAGTGCCAAAGGGCCCAAGCGTCATCCTGGATGGGAGGGGGAGGAAGGTGGAAGAAGCTTCCTCTCACCTTCTGTTCAAGCCATTGCTACATGAAGTGCTCAGGCTCCAGGCAACTGTTTCCTTGTAAGTCTGTAATCAAGAGGCCCTTCCTACTTCTAGATTCTGGAGTTTGTGGGACATGCATGGAGTCTTGCCGTCCGCATGTAGAAAACCTCTCTGGCCAGAGAGTTGTTAGAAGCATGCTGACCAGTATTTGCAGCGCGTGGTATAAACCGACCCTTTGGGAGAGTTTTCTCGGTGGCTGCTTCTGACTGGGAGCTGGCCTTGAGGGATGGCAGTGCCTTCCCCTATTGACAGGAGCTGGCAGGAGTTCTCTGGAGCTCTGAGCAGTGTGTGCAGCGGCCTTCCTGTGCCTGACTCACCTCCACATCCAACAGCAGACATCCAGAGGGTGCTGTGGGTGCTGTGCGCACTTGGCTGCAAGGCCCCCAGGTCAAGTGATGCAGAATACATACTGGCCCTGCTCAGCCCAGCTGCTGCCCTGACCCAATGGTGGCCCCAAATTTCTCTCTGTGTGTCTTTCCTGTTGGCATCACTGGGTTTTATCTAAAGAGGCGCTGCCATAGCTTGTCACTTTTATGGGACTTTCACTCTCCCATACATTGCCCAGTGCCCTCCCTATATATGAAGGCACTTGATTCAGCAACTCAGCTGAGGTTCCCATCCCACAGATGAATATGTTGAGGTTCCAGATGGGACTCAGAATCTAGAGGCTGTGTAACCCTGAGGCTAGTTTTCTTTGAAGCCATAGACCACTGCATTCAAAGGGAGAGAGATGATGGGGACCTTGGATATTAATCTTAACACTTATGCCCCATTTCTTCGGGGTGGTGGGATTCTCTATTTGTAGGGGAACCTTCATCCTAGCAGACTAGATTCTCAGCATTCATGGGGGATAATAGCATAAGTTTTGCTCAGTAAGAAGGGTAAGGTGGCTGAGCCACTACCACGGCCCTCGACAGATGGAAGCATTGAGTGTGCAGAGTGAGATCTCTTCAGGACCACAGAGTCCTGTGCTTCTGTGACCCCCTTCCCAGGGCCTGGCCACCAAGATGTCTCCTATTCTGTTGGGTGATGGGGGAATGACAGGGGAGAGTCTATGTTCCCCAGGGCCAGGGGCACTCAGAGCACACATCTTTGGGGGAGCCCCTGTATCCTTCTGGCTGAGTTTGCCCAGTACACTGACAGTCAGGCCTGGTTCCCCAACAACCCAGGAAGGTGCTGAGCCCTTGTTGCATAACTCTTAATTTTTGGATGGCAGACCCTTGTTTATTTTATGTGACAGTCACTTCCTTCCCCCTGCTGTAACAGAATGTTCTGTGGTGTATTTTATGATCTTTAATTAAGGGGGCTTAATTTGGTTTTGAGGCATCCTTTGTTAGTTAGAGACACCCTCGGGTGTTTAAAAGCCAGCTTTGGAATCACTGCCATCCAAGCCTGCAGTCTAAGCCAGACTCCGTCCTTGGGACCTGTGGTAGTGGCAGTTTAGAGTAGAAGGCCATGGTGCCCCCTACCCACTTCAGGACTCCATTGAGAAACTGGAACTTTTCCCATTTGCTTTGAAAAAAAAAATGAAAATTGGCCCATCTTCCAAGGAACATACCCTACCAGCCCCCCAAATGGACCATGAGCCAAAATTATGTTTGAGAAGGGGACGGACCATTTAGATGACAAATGGGCTTCCAGGCGCTGTCAGAGAGTCCAGGCGGGGAGGACTATTAATGGTCACACAGCGGCAGCCACATCTGTGATACCAGAGCCAGTCGGTGGGTCCCCACTGCTGTGTTTACTGCTCCTTAATGCGGCATTGTTTACTCACAATTAAACCCTTTACCATTAATTTAACTTTCAGATGCTGAAATTGGTCACACAGCCTCAAGTCCCCAGGCCCGGACAGATGTGTTCTATACACTTGTTTAAACACGGTGCTCATTAGGAAGTAAGGCATGTAGAGCAAGTTGATTACACCACAAAGCAGGACGCTTTATCACGGGGGCCTCTCCGGAGGCGGCGGGAGGGGCTGTCAGCTGCCACTGTCACTCTCCTGCCCCTCGGATCCTGAGTGACAGCCGGCCCGCCACCTCCTCAGCTGCCTGCTCGGAAGTACACAGCTTCCCGTCAGAGCGCCACCGAGCTGCCTGGGAGGAGGTATTAATTGTTGTCAGCGTTCATTTCACACCCCAGATAACAAACGAGAGCCACCCTGGCAGTGTGCGAGGAAGATAAACAAGTTGCCTGAGCCTCTGCAATTAAACATGCTTGCATATTTAACGGAGACATTTCCTGGAAAAATGCAAACTGCTCTGAGTAGACACCACACAGAGGTCCTTCCAAAAGACACAGGGTCCTGTGACGTGGAGGCTGTCTACTCTATGTGGCTCAGAAGCGGGAGTCTCTTGGGGAAACCCATGTCTTCTACGGCTTTCCTCTCCTCTCCTCTCCTCTCTCCTCTCCTCCCCTCCCCTCCCCTCTCCTCCCCTCCCCTCCCCTCTCCCCTTCCCCCCCCTCCTTTCTTTCAAGACAGACTCTCTCTAGGTAGTCCAATCTGGCTTTGAACTCATGATCTTTCTGCTCCTGCCTCTTAAGTAGTGGGAACATGGCTATGTGTCTCCATGCCTGGGTCAAGATCTCTCCACCTTGATCCAAACATTTAGTTTAGTGGGATGTGGGTTTATGTCACTCTACACAACTTGCGCAGCTGATGAGTATAATTAACGATGATTTCCTGCTGCCGTGCTCAGAAGCAGGTGGTCTGAAGGACCAGATACAGGCTATTACTAAGCAGGAATGGAGTCTCAGGTTTGATTGCAGACTGAGAGGTGGTAGTGAATGAGTTCATCTTGGAGTTGCTGGTGGATGTTTTCATCCAGGACAGTTGACTACACCTAAGAATTGGGCAGATTTCCACTTTCTAGAAGTTTCTAGATGCTTCTGTCTCCACTCCTGAGAGGACAGAAACTCACAAACTTTCTTTCCAATTGCTCTTTTTCCTCCCTGCCTTCCTCCCCTCCTCCTCATTTTCCTCCTCCTCTCCCTCAGTTCTTCTCTCCTTCCTTCTCTTCTCTTCTCCCTCTCCCCTTTCATCACCCTCCTTTTCTCTCCCTTCTCCACCCCATGCCTCTTCCCCCCTCATCTTTTCTTTCTCCTCCCTCTCTCCCTCTCTCCCTTCTGTTCCTCCTCCAGCAGAGTTAGAAATGCACTTAGCCTGTAGTAGCCCACCCCTCCTTTTTCTGCCTTGGGGGCCCCTGCCGTTCTAGTTCAGCTTGGATTCTGATGTTCAGAGTGTGCAGAGAAACTGAGGCAGCTGGGAATGGAAGTTTCTTGCTACCCTAGCTGGTCGTTTTGCCCCTCCTTGGGAAAGTCCAAGGCACCACCCTTCATGGCAAGCCCTCTGTGGACATCCTTGCTCTGCCTGGGCCGTCTCTGTCTGTATCAGTTCCCTTTCTGGTGTCCTGTGCCAAGGCCACCTCTCCCTTCTTCCCACCCTCCAATGGGGGCAGATCTTCAGTTGTTCAGGGCACTCTTCATTTTTTTCCTTTGTGGCATTTCAGATAATAACACTCATGACTTGAGTTATCTGCTTAATGGGTATCATTCCAGCGAAGGTGGCAGGTCTTCATCTCTTGGGGCTCAGGGCATAGCACCCCAAAGTACAACTGCGTGGAAATGTGACACTTTAAAGTACACTTCTTTGGAATTTTGGAGCTGGCTATTTTGAGGAGCCAAGGACGCAGGGATAGCCCTGGTCATTTCCACAGCCCAGGGGGGTCTGCGGTGGCCATCTTACATGTGCTTTCTCTGTTGATAGATTCACTCACTCGTAGTTAACCATGTAATGAACATGTTAAGTGGAAAACTTCGGAATAGTTAAGAAGTTAATCAACACAGCAGATTGCCACGGCTGCTTTCTTTGTTATTGCTCATTGGTGCTGATCCCTGGCCGTGCCTAACTTGGTCAGGCATCTGTGCTTCAGAGAGTGCTGCCATGGTCAGGTGTCTGCTGGGGTCCTGTCTGAATCCCGGTGGGTAAGAGGACAAACTGCATTTGCTTGTCTTCAAAATGGGTGTTCTCCTGGTGACTTGCCTACTGTCAGGCTATCCCAGCCTCCATTACGATCTTCTGAGGGCAAAGAGAAGGCGTTGTTTCCTCTGTGCTGAAGACGTTAACAACATGCCCTGTAGTGAGTTGTCCTGGTGACTCAGAGGTGTCCCTGGACACTTTGGAAGGAGTAATATCCTTTCTCCCATGAAAGCCTCCTCAGTCTTGACATTCTGAGGCCCACTGAGGGTGATGTTGCTTTTCTTGGAAAGGGGTCTAAGTGGACTTCCATCTGAGGATGCTTGTGTGCCCTCCCCAGGATCTGTGAATCATACTTTTCCTTCATCCCTGCCGACACCATCGTCTGCCCAAGAACCCACAATGGTTTGTCCTTGGACAATGCAAAGGATGTGACTCTGCCTTGAGGGCATATTTTGGGGAGGTGGAACCTCCATTTATTCATCTCCACAATTGTTTCCTCTGTGCTTTGTGGCTGTCCTGCCTTCTCATCTGACTATGTTACCACTAATAATCCTCATACTGGTAAGGAGTTCTGTATCTTGTGTGTGTGTGTGTGTGTGTGTGTGTGTGTGTGTGTGTGTGTGTGTGTAATATGTCCAGCAAATGTTCTTAATGATACATTCAGAGTCCTGCTCCCCCAAGACCCAGTTTCCACCTCATTCAAATCCATCCATATTCCTAAACAGACCTTGGAGATCAAAATTCCTGACTCCTGTGAAAGCAAAAATACTGTTTGAGCACGCATGCGCGCACACACACACACACACACACACACACACACACACACACGAGGGAGGCTAAATTCCCTAAGCTTTCATTTCCCTTCATGGTTGAACTTCGATGACCCAAATCATTTGCAGGCAATCTATTTAGTTGGCTGGTCCTGCTGACTTCCAGAGGTCAGCACTTCTGGCTGTGTCCCTTCAGGGGCAGCATGTGGCCCCAGCTGGCTATGGGGTGATGGGAATGGGAACAGGGGGGCTATGTTGTCTGGAAGCCACCTTAGGAGTCTGCAGGGTGCCCTGTGCTCTGTAGAGACAGAGGTTTTCAGGGGGAACTTTGGTTTGGGGTTTGCTGGTGGGAGGTGGGATCACAGAGACATTACTGGGAGCAATATCTAGTGATTAGATGCTATCTTCCAGGTGTTTAAAAAAAACCTTTAATATTTTAAGCTGCTTGGAGGCCTCTGGGCACTTTATTAAAATAGCTGCAATTGAGAATACCAGTTGGTGACGATCCTTTCTCTGGATTTTCTTACCAGCACTGGCCCTGGAACCCAGGGTACTTCTGAAAGGGCTCAGAAGCATTTATTGTGCTGGCCTCTGCTTGGGAACAATTGGGGCAGCCACCCATTGAATGGGTGGTGGTGGGCTGGCCAGGCACTTCTGGCCCCTGTCAATCCTTCTCCCAAGCTCTGTGACTTCTTGAACCACTTGACTGAATCGCTCAGAAGTTCCCTCCTCCGAATCTCACACAATCGCCTGTTTTCTCTTTATTAGGCGCTTTGAGGGACATCGTGGTCTACACCTGCCTTTGAAGGGGCCCCCACCACGGTTTTAATGACCTCCATTTGTCAAAGGAAAAGTTCAGAGTTCATTCTTTTGTCCGAGCCCCGGCAACTGAAGCGTCCAGGGTACTGGCTGGTCAGTGATCTTTATGTCACTGGCTCGAAATCTTTCCCTGTGACCCCGCTCATGTCAAAACAGCTAGCTGGCCACTCTGGCCATTGTCATCAGAATAAGGGCTAAGTGATGCTGCTTGGTCATTACGTGTGCCCTGATTGGCAATCAGGGCACAATAGGAGGTCATTAAAGGCCATAAAAGTGCCAACGCTGAGAAAGGAGACTTTGAATGGATCCAGAGGGCCCTGGGAGCCTGGCTAGCCTTGCTAGCCCAGGAGAGGGGCTTGAGCAATCTTGGAGGGGAAAAGTCAACCTGATGGGATTAAGAAGTTTCTCCTCTCCATGACACTTTGAATAACTATGTCCCATGCTACCCTTCACGGCCAGTTTCTCCTTTCTCAGATGATACTGGGATCAAAAGCCAAGCAATGTTGCATGAGAGGACAGAAGGATGCTGATGTCGTCTGGCCCAACAGGAAGTCAGTCCTGTCACTTCAACTAGAGTCAACACACATCTAGGTGCAGACATAGCTCTCTGAAGGGACAGAGGTGGCTTCCTCGGAGTGCTGACTTCATACCAGGCATCTTGCTCTGCTTCGTGGGTGTTAACTCAGATAAGCCTGACACTAAGCCACACAGGCAACAGAACACTTTACTGGGTCTCTTTCCCGCATTGCCTGTCTCAGAGAGGAGCTTCAGATGGACATGGGAGTCTCCTCTCATGTGTAAACAGTGGCAGTTACATTTTATTGAGTAAAGACCTGGGGCTAGGGAACACAGGATCTCAGTCCTTGTGTTGGATCCTAGGGTACACACTGTCACAGTCCTTGCTTGATAATCTGGTAGTTGAAACATAAAGAAGTGGGATGTAGACATTGTCCAGCCCCAAGGTACCAGGACCTGCATTGCTTGTACTGGCTGGGCTGTTAAAACCATTGAGTAGAACATAGGAGAGTCTAGACTCTGCCTTGCTGTGTTGCCTTGGGCAAATCACTTCACCTCTCTGTGACTTAATTGTTGCCACTGGATCTTACTAAGAGTGGGTGATCACTGAACTCATCCAGAGCTTCTCAATGGGGCCCCTTCTCTGACTTAGAATATGAATGGCCAGAGCCATACAGTGGCCATCTTTTGAGGTAATCATTTATTGCAAGGAAAGCCATTGGAAACCTTAGTTTCTGATTTCACAGAGACTGAAGTCCCTGTAAATTTCCTGAGGCAGGAAGACTTGGGGGAAATGTGGAGTTTGCTCTGCATATCTTTGGGCTCTGTGCTTCCCACGGGGGTGTGTGCCCTTCTCCTCTGCCTATTAGGAAACTCCAAAGCAGGATGTGCAATTCCCCAGATAATCCCACATAAAGACAATTCCCAGCCCTTTTAGGGTTACCTTTTTGTTAGTAAGAAAGGGACCCTCATCATCAAAACAGCCTTCTGGCCCCAGAGATCATCTGGGAGTGGGTGGTATGGGCACCAGAGGAAGGGGTCTCATCCTGAGGCTGTTGGGGGCTTCCAGAGCTGTGTTGGCAAGCTTCGTCTGGAGCCAACAAGAAAGGCCCTGGACCCAAAAGAGGGATACCTGTGAGATTCTGGACTAGCTCTGGTGGCCCTCTCAGAGAGTCTGTGTCCCACGGGATGGGGCTGTCCTTAATGTCTGAGAGAAGGAGATGCAGGCCGAAAAATTAGTGCAGATACCTGAGACGGGTTTTCACTGAAGGCCTCACAATTCCCAGCGCAGCCACTACAAACTGATTACTGCTGAGCTCTTATGGTGAGCAGTGTGCCTCTATTGTGGGCCCCAAGAAGTCTGCTCTGATGGAGACAGAAAGAGAGAAAGGGGGAGGAAGGGAAAGTGGGAGAAAGAGAGGACAGAAAAGGGAGAAGAGAGGAGCAAAGTACACACTCACCCCACCTTTCTCTAGGTCAAGGTTCTCTTTGAATGATTAATTTGCCCTCCTTCACATCGAAAGCTGTTGAGTCTGTCTCATGGCCAATCTCTGCATGGGTGATTTATGGTCCTTCTAAACTATGTCTTTCCCTTCATGTCGCCAGGTCTTCTCCACCTCTAATTTTGAAGTCTATCTCATTTTATAGCCCAAGTTGGTCTCAAACTCAAGATCCTCCTACCTCTGTCTCCCCAACGCCGAGATGACAGGCATGTCCCTCTCTTGGCTACAGAATAGAGTGGACTTTTCTTCCTCTTTGTTCGAGGGGATGGGGTCTTGAGGATAGAGGGGAAAGGCTTTGTGGGTGGAATTATTCCCTGGCTCAGAGACTGGTATCTCTGCAACATTTGGAATGTCCATTCTACCGTCGAGGACGCTTCCCTAGGAACATTCTGGAACATGTAGAACTCTTGTTCTCTTGCCTGACGTAGGCTAGGCTCACCTCCACAGATGGAGATTCCTTGCCTCCAGGAATCTCCAAGCACATCTGTCTCTGTCTAGGAGACAGGCAGGATCCTGCCATCATCTCTGACTTTTGAATTCTTGGAACCTGACAGTGTTGGAAATCTCATCTGTCCTGCATCCTGTTCCTTGGAATAGCAGGAATGATGCCTGGGACCTGCAGCTGCTGAAGTTTGCATTATCCAACGATGCCTTTGGGGAAGATGCTGTCAACTTCCAGGTCAGAAAACCCCAACGTGTTTGGCAGTCAGCCTTCAGTCAAAGTGCCAGACATCTACACATTCTGCTGTGGACAGCCATGCTCGCCCAGTGACCGAGGGCCATGCCCGCTCTGTGGTTGACCCTTAGTAGTGTAAGATGGCAGAGCTGAACCATTGGGTCCTCTTTTATTTCTAACATGCTATTTCAGCCATTCCTTCCCCCATTTATTTCATACTTGTTTACTGTGAGGCATACACTATGTATTGGCCTCACAGACATGGAATCACTGAATTCATTTGTGAATGAGATGATATCTTCAGCTCCCACCATCTCACAGGAAATCTGAACAACTGGAAAGGAAGTCTCGGGACCTGGAGAAGGATGAAGGAGGATCTGGGAGGAGAGTTTATGGAGAGATGGATTTCAGATCTCAGAGACTGACAGCTCTTCCAAGGAGTCTTGGCAGATTGCACCTGAAGAGCTGAGTATTCCTTCAGTGGCATTCAAGTGTGGCACAGTGACAGCCTGCAAGGCCTGTACAAGCAATTCCTTCTCAAGAGCCTGGGCAGGAGCTGGCCAAAAGAAGGACCAAAAGGTGTGAGTTTTGGGTAACAAAGAGACATGAGTGAAGGCTAGAAAGTCAAGGGCAGACCCAGAGGAGTCAGGTCCATCCTAGGGTAGTAAAGACACAACTGAGGTTATTTAACACAGCAGGGATGTGATCACAGCCCTAGGAAAGCCTCAGTAGCTGCAGAGGTGAGCAGGTGAGATGTCTGGTCTACAGCGTGCTTTAAGAGTGGTCTAGGTGAGAACCTCATGGGAGAGCTGTCACGCTCTGAACCAAAGGAGAGTCTGGAAGGGCCGGGGAAGAGCCAGGTACCTGACATCAAGAGATGGGGTCCAAATTGCTCAAAGAAGAGAGATGAGTCAAAGATGACAGCTGGGACCCCACGTTCCCACGGGAAGATCACTGTGGGCTCTTTGACTCTGCTGCAGGCATCTTTAGAAGTCAGATTCAGAAGAAGGTAAGTTGGTTTTTTGGGTTTGTTTTCAAATAAGAAAGGATGCTAGTAGTCAGTGGTGTGTGTACAATGTATCCACGTGTTCTGCATGAGGACATTCAACAAGCCACTGGAAATGTTAAAAGTTGTGCCTGGAGCCGGGGAGCCAGCTCAGCCAACATACTGCTTTCTGAGCAAGCGCGAAGACCAGAGTGGGAATCTCCAGGCCTCACTTGAAGTTGGGAGCAGTAGGGCATTTCTGCGACACCAGTGTGCCTGAGGTGAGATGGAAGGTGGACAGGGGGCTCCAGAGAAGCTCACAGACCATCTAGGATGAGCTATGTGGCAGTGAACCACAAAGAGACCAGTGGAAGGTAAGCGCTGACGCCAGAGGTTGACCTCTGACCCCAACCTGTGAACTATGGCAGGTGCACACATTTACTAGCTGGCTTCTGGTGGGGCTGCTCTCCTCAGCTTGTTTGTGGCTTCTTGCTGTCTAGAGCCAGATCTCTGGTGTCTCCTCCTCATGCTATAAGGACAGGCATGACCCTGTTCTACCTGCTCATTTATTAGTAGGTTTAATTTATCTACTTATTGCCCCGTCTTCATGACCAAATTCCCCTTACTTACCCCTCAGGCGGCCTTGTCTTCTGATAGGCACATTGGTCATTGTGTCTTTGACATGTAGACTCTTGGGTGCTTGCCATTTGGCCAGGCACTTTTGCAAATCCTGGGGAAGATTAATATATGAGCAGTGGACAAAGGAACCCCGTGACCTAGGCTACTTAACAACCATTGTGGAAATCTGTTAACTTCTAATGACTTGTGCGATTTTCCCTCGTCCAGACCATAGATTTGGCAATCCTGTGTGGGCAGCATGGAACGGTATGGAACAGCCTGGAATAGCGCACAGAAAGTTGTGCCAAATATCAGGGCAGGCTGTGCCAGAATGAAACATCAATTAGATATTGGTGGTGTCAGGAGATTTCTTTAAGAGGCAAATGAACCGAGTGCCCTGGGGGATTAGGGTCCAGCCTACTGTCTATTCCACTTGGCTATTTTCTCCACTGGGACTACATATCCATCTTGCCAAGTGCTAAGTCAGTGGCTGCCTGGAGCATTGAGGTTCTTATTATTAACCAGAGGGAGCCGTCCTTCCCTCTCTCGGAAGCCCAACCTTATCTGGAGGGACCTCTGTCTCCATGAGCTGTAAAACAGGCTTTTCCCCTAAGCTAACGGCACACAATAGAGTCACATTATGTATAATGATTTTGTAATGTGAACTAATTCCACCAGGGACCTCATGGAAAGTACCACTTGCATTAAACTCATCCAGCAACAAGGACCGAATACCAATTTGGAGGTGACAGCAATTTGCAAAGCTCGCATGTTTGAGACAGTTGCTGGGGTTTCCCTGGGCAAAGGCCCTCGGGGTAGAAATCCACTCCCTGGGTGGCTGTGGGATCCTGGCCCAGTGGTGGTTGGGGGGAAGGCACACTCCCTCTCCACCCGACTCCACGTCCTAGGTATTTAGATCCTGGGCTTCTTGACTGTTTCCATGGTCTCCTCCATCTCCAGGGCAGTTCTGCTGCCTTCAACACAGCAGAGAGGGCACCGGGGCATCACTAGGAATTAATGAGACTCCAATTACAGTTATTTGCTTCAAGGAATTATACTCAGCACTGACCCTCCCAGATAACGGTGCCTCCCAATGCCTTGGTGTCCCTTCAGAAGTTAGTAATTATGAGAAAGATGTACCAGAGGGACACGTGGGAGCCGACTCAGAAGTAAATAAGAGAGACACAGGCCTCCTCTGCAGCAGGGCACCTCAGCCCCACTCTGATGCCTGCGTCGCCTCCCTGAGACTTGTCGAGGCCACCAACACCCAGAGATGAGAGAGAAGACAGGGCCCATCAGAAGCCCCCCTGTGCCATTTTCCTGCCTCGCTAATCTTAATTGAATCCATCTCCCAGGCTCTCTTGACAGTGAAAGATTGATCAAATCAGGGAGGCCAGGCTGGACACCACTCCTAAAAGAAAAAAAAAAATCTTCCCGAATCATTAATTTGTCCATTCTCTCCCATTTGGCCCCATTCTTCACTGTCCTGCAGTCTCCTTTCTCAGTAATCACTCTGGAGTGTTCTTCCCAATGGGCCTGCATGGCCGGAAAGTAATTTACCAGAGGAGGATTTTGCAGGACAGCTCTCTTCTCTCCCTCCCCCCCCCCCCCACCGCGCACATGCTTTGTCCCTTGTCTATGAAGTCCAGTGTGGCTCTAATTAAGTCCAGTGAGGTCTTGGAACACACACTGGTGAGCGGGTCTCCATCCCTCTTCCCCGGAACTGGAAGTACCCAGCAACAGATCGGTAAACCAGAAAGAACATGGGAAACTGTGGGCTGCACCTGGATCTTGTCTTGAAGGGAACTGTGGGATCCCTTCAGGGGCTGCTTCATCCCCCCACCCCCACCCCCAGCTCTTAGGCATCACCTACCTCAAAGTATCTCTGAGGTAAAGTGAGCAATGGCCTGAGACAGACAGAGCCAACTGAGAGCGCTCACCACCCACAGCCATTACGGTTGGTGTGGCCTCTGCCGAAGCATGCTAATGGGCCCCTGCTCCTTTTCTGGCCTCCAAGATTCTATTCTCCCAGCAGTTAAGCCTCTGAAGCATTGGACACATTGTTTTCACCCTCTGCTCAGGCCTCCTATGTTCTGCTTCTTCCTCAGCTAAAGTTCCCGGGGCGCCCATGGCCCGCCAGGCCCTGTGGGAACTGGTCCCTGGTCACCTCCTTGATCTGGCTCTCTTAATACACTCTCTCGCTCATTCCCCTCCAACTGCCCTGGTCTCCCTGGTGTTCCTTAAAGATGTCGCTTTTGCTCTTCCTTCAGCCTCTCAGCCGGCAGTCCCCTGCCTCCCGTGTTCTTCGCTGTGGACACAACCTCTCCCTTCCCTTCACTGGGGCCCCTCACTAAACGCCTGGACTAGATAAGAGGCTTTAGGATCAAGAGTACTGGTTCCTCTTGTGGGTAACTCGGGTTCAGTTCCCAGCACCGGCACATTTGGTGACTCACACCATCTGTAACTCCAATTCCAGGGGACCCAGTACCTCCTCTGGTTCTGAGGGCACCAGGCATGCACATGGTGCTCATACACATCTATGGGCAAACACCAAATACATAAGGTCGTTCTCTTGAGACACATCATTGACCACCCTGAACTACCTCTATCATGCTACTTAGCTTTGCATCTGGAGCTCACTGTCTGGCCCTGTGTTTTGCTTTATTTTCTTTCTCCTGCTACTAGCTTCTAGATCCATAGAAGGCTCTCCTTGCCACATAGTAGATACTTATTAAATATTGTAAATATATAAATGTTTAGTGATGGGCTGTCGAGATGATTAGAGGGTAAAGGTGTTTGCCATTGAGTCTGATGCCTTGAGTTCAATCCCCCAAACCCACATGGTGGAACTGATTCCCATGGTGGCCCTCCGACTTTCATGTGTGCTGTGGCACATGTGTGCCCACACACATATGTACATATGTAAAACAAATGTAAATAAATGAGTAAGTATTAAACATTTTTGAAGATATGTTTCATGAGTGACTGTTACAGTAACAAGATTTACTGTGAGCATGTTAATGACGACGTGGTTGGTGATTCTTGATGGCAAATTTTCATGATTGCAAAATTCATAAGATGTTCTGTCCAGAAAACAAACCGGTCAGGATATGGTGGTGCTCCCCTTTAATCCCAGCCGTCAGGAGGCAGAGGCAGGTGGATCTCTGAGTTTGATGCCAGCCTGGTCTACAGAGTGAGTTCCAGGACATCTAGGGCAGTTACACAGAGAAACCATGTCTTAAAAAAAAAAAAAAATCCAAACAACAAAGATGTTCCATGAATTGAACCTAGAGTCTCACACATGCCAGGCAAGAGCTTACCGCTGAGCTATGTTCTCAGCCTTCGGTCTTCATACTGATCTCCGGCCTCCCACAGCCAAAAGAAACCTGAGTATGAGGGAAGGTCCTGAACAGATTCTCTGGAAACAGGGACTCCCTGAAATCTAAGCAATGGAGGGAGTTGTCACACCAGCTTGCAGTCTGGCAGCATCTTCCATCAGACCCCATGCCACGGAGGCAGAGGCCCCACTCTCAATCTTAAGAGTGAGGTTCGCCGGGCGGTGGTGGCGCACGCCTTTAATCCCAGCACTCGGGAGGCAGAGCCAGGCGGATCTCTGTGAGTTCGAGGCCAGCCTGGGCTACCAAGTGAGTTCCAGGAAAGGCGCAAAGCTACACAGAGAAACCCTGTCTCGGAAAAAAAAAAAAAAAAAGAAAAAAAAAAAAGAGTGAGGTTCACAGGTGGATTTATGGCAGCCTTGTTAGCTGTCCCCTGGTCTTCCAGGTCAGCCCTCCCGAGGCTCCTATGTGCAAATGCCAGCTGGTAAAATAAACAAAGTCCACCGTTCTCTCCTGCCTGGCCATAAATCGGCCCTGGCCTTCCTCACAGGGACAGAGTCAGACCTGATTTATGCAAGTTTGTGAGATTTACAGCCTAATCATTTAACATAAGAAACAAGACCTCTCAAACATAAATTCCAGAGAAAGCAAATATTTGGAAACTTGTATTTTCTTCTGGTGACATTGAACATGCCCACCTCATCTTAGGGTTCATGGAAGGTTGGAGCCTTCATTTCTGAAAGTCCGTGCAAAGGCCATTGAATGTAATGCACAATGTGGACTGTGCCCAGCATGTACTCAGTTGGTTTGTGGAAACTAGAAACGTTGAGCTCAGAGCGGCAAAGAGCACTTGTGGCTTGGCCACAAGGTCTCTCAGTCCTGCTTCTGTAGAGAAGGTACAGATTTTACCCAGAAACAATTGACGTCAGAAGACATCACACCTTCATTGGTTGCTGTGGGGAAATTGGTGGACAGGTGGGCATCATCTGCAGGAAAGCCTGAAGACTAAGGATGGGTAGCTATGAAGGCGTTCATCATCTTCATGCCTCAGTGTCCTGGTATATGAAGTGAAGGACTGGGTTATATGTCTTTTGGGTTCTATGTTCGGGAAGGGAAACACCTTCTCTTTGTGTCTTCACAGGGTTTGGTACCAGGAGCAGGGTCGTTTAGATAGTTTGATTTTTTTTTCCAATGTAATGAACTCATATGTAGTTACATGTGATGTCTTTTTTTTTATTTGCACATTTTTTTAAATAATAGAGTTTAAAAACTTAAAAAGAATTGGATTGAAAGTTTTTGTTTATTATCGCTATAGTGTTTGTTGCATGTATATGATGTGTGCATGCAGGCACACATGCCACAGTGCGCATGTGGAGGTCAGAAGACAACTTTTATGAACTCGGTTCTCTTCTTTCACCATTATGTGGGTTCTGGGGATTGAACTCAGGTCACCAGACTTTTGTAGCATGTGCCTTTACCTGATAAAACAGTTAGTGTGCCCGGATTAAATATTTTTGCTACAAAACTGGAAAGATGGGAGGGGGGGTGTCCTTTAAGTTTGGAAATTTACTTTTTATTGTTTGTATGTATGTAGGTACATATGTATGTGTTATGGTGTGTGTGTTCATGTGTGTGTGTATGTGCGTGTGTGTGTGTGTGTGTGTGTGTGTCCACGCACACTCGTGTGCACATGTGTAGACCATTCTATTTCCATGTGGGTACATGTGAAGGCCAGATATTGGCACTGGGATATATTCCTCAATTGCTTATTTTGTTCTTTGAGACCAGGTCTCTCACTGAATCTGGAGCTCCCATGATCACTATGCTGGCTGGCCATTGATCCCCTGGGATCCGCTGGTCCTTGTCCCCCAGTCTTAGGGCTATAGACTTGAATCACTGCACCCAGCTTTTTTATATAGGTGATGAGTGTCCAGACTCAGATCTTCATGCTTGTATAGTAAGTACTCTACACACTGAACCACCTCCTCGGACCCTGGAAAACTCTTCTGTGGCTCAAGATGATACGAATAACTCCTTAAAGGGCTAGAGAGATTGATAAGTAGCTAAAGCACTTACTGTCCTTGCGGAAGACCCAGGTCCAGTTAGCAGAACCTACCTGGAGGCTCACAAAGGCTGTAACTACAGTTCCATGGAGCTGGTCTCTTCTGACCTCCTCAGGCTCCTGCACACATACATGTGTTACACAGATGTATGCTCAGGTACACACACATACACATAAAATAAATCTAAAGGAAGTTATTTAAAAAAAACAAAAACAAAGAATTGCTCCTTAATGAGTTTGCTTGTATGTGCCACTCAAGAAATATTGGGTTACCTCAACTTCAGGGACCAAAAAGCAAATTTGAGCAGGGCTTCCTTGGCCTAAAAGTTGGTTGTATTGTTGTGGTATTTGTCTACTTTAAAAAGTTTAGTTCTCCAAGGTTGATTATTTCATTTTAAAAGCTGTGTGTGTGTGTGTGTGTGTGTGTGTGTGTGTTCATGTATTTTCTACCACTCAAAGGACTCTAAGTCTTACCATATGCAATGTGAACACTTGTATAGAATATATGTATATATGATAGATATGTATGTATGTTTATACATATATATACATATATATATATATATATATATATATTCCTGTTTGGGTGACAGTTTTAAGATCCTTCTAAGCAGTGATGAAAAGCTCACAGTACTAATGTGTGATCCTTTCTCCTTTCATTATAATGCAGAATTTCTCCATGCAAAATCAGGCCAAGATAGAAGCTGAAACCCAGGGGCAAAATTCATTCATTATGCATGTGCATTACTTCCCCCAAATATTGATAACACTTTTCATAATAATTATTTTACATATATTAGCTCTTGCTGCCATATTAGCATTAAAGATACCTTTATTAATCTTGAATATTTTACTGAATAATAAATAGGGTCTCAGAGGCTTGAGTTAAAAGCTGCTCTTAGCTAGAATGCTGTAAATCAGTTGTTTTATGAATAAAATTGGCTTCCATATTTTTTCCTCAGGATTGCTTATTTAAATAATTTTCCCGTTTACTGAATGTGTATTTTTTTTTCTCATTTTTTGTTTAAAGCTAGAGACAAGGCCTCCTGCTGTCATTCTCTCTTCTGGTCACCCCCCCACATACACACACATACATGCCTGATGGAAAAAAGTGAAAGACCCCCCAAGCCTGTGTGAGCAAGGGTGGGTACTCTGTACTGTTTAGCAGAAGCAGGCATGTTGCCCTTCCAGTTGAAGCCCGACTATAGCTGATGGACTCCATGGCACAGCACAACTCCTAGAAAACATCGGAGCTGAGGCATGAGCTACTTTCTTGGCCAGCTTACCCTGCTGCTTGTCTTTCGGATCCACCATGTAGAATTAACTCTGGTCTCTCTCCTTTCTCCAGCTTCCTAAACTGAGGACACATGTCTCTGCCTACTTAGGGTGGGAGATGGAAGCAAAAGGCAAGAATAAAAGTCACTGAGAACCTACTTTGTGCCATACATGTTTGTGGGGTTTCTGTCTCATCTTCATCCTCAGTTAAATAAATACTGTCAGAAATGCCAGTTGAGTGCTTTGGATTGGAAATAATTCAATTCTGTCTTTTTCAGATTTTGGAATATTTGCATATGCATAATGAGAAAGTTTGAACACCAAATACACACCATATGCACCTTGGACATGCAGCCAGAAGGCAAGCTTACAGAACTTACAGAATATTTTTTATTATTCTGGAGCAAGCCTTGCTATGTTGCCTAGGCTGGTCTATAACTCATGGGTTCAAGTGACTCTTTTTCTATCTGCCAAGTAGCAGGGATTACATACACAGGCCACCACACCCAGCTATTTGCAGAATGCATTCTTACTAGTATTGTGCATGAAGCCATGTTTTATGGTGTGAGATTTTCAACTGTGCCATCATGCGCATGCTCAAAGAGTTTCAGCTCTTTGAGCACATCAGACTTACAGGTTAGGGATGTCCAAGCTACAGTGGTAACAGCAGCATTGACTGAGACTTGTGCATGAAGATTTGGAAGCGTTAGCTTACTTAATGCTCACCCTGTTATTTCCTCTATTTTATATACGATGGAATTAAGGCTTAGAGAGGGCAAAGCACCATGTAGTCAAGATTTAAACCCAGACTTGTCAAACCCCAAAGTCCCTGTAGTGTTGCCTCAGAAAAGACCCTTTAGAGTCATGTCTGGGTGATACTGAGAAAGTTAAGGCCACAATGTCTGACCCTGTATGCCCCTAATATTCCCAGTCAGGATCCCTGCACTCTGGTGGTAAGATATCTGTGGTGAGGGGTTTGTGACTGTTGGAAAGTCAAGCTTGGGTGCCCCTCCCCACACACAACTGAGTAACACCTTCTGATTGTGCCTACAAGTGAGAGGAGCTGATATCTTCTTGACCATGCTTCTTTATGCCATGCTTTGCATGGGCTGGTAGTGCCAGTGTGGATTGACTGATGGGTCTTGCCTGGAGCTGAGCTAAGTCAAAGGCAACCTCACTACATAGGTTGCTTTCCTAGTCAAGATGCCTGACAGAAGTCACTTAAGGGAAGAGGGATTTATTTGGGCTCATTGTGTCAGAGTTTCTGTCCACCACGGCAGGGGAGGCCTGGGCATGGTGGTCTTGTGGCAGCAGGAACATGGGGCAGATTCCTCCCAGGACAGCTGGATCAGGAAGCAGAGCTAAACCAGCCAGAAGCAGAGGTGGGCACCGCCCTTAGTGGCCTGCAAAGGTCAGCTAGACCTCATGTTCTGGAGATTCTGTGGCTTGCCAAGACAGCTCCGTGAACTAGGGACCAAGTGTTCAACCCATGATCATGTGGGGACCACTCCAACCAAAACAATCAACACGGACTAGTGAGCGTCTCATTACTGTAACCAAATGCCCCAAACAGTTAACTTAGGAAGGAAAGAGGTTAGGTTAGCTCACAACTGTGCTTCAGAGCACAGGCTCAGGGTGAAGGCAGTCTCTGGCTGCATCTGTCACCTCGTGGAGGGCAGAGTGGCAGTTAGATTTTCATCAAGATCATATCCTGAACTCAGAGACAAAGTGCTATGACAGCAACTTGTGGCAGGGACTCCAAGGGTCCCACTAGAATTCCTAAAGGTCCACATCCGTGCTCCAGAGATTTCCCTTCAGGACCCAGTCCCCAGTCACAGTGAACCTTGGGGGACACTTGAGTCATTCCCAGCCCTGGGCATAGTACTCCTTCCATGTGGCAGCGAGCATCTTGGGAGTTTTCTCCCCCTAAGCTCAGTACTGTAACTGTTGGGTGGCTGTTTTGCTAAGAATTCCAGGTTGGGGACTTGGAATTGTGGGTCTCCTGTTCTGAAGGGAAGAAAGCTCCAAGCAGGTGTGAATTCTCCAAAGCCACGTGGGGTAAAGAGGAGAGGAGAGTGTGACCACAAATGTCTCCGCGCTGCTTCTCCCTGAAGCATCTCCTCAGAGGGAGAACAAGGCTGCCTCCATCTTCCTCACCACACATAGGAAGCACATTTTGCCTCGCTAACACAACCTCAGTCACTGTCGGCTTGGCCTGGGTGTTCCGTTTGCCTATGTGAGTCTCATGAGGGCAGGAACTTGATCCACCCTGTTTACTGCACTTAGACCTCCACCCGCCAGCCAGGGAACGTTTGCTGAATGAATGAATGAATGAATGAATGAATGACTGCATAAGTGAACAGCTCTGTTGCTTCCCCAGGACCCGTACGTCTCTTTCAGAAAATCTTACTGATCCTCCCACTTTCCTCCTTCCCAAACTCCACCTTTTGGATCTGACCACTGTCTGAGATTCTGGATCTTATTTCTCAATTCATCTAGCGTCTTCTGGTTTTGCCATTTAATCATGACCCACAGTCTTCCTTGGGAGTAGCCCAGGGCCCAGAAACATATTCCTGAAGTAATTTGTATTCCTAAATATGGCCTCTTTGGCTCCCACAGCTAGGGGCAGCCTGGCTTAGTCAGGTTTTAGATATGCATATTATTATGTAAATGTGCTGGAATTGAATATAATTTCCTTAAAAACATTTTCCAATGGAAAATAGATCTGCTTGCAGGAGAGACCTAGCCCAGCAGCCCTGAAGAAAGATGCACTGTCCACACAAGACAGGCATTTATAGCTGGCGGTGACGGTAAGACCTAGGAGTGATGGAATACTTGCCAGAAGCCATACACAGATCTAAACTCATAAAGAAGGAAGTCCTTACAACTGTATCCCTAGGTTACAGAGAAGTAAACTGAGCACAGAGAAGGCTTGGAGTGTGTGCCAAGGTTACCCAGCTTGCAGCAGTTTCTGGCATGTTCAGGTTTAGTTGAGGATGACCCCACAGTGCCCCCCTGGGCACTAGCTCCCACATTGAGTCATCTTCAGAGACACCTCAGAGGAAACACAAGTGGACCTGGGGGCCAAGGGGCAAACATACTTCGAATGCTCTCCATTTCTTTCTTTCCTGAGCCCTGCTGGCCCACTGCCCCTCTCAGAAGTAACCAGAGAAGGCCAAATGATTTTAGTTAACAAATTGTGAAATAAATCAGCATACATCCCAGCTTCAACACGACACACAGTGTCAGACCCATTTGGCTTACTACATGGGAATTCCACGCACCTCCAAAGAGTGTGTTGCTCTCCATCAGAGCTCTAGGGGTGAGATCCCAGGGTCGATTCAGTTTGTGCCTCTCAAGGGACATTGGACACCCCTACCCCTCACACATCCCACAGACTTTTTCTCCACATGACTAATCCAGTATCCTGTGACCTCCCTTTAGTGTGATAGGGACACAGAAATGGAGCCTGCGGCTCCTGCCGACCCCAAACATTTAGTTACATTAATCACAGAGTGCTTCTCCACTCTGTGCATCTAGAATGAAAGACACTTTCTTGGGGAGACATTGATCAAACAGTCTACAGGTATCTGCACATCGAGGGACATTAATCATCTCTGCATTATCTCGCTCACCAGTAGAATATGTAAATGTGATTCCTGTCAGTGATAAGAGGAAGTGAAATTATTCTTGGAGATTGGTCCATCTGGAGCTGTTGATACAATCTTACCTAAGACAATAGGTTGTAAAGATAAATTTTTTAGCATTACTAATCCAGCGTTGCCAATATCCATGGAGAATGGAGAAATTTAAAACCAAACCAAAAATGTACCATTGGTGCAAGAAGGAAGTCTAGCCTCAGATCTGCTTCACCTCCTATAATACTACTTTTGGCATCCTTGTGGGAAAGATGCTTTCTGCATAATTAAGGAGAACAAGTTTGGAAAGGCCTCAGGATGCATTTGGAGAGTGTTCTGGAAGAGTTCACAGATATCTGGCTGCAAACAAGACAAAAGCTTTCATACAGATGCACATTGGGACACACACAGTTTCTGGGCACTTAAAACCCAGGAGTTTCATCTTCACCAGAGGAATCTTTCTAGAACCGGCTGTATCATCAGCTGCCTCTTACAAGTTGGCCAAATGTGCCTAGTATCGAATGGAACAGGAAGAAGTAGGTAGAGCTCTGTGGAAAAAGAAGACACAGGTTCTAATCTCGGCCCCACAACTTCGGGCACTTTCCTGTTCAACTCTGACTCACTGCTTGCATATGTAATGTGAGCTGGGCTCGATCAGGCATTCACTCCCCACGACAAGCCTTCCTGCCAAGGTTGGAAAAGTCAGCAACTGCACCAGAGTATCTTGGGTGCTCACCTTCAGGTGTCTCTGCAGCCTCCTTCATGCTTACCATGCCCAGGGATGGACGTCTGTGTGTGTTGGTTATCTTGAGACACCCTATGGGGAAAGAGCCCCCCTGGAAAGAGAATACGTATGAAGATCGTTTTAATAGACTATGCATTGCTGAAACTGAGTGCTCATCCTCTATGATTGGGATGTGAAATGCTGTCCATCCGTCCCTGTCCCCCCCCCCCCCCCACCACCACCAATGGGCTCAAATGTTTGAACCCTGGTCCTCAGTTGGTACAGCTGTTTTAGGAGCCAGGGCCAAGCTAGAGAATGTGGGTTTTTAAGAGGGCAGTTTGGGGGAGTTACAACCTGGCTGGCCTCACTTCTGATTTGAGCTCCCTGTCTTTTGATCCATCCCAGTGTGAGCAAGCAGTCTCAGGCTCCCACCGCCATGAACTCGAGCTGCCCCTGCTACTGTGAACACTGCCATGCCTTCCCAAGCATGAAGCCCCGAGCCCTAGTAAACCCTTCTTCTCTTAAACTGCCTCAGCTGGAGAAAAGTAGCTAAGACGTGCTTTCACCACGGAGCACTGCTCCTCCATGTGTGAATGTTAGTGTGAAGGCTAAGAATCTCAGATACAGGCTTGCCCTGGAAAATGACTAGAGATCAATAAGAGTGGGTTTCCTGAGCTTCCTGAAGTAGAGCGGTAGCCCCCACTCCCCTTTTCAGAGTGACAGATGAGAGAAGAAAAAGTCCCGGCTGTTAGTGTCCAGCAGGAGAGGGAAAGAAGGGTGTTGAGGGGTTAGAGGCTAGGCTTTCCCAGGGAGTGAACGGTGGCACAGCGGGAGGCGATCAGGGAAATGAGGAGTGTCCCTCCGAGACCTTTAAGGAGAGGACTAAGCTTCAATCCCTAAGAAAGAAGGGACGAGGTAATTTCCTTCCATGATGTCAGCTTCCAAAGGTCACAGATGTTTCTTTCCCCAAATTCTTAGCCGTCTTGAAATAATCCATTACGGACCTGACATGTACAAATTAGCCGAAGTGTCCCTTGGACATCATGGGGTAATGAGTGCCTTGACTTTGTCATCCCTCTGTGAAGGTTAAGTGGTGTCCCTTAAGCTGTGTGGGCTGCGACATCCTCTTTCAGGATCAGCTTTCCTGGATGGTCCCCTTCAGCTGTGTTCTGAAACCAGCCGTCGTAATTTAAGAACTCATCCTCATATAAAACTATTACTTACGGACTTTAATTGCTTCTCCGTGTTTTACCATGCGTCTCTAAGGCAGATTCACTATGCAAGGTTTTGATTTGTTTTCCCTACATATGCCAGGAATCATCATGCTGCTTAGTAGCCATTAATATCGTTAGAGTACTTCTTCATTACATAGTTACATAGATTGTGTGTGTGTGTGTGTGTGTGTGTGTGTGTGTGTGTGTGTGTGTGTGTGTGAACACCAGTGGCTTCCCTGATGACTGAGACAATCTCTCACTGAACCTGGATCTTGCTAATTCTGCTAATCCTGCTGGCCAGCTTGCCCTGGGGAGTTCTGGCTTCACCGGCTTTCACGTGCTTCCTGGAGATCTGAACTCCAGTCCTCAACATTTGACCAGCAATTGCTTTATTCAGAGACTGTCTCCCTGGGTCAGTTAGGGTAACTTCTATAAATGATCCCCTTAGTGAAACCCTTTTCAGCTTTAATCTTTCCTAGCAGGATTATTGGGTAGGAACATCATGATGTGTGATGCTAGGCCTCTCATATGACCACGGCCTCCAGATCTGTTCTGAAGAACTATCTGGTTGAGTTTCTTAAAGACATTATTCACAGCAGGGATTTTATTTGGGAACTCCAGGTCAGAGAGTTCAATTCTCAATAGAACATGGGTCTGGACAATGCTCTTAGCAAGCCAGGATGCTCTGGAACTTAGAAGAGGGTGACAGTGTTCAGCAGCTTCTGCATTTGTAACCAAAGACCCCTTTTTTCTCAGCATACCCCTGCAGTAAGCATCCATAGAGCACATACTGGGGGAAGAAAAGCTGAAGGCATGTGTCTGTGTTGGGTGTGCTGACTTGCCTCAGTGCAGATTCAAGAAAAGAGAATTGGTTCTGTTTGTCCCGTGTGTTTCTTAGGAGTCTAAGAATTCATGATAATGTGAAATTTACTTGTTAAAGAGATCTTTGATGACAAAGAGGTGTTCTTTGATTTTTGCAGTCAGGATTCAATTTGCCTTTCTGGAAAGTGATTTCAAGCTTGTAGAAAATGTAAATACTTAGTAAATAGCAACTCTGTTTTTAGGAATGCACATGAATGTTAAACTGCACCAACTTGCATAATTCTAATGCTATGATAGAATTGACTTTGAGGTGTGTGTGTGTGTGTGTGTGTGTGTGTGTGTGTGTGTGTGTAAGCTATGTGTGTGCAGTGCCTGTAGAGGCCAGAAGAGAACATTGGGGTACCTGGAGCTGGAGTTACAGGTGGTTTTGAACCATAGGACACAGGTGCTAAGAACCACCCCCTGACCCTCTAGAAGAGCAGGATATGCTCTTAACCAGTGAACGTCTCTCGGCTGGATATCTGAGATGCTTAGTGATGGTCCTGATGCGGACACCACTGATGTGACCGGAGGTGCCCTTAGCGCATAGGTGCTCAGGCCAGCATAGCAGCTAAGCCTCAGCACTGATTCCTCATGGCAAACATGAACATTGAGAAGAGTGTTCACAAAGAGGACTGCCCCTCCCCCAACCCAAACAGCAATGGGACCCAAGACAATTGTCTATAAGGATCACATTTTCTTGTACAGTAAAAAGCTTAATATTAAGACAGAAGTAATGAACTTCAGAGTTTAATGACCAAAACCGCCTCCTTTAAAGATGAAATTGTGAATAAAGTTTCTTTAAGCATCTATTGGATTTATCACCGATGTTCATGCCCCTTTGGAAAGTTTTCAGGGGAGAACTAACAGAAACGTAACCTAGAAGAGGCAGCCCAAAGCAGACATCACCGCACAGATGTGCAGAGGCAAGTGTTGGAGTTCTCCGATGAAGTCGTCCAATACTCACAAGATGTGTCTCCCCATTTATCCCTTTTTCCTTCTCTGTTCCAAGTGACTCAGAAGATGTCACAGTAACACATCTGCTTTGGAGCCCTCAAAATTTCCTTGTTCAAGATATTCCTCTGAGTATGGCACTAGGAGGTGGGTCTTTGGGAGGTTGTTCATGGATGGAGTTGGAGGCCCTGATGAAACAGGCCTGAGCTTTCTCCTCCCTGCTGCCATGTGGAGGAGTAGAGAGAAGGGAACCATCCATGAACTAAGAAGCAGGCCCTCCTGGTACCCTTGACCAGCCAGCCTCCAGATCTGTGAAAACCTCTTGGCTGTTTGATCCTCCCATTGATGATGTTTTGTTCCAGCTGTCTGGAGGAAGTAAGACAAACTCCCGCTGGACCACCTTGAATTTCAGCTGCTTGTCTCTTGAGTTCTGGAAAACAGGAATGTTATCTATGGGGTCCCTCAAAGAAAAATATGGCCCCTGGCCAACCATATACATACACAACATTTCCCCTTTACCTTTTGGATTTTGTCTGTTAACTATAAACAGCCAAAGAACTTCAGAGATTTGATATGTTTTCAAAGCAAAAATAAATAATAAATAATAAATAAATAGTTATTTATTCCCCCTAAAAAGAACTGGAAACGAAGACAATCAGAAGGAAAAAAATCTAAAAACACTCATTTTCAGAGTGACAGGAGAATATTGTATACTCATGAAAAAGGCTGTAAAAATTAGCAAGTCAGGCAGCCTAAAGGAGGCCTATTAGGAGGAAAGAACTATTGTTTGAGAGGCTAAATCCACATGTTCCTTACATGAAGTTTAAGGAGACCCTCTACACAGCAAGGAGACACACAAATCATAAAAGAAAAATATAAGAAAACTGCTCAGAAATCTTAAAATTAAATGACTCACCCACTTTTTCACATAAGGAATGGAAAACTAAAGTTGCCCCTATGCTCCTTACAAGAAAATCTTTGGTAAAAACAAAGAGAAGATTCTAAAATATGAGACAAAGAGGAAAAAAATGTCTTATTTGTAAACTGGGAATAAGAATCACATACGGGGCTGGAGAGATGGCTCAGTGGTTAGGAGCACTGTCTGATCTTCTAGGAGACCAGGGTTCAATTCCCAGCACTCACAAGGTGGTTCACTAACTTCTGAATCCAGATCCAGGGGACTTGATGCCCTCTTCTGGCCATTTTGGGTATGAGGCACACTGTAATGCACAGACACCCAAAAACATAAGCTAAAATTATGTAGAGTTCTATATAAAAAATTTCATGAATTCTATATTTAGCAAATTCTTTGTATCAAAGAAGTGAACAATTAAGAAAAAGAAAAAACTCCCAGGTATTAGTGGAAGATTTATTTTAGCAAATTAGAGTTGATCAGTCAGCATGAGCTTCCGTGGAAGAACACCACAGACTGGATGACTTTAACAACAGTCATTCAGTTCTTCTTAGTTCTAGAGGATGAAGGTCTGGGGAGAGGGTTCTGGTGAGGTTCTCACGTTGGTGGCAGATGGCATCTTCCTGCCTTGTCTCATGGCAGCATGGAGGAAGAGTGCTGGTGTCCTCTTTATTTAGGGCACCAGGCTTATCTGACTAGGACTCATCGTATGACCTCTGTCCTCCCTTCACAAATAAAGTCAGAGTCACCCCATGACAAGAATTTCAACCAAAAAAGTGGATGATAAGAGAAACAAGAAGCCAGAGGGGAGGCAAAGGGGATCCCCAGGGACAGCACAGCCTAGGTTTGGCCTCAACCCCAAGGAAGAAAGCACCAGGGTGTTCCTGCGACCAAGAGCACGTATTGAGAAGTCATGGGGGCTGGGACTACAGCACAGCATGGGGAGAGGTCATTAGGGCTGAATGCATGTAAATGAAAACCATAAGAAGGATTTATTCCAGAACAAAAATACCAGGTGTGCAGGCAGAAACCTCAATCATGAGGCATGACTTTGGCATGACATCGGAGTTTTTATTCTTTCCTAGCACAGTCCAGTGGGGCCACTTCCTGGAGTCTCACTTATTTCATCTGTAAAATGGGTAGACTAGCATCGTTAGATGCAGACCTGCTCTTAGGCGGACAATGAGATGGCAGCTACAAACCACTCAATACCCATTCCTGCTGGGCCGCTTGCTATACATTCACTGCAAGTATTAGTGCTATGATTGGAGAATGTGCTGGAATAATTTAGGCTTTTCAGTGCTGGGGTGTCTAGGAAAGGAAGGAAGAGTTGAGAAAAAGCACTGCCTGAGCGGACTCTATGATTTCGATAATTTCTTAAAGCGCCATTAGCACCCCCACTTTACAGACTGAGGAGACAGAGCCTTGGGAAGGAAAAATCATGTGTGGAGACAGGAGCTGGCAGAGTCGTGTGTGCAGGGCTTGTGGTCCTCGGTGTGGGGGTGTCGAGATCCACCGGGCTCTCCCCTGGTGCTCCTCACCTCTGAAACCCTGGTCCTACCCGCTTTAGCCCTCAGCGCCAAGCCAAGGGCCGGAAGTTAGATCATCAGCCCTCCTTGAAGGGGCTAATTAGGTGACTGTGAAAACATTGTATCCGACCACAGCAATTCCCCCACCAGAGAAGAGGGGAAGTACATGTTTTCATTACAGACAGAATCATGAAGGGCTTGAGGGCTTGAGGAGTGTTTGGTTTGGTTTGGTTTTTTAATGACCTGAAGCAGAACTTGGCATCTATTGCCCAGCCCAGAAGAAAGGAAGTTTATTTTTGGGGTCAGATAAAGAGTCTTTGGCTCTGTTGACTTTTATTTTTGTGGAAGAGGAAGGACTGGCTGCTTGCTCACTCTGGATCCCCTCTGTCTGTCCTAGGCTTTCTGTCAGCTTCCTGAGCAGAGAGCGAAGGATGGTGAGGTGGGTCCTTAGGAGAGAGACAAGGAGAGAGAAGGGGAAGACTTGCGAAGCAGTTCTGAGGTCTCAGGAGCCAGTGGGAACACAGTGGTCCCCAGAGGTGGGGTCCAGAGGCCACTTACTCCCTGTGTGACCTCAGTCAAGTCACTAGTCCTCTCTGAGCCTAGTTTTCACATCTGTATAGTAAGCGTAACACCTGTGACTTGTCTGGGGACATAACCCCCAACATGAGCGTGTGGCTTAAGACATGGCCTCCTTGGCTTTCAACCCTGGCCCCAGCCCTTCCATGCCATGTGAAGCCCTGGTACCTCACCTGTCTCATGGGGATGAGAATATTGGACTGTGGTTAGAGTTGCAGGGCATCACTTACTGATGGTTAGGTACCACTTAGAGCTACTGTGAGAAGAGGCAGCATGGCCTTTCTGGTTTTGCCAGGAGAATGACAGATCATAAAGCTGAGTTCGGGGGTCTTATTATGAAGTTATCTGAATATTAGGCTAAGGAATTTAGACCCAAGGAATAAACTTTTGGGTTAAAGAGACCCAAGAGGCCATTTTTAACCCACTAAAGGAGACCAGGGATGCAGGCGGCAAACACAGCCTGTTCAATGTCCGTCTTTGGCTAGATTGTAGCCAGGAAAGGCACCTTCAGAGGCACCCAGTAGACCATCAGTGGCACAGTCCAGTGCTGGCGCCTGTGATTCTTCCCACAGAACTTGGATGAAAGTGACTTTCTCATTCACATGCAAACACATCCAAGCCGTTGGTCACATTTTGGTATGGGTTAGCTTGTCAGGAGGCTTCCAGAGTGCTCGCTAGCTGAGAGCAATGTCCTGCTAGGTGCAACAAGAGACAGAGGAATTGTGATCCAGAGTGCAGGTAGAGCCTGGAGCACTTTGGAATCAGCTCCAATGTGGTTGGGGTAGGCACCTGAGAAGCCTGGAGGTAACCTGAGGATCCCCCATTCCCTTTCTTGAGGACCAAATCTGTATCCCCTACAATTCAGCCAAGGCATTTACAGCTTGGAACTTACTCAGTTTGGGACTGAGATTTCTTGTCTTTTCTGACCACTCATAATCAAAAAAAAAAAAAAAACAAAACCTCTCCAAACTTTGTTTGAGGCATCTTGAATCTCAGAGTTCCACTTATAAATGGACCTGGTTCTTGGGTTCTACCATGTCTCCCATCCTGAGACATTTATGGGTCACATTATTACAGCACCATTCATTCAGATCGGCTTCTAACTAGAGGATTCTCCTGGAAGTTTATAAGGATAAATGTTCCAGAAAACAAGATGGTTTCCCCACCACTCCACACCCCCACTTTAAGGAGCAGAGGAAGGGAGAATGGGGACGATGAAGAAAGTTTGGTTAGAATCGAGCTAAGAACTGAGATCTATGAGCTTCTGCAACTCCTCCAACACTGGGCTGCTTTGGACTGGATCCCAGGAGAGTTGTTTTGGCACAGATTGGAAATTGCTTCCTCAACCAACTCTTGGACACTGTTAGGATGAGACAATAGGATACAGTTGTCCCCTCAGTCAACACACCGGATCATGGGACCTCCCTACTGAGAGAAGGTTGTCTTCCAGTGGGCTTTTCTTCAAAGCATAGACAATATCTTCGGCTCCTTAACAGATGTCTGTGGTGCACATTCCTCAGGCAACCCCAATACAAGGCGCTCGGATCTGCTCACAGAGCCTCCATCCGGGGCAAGGGCATTGGCACATCATCTTTTAAAAGTTAAATGCCCAGAAGTTCTTTGGTCTCTCACTTGGTGAGCGTGACAGAGTGGAAAGGAGTGGGAGATCAGAGTCCAGGCAGGGAACCCAAAGGTTCCAGGTACTTTCAGAGGAGAGTTCATGCAGGGGACAACCCATAGGTGGATGGGCAGCTGAGACTTTGTACAGGAAACAGGGAATTTATCCCCCATAGTAGATAAAGCCAGCATGCTCATCCCTCCATGCTGGAGGCCACCAATAACAGCCCAAGGAAATACTCCTTCTCTGGCCAAGTCCTTGCCCTCAGGAGCTGCTTACTCTAATGGAGAATTTGTAATGAGCCATTCCACAGGAGAGGAAGCTGGGACCAGGCAAAGGTCCTATAATCAAAATCATCCAGTGAGCAAGAGATAGGACCAGAACCTGAACACAGATTACCTCCTAAATCCTGTGCCCTCTGTCACTAAACCCAGACTCCTGCAGCTCCTGGGACCATGAGCTACCTAGCCAGGCCAGCTGTGGGGCCTGGGGACCCTTTGGGAGGAAAAGGGCAATTCTGCCATAGTCAGAGCCTCCCCTAAACACCCCTTTTCCCACCCTCACACCAACTTATGCTTGAAGGTCTGGGACAAGCCAACAGCAAAACTGTGGCCTTGTGACCCAGATGGCTAGAGCCAGTGACTCAGAGGGGAGTATGTGCTCTTTCTGAGATGAGGGGTGGCACCCCCAGTTCCAGGGTGTCATCCTCGACCCTTGTGCTCTATCTAGCCAGCTGTGTTGTATAAGGTCGGCCCCATCTGGAACCCTCCTATTGCTGCCCAGTTTATCTAGTAGTGCCTGGCATGGGCAGGCTGAGAGCAAGCGCTCTCTGCTTCTAGAACTCTGTGAGAGTCTTTCTGCCACCTGAAGGTCCATGAATGATCCCGCTGTGAGGGTGAAGGCAGCACCCTGCTACAGCAGAACAGCTACTTCTTTGAGGACGTATCTCCTGGCTCCCCCTGGCTCCAAAAATCCCTAATGTCACACACAAGCTGTGTCTCCCTGCACATCCCAGATTATCAAAAGAAGAAATTAGGGTTAGGGGGGTGCGGGGGGCCTGGAGGGCTAGGTGAGTTTCCTTTGAGGTCTGTGCTCCTCCAGCAGGGATGCCGCGCTCACACTGTTGGGTTCCGTAGGTTGCCGCTTCCCCATCCTGGGACTCTGGTCGTCTCTCTTTCTAATCTCAGTTTAATTGCTGTGGTCAATTTGCCCTGCACTTAATAACCCACAGCTTGGCGTATGGTTTAATATGGTTGACACACACGTTGCTTTAAATGTCAGCACTGGCTGGACCTGGGGACTTGGCAGGCTCCCTGGGCGAGATGGCAGCAGAGCAGCATCATCTGCTCAGCGTCTGGGCTGCTGGTATGTTGGCTGGAGTTTCCCTTGGCTTGGAGACCCAGCCACTGCCCAGGCTGAGCCACTGGCTGGGCGATGCCATCTCCCGCCTGGATCATAGACTGCACAGCCAGGATCTACTCTTCTCTTACTGCCTCCCACCCAGAAGCCCATGGAGAAGGGGTACCCGCAAGGGGTCCCTAGCTTCTTTAGGAAGTGTGTTGAGTCCAGGCCTCACCATGGGCCTGAAGCCCCAGGACTTGATGTAAGCTGGTCCTCAGTGTGTGTTTGTGACCAAGACCCTGGGGGTAGCCGGTGGGTAAATGTCACACTCTGGTTGAGGGACTGTGGCAACATTCATAACGGCAGCTGTGCCACGGTGGTCTGCCTGCCTCCTTCTATGGTGGACTCAGCCAGAAAATAGTGTGCTTTCATGCCACCCACTAATATTCCTCGCCTGCTTCAGAGGGACTGAATGGTCGGAGTGGGTGGCTGTCTGAGTGGCCTCAGCTTCTTGGGACTTTCTGCAGGAACTGCATTTCCATGCATAGGATAAAGGCCCCCAGAAGAGCTATTGGCCATGGATGTCCCTGCCACCGTGGTAGGGACCTTGAGTCAAGCTGGGCTGGGAGAGTTGAGTCTCCTACAGAACAGGAATTTGAGATGAAGCAGACATGGAGGAGTCTGTGGGTGCCCCAGACGGTACTTTGTGGAGTGGGAGCAGCCATTTTTCCCATTGACATGATGGCCGTTGATGCTGGCACGCAGAGTGGAGAGCAGTGAGACCTGGACAGAGGATGCCCCCCCCCACCCCAAGGCAGGAGGGACTGAGGGCCACCCCACCCTAGATATGTTTCTGGTTCCTTTCCAGGCCTTCCATAAGAAAGACTGTTTTCCTGCCTTGGGCTTCTCTGAGGCAATGAAGCCTCGGGGCTCATCCCTCCTTTTCATCTAAACAGTTTGGATTGGCTTTGCCCCTTTCATCTGGGAAAGATGCCCTGAGCAATGACCAGTGATGACATGCTTTGCTCAGAGCTGGCGGGAATGACGGCGACCCACCCTAAGTCGTGTTGATGATTTCTGGATGTCTTAGTTTCTTTTCCTGTTGCTGTGATGATAAAAAAAAACAAAAACAAAAACAAAAAACAAAAAACAAAAAACAAAAAACAAAAAAACCTCTAACAAAAGCAATTTAAGGAAGAAAGGGTTTGTTTTAGCCCGCAGATCAAGGTGGGTTCCATCATGGCGGGGAGATCAAGGCAATGAGCTTGAAGCAGGTGGCTAGGCCACTTCCATGGTAAGAAGAGAATAAACACACGCATGGTAGTGCCCAGCTCTCTTTCTCCACTTTTAAAATTGGTGTGTTTATTTATTTATTTATTTTGTGTGTGTGTGTGTGTGTGTGTGTGTGTGTGTGTGTATGTGTGCGTGCACACACACACATACACACACTTTGAATACAAAAGTTGGGGGCATGGTGCCTGTGGAGGTCAGAGAACATCTTGTGACAGTGTGTTTTCTCCTTTCCACCGGGGATTGGGATTGGACTCAGGGTGTAAGGCAGGGCGGCAAGCGCCTTTACCCACCAAGTCAACTCACCTCCCTGCCTTTGGCTACTCTTATACAGGCCTGGATCCCTTGCCTGAGGAATGCTGTGGCCCACAGTAGGCAGGTCTTCCCACATCAATTAACCAAGATTAGTACACTTCTCATGGACATACTCACAGGCCAACCTAACCCAGACAGCCCCCAGTTGAGACTCCCTTCTCTGGTGATACAGGTCCTGACAAATGACAGCTGAGGTAGACCGTCATACTGAGGGGTGTACACTTATTGGGTGGGAGTCTGTTGAGGCTCGTGTGGCTTTGAGGGTCTGGATTTGTTCCCAGAGCTGAGATGTCCAGGGAGCACTTCACTTCGATTGGGCCCCCAGATCGGGAGACAAGAAACCTTTTTCCAGCGCTTGTACAAACTCAGACTGTCCTAGATAGAGCTCCTGAGGGTGAGCTCAGGCATTTTCCTCCTGGCATGGCCCTGTGAGGTGTTGTCACCTCACTTCATTCTGGAGACAGCTTCTAAACCCATGACACTTCATGAAGATATCTCCATGTTAACTTATTCTCATTAGAAGAAAAGATAAAAGCAGTAAGAATGAATATATAATGTGAATGCATTTGGATTCTGTCTTTAGGTCAACTAAGTTGTAAAATGTGTTTCAGAGTTGTTTTTTTAATGGAGGCAGAGGCTTCCAAGGAAAAGTACTTCAGATCACAAATAATGTCTTCAGTGGCTCTGTCTAACCCCCCCCCCCCCCCCCCCCCGCCCCATGTGAAGCTAGCCTGGGCCACATAGCAAGACTCTGTCTCAAAACCAAACAGAAGAGAAAAAAAAGAAGGAAGGAAAAGAAGAAGGGAGAGACTGGGAAGAGAAGGGGAAAAGGGAGGGAGGGAAGGATAGAAACGAGGGAGGGTGGAGGTGAAAAGGGAGGGAGAGAATGAGGGAAGAAAAAAGACAAGATGGAGTCAAGGTCTGGAGGACTCTGAAGTTTGTCTATCCCCCATATCCCTGCTCCCAACTGGAGAGCTGGCCTGAGGGGGAGGCTGTCTCTCCTTGGAATCAGCCTGGTGCCCCCCATGGTTTCCTGAGTGAGGCCCAGTGTGGAATCCTGGCGGTCTGTGAGATGACCCTTGAGTGATGTGTGGCACAGGCTGTTTTCACACCATACACAGATATCTAAGTAAACAAGCTCAGTGTACACACCAGCACCATGATTTCCCAAGTCTCCCCACGAGAGGAAAGTTTTTCCAAGTGAATCGACTGAAATCTAGTAAGGAAATAGTGGTGTGGCCGGAACACAGAAAACGCAAAACTAGCAAACAGAGCTGACTGCTGTACGTGAGAGAGTGTGGATCTTAGGCTTTGAGTTAACTGAGCATGAGTCAGGCTTTCCAGTTCTCAGACTTAAGTTTCCTTTTCTGTAGACAAGGATTCTGTAGGATTCAAGGTTCATAACCTCAGTGTGTGCTTTGTCAAACTGTAGGCATAGGTGTGGCATGCTGGGAAGACCCAAGGCATGGGTATCTTGCTGGGAGCTGCCGGAGAAGGTGGGGAAGACATTTTTGGATGGGAGGCACCATGGAGAGCTTGGACTAGGAACTGGGAGTTCTCAGTGCTTAATTCCACTGGGAACGTACCCCAGACGTCTGGGCCTCCCAAGTAATGAGATACAAATCCACTTAATTGAACATGGTTCTTAATTGCCAGAATTACCTGTAACATTAGCTTCTTTCACAGCTGTGCCCTCTCTTGGGGCTGGTGCCAGTTCTCTGAGGAGCACTGGGTCCCGGGGAGCCCAGCCCTGATGAGTTGGGCTGTCAGCCTAAGAACTCATTCTGTAATGAAATTCTATAACCAGAAAGCAGTGGCCAGGGCCAAGCGGGGAACCCACACTGTGGTGTCAATGGCCTTTCAACTTGAATGTCCTTTCTTCCCAGGAGCGTCCTACCCGCATCTACCAGCCAGTCTAGACTCTTCCTCAAGAAGCCTGCCTGGATTGAAATGCTGGAGAAATTATCATTTTGTTGGAACCAAAAGCCCAGGAGTCAGGAGCAACGCCAGAGTTCCTATTAGAATCCCACCACAGAGCATCCAAGTGCAACCAAGCAGATCACAACATCACCAAGGGTTTGTAGTTACCAGAAGGGGCAGGATGTGACCCAAATCTGGAGGAAGCTGGAGATGCACAGGCCTGAACCTGTGCCTCAGATGATTGACCTTAGTGACAAGCACAAAAACATTAAAATGCCAAGGGAGGGAATAGAATTCAGTGGGAGAGTGTTTTTCTGGCATGGGGGACAGATTCAGCCACACACACATACACACACACACACACACACACACACACACACACACAATCAAGAGAAAGAAAATAATAATTCAGATTAATTAACTACTAAGGAAATGTAACAAAAACAGCATGTTTACCCATCAGTGATTTGAATGTTTAATAGTTTAACATTGTGTGTTGTGGAAAAAAAAACCTTTAATTTATCTTTTCGTTGGTGTGAAAGATTGAAAGGGGCCTTGGACATGCCAGGCAATTACTCCATCGTTGATCTTTGTCCCTCATCCCAGGCATTTTCCTACTTCTTTCTTGTTCCAGGGAAGAGCAATTTGATTGAGAAAATCTGGCAAGAATTCTAAAATTAAAAGTGAAATTGGTCCAGTGATTCTGCCTCCAGCCATCTCCCCAGGAAATACTTGGACGTGAACCAAGGCCAGTCCACAAAGATGCTCCTGATAGCATTGTGTAATAGGCAATGGGAAGAGCCCAGGAAGAAAGAATTGAGCAGCATACAGTGTTGGGGTAAGCCATCACCTACTGGGGTAACTATCACTTGCAGGATTTAATTCAGGTTCCTGGTCCCCTCATGTTGGCATGAACTCTCAGTCATGACTAAGGATTATGCAATGGCTAGTTTATTGTCAGCTCCAACAGATGTGGAATCAACTATGAGACAGCGTCTAGGTGTCTTCGAGGGTGTTTCTAGAGAGGTTTGACATCACTACCATGAGTGTGATGGCACTATCCTTGTGTCTTGGATCCTGGACTGAATAACTAGAAGAGGAGCTGAGTACCAGCATTCAGGCCCAGAAGTCACCCCCTGTATCTTCCTCCATGTCCCACTTGGGCTCAGGCAGCTGAGAGTGATCCACAGTGTGGGTCTGTCCCATGGCGGGCATTACTTGGTCTCAGACTCTTCTTGTTCCTGTTGTATGTCCCTTGATACTAAGAATATAATCACTCCTCCTGCTGTTAGCAATTGGAGCCCCCATCTTACCCTCAAGATTTGAAACAGAAATGGGGAAATGGGGAGGGGCGTGTGCGGCCATTTGTGTCAGGGAGTCAGGATGGGAAGAAGATGGGCCCACAGACAGAAGCACAAAGGGGAATGCATAGTACTGTAGGTACACTTCAGGTACACCCCAAAATAACAATGTCCATTTACACTGTGGTTGGTGGGCAGAGCTACGAGACAGACAGGGATCCCCACCATCTGCTCTTTGCACTCGGTGTCCAGAGTCAAGCTCTACACAGATTTTTGTCTTCAGCTTCTTGGACATCACATGTAAACATCTTACAACACAGGAACAGAGCTCAAGTCAGTTGTAAGTGGAAATCACTGGTTCCGTGGAAAATGCAGGGTTTTAGGACGTCAGTGCAAGTGAGGTTGAGCTTCTTGGAAGGATCCTTAAAGCCAGTCAGTTCAAAGCACCGCCAGGCTAAGGTAGAGTGGCTGGCAAACAGAGAAGCAGAAAATTGGCCCTGGCCACCGAAAATGGCCACCAAGGCACTGAAAGCCTCTCAAGGGAGAGAGCAGAACTCAGTCTGTTTGAGTGTCTCTCACCAGCCTGCTGTTTACTGGAGCATGCCGGGAATGCCACTGTGTTACGCTCTCATATGATTTTACAGGGTTATCAGCCAAGAGCACATTGTTCTCTTTGACTACCCAGAGCAAGCACATACTTGATAGCTTAGATGGTGTAAACACCAGACAAATGGGTTCTGGAACAACTCTACTTCAATTTTTCAAAATAAAGATATAAATTAATCTCTTCTGATTTATTAGCATGAGCTTTTGTTAATTACTTAAGGGAAAAAACCCCTAGACTTTATTTAAGAGTGTTTTAGCTTTTTTACATGTTTCTGTGGAAACCTTTTGGTGAGGTCTTGATCTTTCTGAGGCCTCACCCTGGCTAGGCCCAAGCACTACAGATGTTTTTTATGAGGACCTGACTGGTTTTGAGACAGTCTTGGTACACAGCTCTGGCTGGCTTTGAACTCTTGATTCTCCTCTGTCAGCCAACAGAATGCCCAGATGGCAGACATTTATGATAGCACCTACCGAGGGGCTGGTATCCAGACAAGCCTGTAAACATCAGGATTTGCCCAATGGACAGGAGAGAAAGGCACCATTTGGCAGAGGGCCCAGCATAAGTAAAGGCATAGAGGCATGAACCAAGAAGGTGACTTGGGGTACAGGCCAGTGTGAGTGACAGACAGCAGGGGAAGACGTGGAAACTGAGTGGAGACATGGCAGCTGAGCTCAGCCTGGGAGCCTCGGTGAGAGATTCATACTCTACCTACAGGTAGCAGGCAGTTTTCACTAGGGAAACAAGATGTGATCCAGCCTTCGGAACCATTGTTACAGAAGGTATGGGCATCGCAGTGGTCTGGGGGCACCCCAGTCATGGTGCTCACACACTGTGACAGCAGCCCCATGTAGTGTATGCTAGGCTACGCCACCCCAGCTCACAAGAGCCAAGGCTGGGATTTGGGTTCAGGGTTATGCTCTCAGCCAGCATACCATGTGGTCTCCTTTGCCTGCCTCGTATCACTGGGATTTTAATGACCTTCTAAGGGGGGTAAATGCTTTTAACTTTTGCATTGAAATACACTGATTTGAAGGGTAGGGCATGCCATTATTGTCATTTAAAAAGCTAATTCTTTTCCATCACCCCTTTCGAGTACAAATCTAAGGTCCAGGAGGCAGCAGAGAAAGAATGTGGTTATGTAGCCCAAGCAGGCTTTGAACTCACTATGTAACCAGGATGACCCTAATTTGCCATCCCCTTGCCTCAACCTTCCAAATGATTAGATCACAGTCTTGTGCTGCCATCCTGGCAAAAATCTAACGATAAATACATTTGTCCACAAGAGACTTGAGGGTGTGAACTAGGGTCAGATGGGGAGGGGCCACATTGGAGCATGGTCACACCCTTGGGGGTTTTGGGCACAGGGAAGCATAGTGACAGATTTCATGAAAAGAGGCCTTTGGAACAAACCTGAGGTCTGTGTGGTCTGTGACATACTTCACATACCGGTGACAGTCCCCTGTATGCACAAAGTTAAAATCCTAAGTGCTTTGTGGGGTGGGTGCCACCTGAGAGGGGGCTGGCATGGGTCCGAGGACTTGCTCACTGGCTTTTGGAACATAGTCGCAAGGCTGGTGGCTTAGGAGCCTGGCCTTAGACCAGGGAGCTTGTGGTCAGCACTGGGGAATGGAAATCCACCCCTGAATAGAAAGGCCTGGAAGGTGGCTGATCCCAGGTTCGTGCAGGGGACCAGCACAGCCTGTAACTCGAACCCTGGAAGCACATTGGGAACAAACGTGGTGACATCAGGATACTTCACAGCTGTGCCAACAGGTGGATCAGAGACTTGAGTAGGTTTGGGTGGGGTGTGAGGGTTGAGTCAGGGTAGCTGGAGACGGTGGCCTGAGCTCTCTGGCTTCTGCCCCCGACCTTGGCTCTCCACGCTGTCTCAGCCCCATCATCCCAGCTCTTCCTTCCGCTGTTTTTGTTCTGTGTAAGAAAGTTTCAAAGCCTATCGCTTTATTTTTATTTATTTATTTGGGCATACCCCTGACATAAAAGGGATGTCTAGAGCTAGAAACAAAATGTGCAAAAAGTGGGGTCAGCCAGGGATGGGTATGTGTAGCTTTAAATAACACTCCATCTTTTGACTAGACACCTCTTTTACTAAAATGAAACTTAAGAGGTTGAGATGTGAACACGATTGTGGAGGAGACAGGGGGGCTTAAACCTGAGAGGAGGCCTGCAGAATAAAACAGGAAACCCACGCTTTCAGAACAGAACTTGGTCACACTCCTTTCAGTTCACCCTCCTCTCCTCCACCACCTGGGATACGCACCCCAGATTTATCATCGGTTCCCAGGGACTGGCCCCGTCCAACAGCCTCCCGCCACCTCTCCATCAATCACTGCTGACAGCGGTCGGAGCACAGCCTGGCAGAAGCATTCAGCCCTCAAGGTGGCCGGCACTCAGCCCTCAGCTTGCCCATTTGCCCTACAAAATAATCCCAAGAGAGGACTTGGTGTCTTCTGGAACTAGAGTGCAAGGCAGGGGCGGGCACAGCTGCTTTTTGCAGAACCCTTCCTTCTGTCTCTAGATTTTGGGGGTGCTTAAAAAATCTCAGAGTCCAAATGGGACCAGGTAATCACGGGGCCAGAGACTGCCCACCTCAAAAGAAACATGCCCTGCTGCTTTGAAACAGACACAGCACACACCCTGAGTGGGCCACTAATGGTACGCGGCATTAGGAGTTCCGTCAAACCTCTGGGCATATTTATACAATTAGCACAGACAGCGAAAGAAAAACAGCATGGTGGTGACACACCAGCCGTGTGTGCTCGGATGAACTGGTTAAGATCAATAAATGGCGTTAGGACGCCTGCACTGGCTGAACTGGTACACTCGCTTCTCATCAAGATGGATGGATGCTGGGCTAGTGTGGGTCCAGCAGCTGCCATAAGTGAGTCCGGAAGGGGTGGAGATTATCATCTTCCTTCATCCATGATGGCAAATTCCCTCTATAGTGTGAGGCGGCGTGCCCATTCAGCCAAAGCCTGCAGCCTTGGCTTGCTTCGGGCAGGCCAACTCCTGTTAACGCAGGACCTGGGAAGCAGGCTGCCTTCGGTCAGACAAGCCTTTTGTTTTCATTTTGATTTGGTTAGTTTCTTTCGTCAGTACGAGGATTTAACTCAACTCTTCACAAATGCTGCGCAAACACCATCCTCTGAGCTACAGCAAACGCTGCCGCCTCTCCCCTTCCTTTTTCATTCAAATTTGAATTATTTTTGATCATTTCATACATGAGTACTGTATTTACATCATTTCCACTCCTCCCTCTCCGTGCCCCACCTCCTCCTCTAGTTCACGGCCGATTCTTTAATTACATATATACATAATAATTATGTATAAATATATATCCTGCTAAGTCCATTTAGTGTTGTCATACTTACATCTGTTTAGGGCTTGGATTACCTACTTATCAGGTAGCTGGTCCCTGGAGAAGCTGGCTCCTCCCTCCCTTTCAGCCATTGATTTCCTGTAGCTCTTTATCTAGGAGAGGAACCTTGTGAAATTTCTCCCATTCACATTGACATGTCGACTGATGTTGTCATCATGTAAGCTTTGTTTAGGTAAGCATGCTTTTGAGGTTTCATTGCTACAGCTTGCCTGTCATGTCTAGAAGACACCTTCTAACAGCAGGCATCCTGGTCCTCTGGCTTTTACAGCCTTCCCACCCCTCTTACGCAATGTTCCCTGAGCATTGCATTGTAGATGCATCAGATGGAGCTGGGTACCCTACTGTAGCTCATTCTCTGCATTCTGGCCAGTTGTGGATCTCTGTAATAGTCTCTATCTGCTGCAGAAAGACGCTTCATTGATGATGGGCGGGAGCTAGAGTTATCTGTAGGTACAAGGATTAGTGTTTAGAACGCTGTTAGAAATCACATTGGTTTGGGAAAATAGCAGTAGTAGCAGTCATGCTTATTTGGCCAGGTTCACAGTACCCAGCACGGGTCCCCTCCTAGTGGGTGGACCTTAACTCCAATTGGACAGCTATTGGTAACCCGAGACAAAGGTGCCACTATTTGCCTTTGGAGCTAACTTGCTGGGCCAGTCACTGTGATTCACTTACAGCTGGGTAGGACTATTGATTGACTTTCTCACTTGGCAGCTTGACTTGCACCTTGGAATACTACGAGAGCGAGTCCTCAGGGAGGAGTCTTCCATGTTAGTTCCAGCTTGATTCCTCCAAGTCTTGTGTCCACAGTGTGTGGTGTCTTCAGCAACGGCGTTTTACCTTCAAGATCTGGAAGGCAGCCAAGGGCAGTGGAAATAGCTTAATACTGTTCAGGGAGTTTCCCATGCAAAGCACTGGGGTTTTGTTAGATAGTTTGTGGCTCTTGGGCCGTGGGGTGGCTTTACCACTCCACGGTGTTTGACTCGGTGTACTTGGGCCTATCATCATGGTGGGGAGAGTACGTGGTAGAGGACAGCTCTTCAAGACCAAACAGGAAGCAGGTACTGAGGCAGGAAGCAGCCACAGATAATATACCCCCGCCCCCCCCCACACACACACATGAACTTCTTCCGGCTTGGCCACACCTCTTGAAGTTTCACAGCCTCCAATGAGAGTGTCACAAGCTGAGGACCAATCATTCAAAGCATGGGCCTGCGGGGCTTATATTCATATGTAGTCAGTGGTAGTGTGTGTCCTTAGATTCTGTCTGCCTGCTCCTTCTCTCCCACCCGATAGGGGCTTTGGGTGACAAGGGGCTTTGGGTGACAAGGGGCTGTGCCTTCCTTCTCTGTGCCTCCTCAGCACACATTGGGGAGCCCAGAACAGACCGGATGTGCCACACATGCTTGTTGGGTGAATGAAAGACTTCCCACAGAGTCCTGGAGGTCAACTGGGTGTGAACCCCCCGGTGCTCTAACTTGTCAGCGGTCTCTGACGTCACTCAGCTTCTCCATTCGGATCTGATCATCTGCCTTGGTTCTTGGTGGCTGTTTAATATTCAGTCACTCATAAGCTCCCTCAGTCAATATTTATTTCTTTTCAGGGTTTCTTACATGAGGCAGTCTGCTGATGATTCCTAATTGAGCTGTTTTTTTTTTTCCCTTGTCGCATTTCAACTGAGGAAGAAAAAAAAATTGCAGCGTTTTTCAAGACAAAACAAACCAATACAACAACCGCAGACCACGAACAGCAGAACTATTTTTCTCGAGGCTAATTAGTCCTGGGCCGTTTAAAGAAATAGTAGTTGCCAGTTCTGGAGTGGTAAATTTTGAAGGCCTTTTGAGTCAAGCAGCGATCCAGAAACTTGAGTTCTCACGGAGAAGCCTCTCCAGGCGGACCAGGGCTCTGGCTTCTTCACGTTCTGTGCTCTCATTTGGCTGACCTTTCTTCCGATAAAAAAACAAAAAAAAAAAATTAAGGACATTGATGGACACGGGAAGTACGTTTACCACAAGCACGATTCTTTCGACAGAGTCGGTGACACACAGGCAGTGTCAGAATCAGAAGGCTTCTCTCTGTTCCAGACTCAGAAGGGGAGCTGACATCTTTTATCAAAAAGACAGACAATTCCAATCCCTTGACGATTCTAGATTATGGATCCCAGGAGGCTCGCCTTACACCAGCGTCTTATCACTGGAATCAGAGTGGCTGCTGTTTGTTTTCCAAACCTCGGCACAGTTTTCAAGGTGTTGCCTGCCAGCAGGGCCTGGGCCGACAGTGACATGTGTTATTGTCACATCGCTAGATCTGAAAGAAAACGCGAGATAAATAAATATCAGTGTCTTCTTGGATCTCTTGTTTGCTGTCGTGGGCACCAGGGGTGCTGGCGTTCGTCAGTTCTCTGATCAACTGTTTCCTGGCCGAGTGCCCCTTTCACCTCAGGGGGACAGAGGGGGGGGGCAGAGGGACAGGGGCTGGGGAGGGCATGTAGTCTGGGTCCTAGGCTGAGTGGGGGAGAGAGGTGGGCTTTAGGAGGGAGGCAGAGCCTGGCTGTAGGCCTGTCTTCTTGTACTCCCCCCAGACTATGGGGAGGTGACCTTCCAGTGAGGCAGACCAAGCTCACTCAGGATGAGGCTGTGTGGCTAGTCTTAGGTCAGCTTGACTCAAGCTAGAGTTGTCTCAAGGAGGGAACCTCAATTGAGAAAACGCCTCTGTAAGATCAGGCTGTAGGGCATTTTCTTAATTAGTGGTTGATGGGGGAGGGCCCAGCCCGTGGTGGGTGGTGCTGTCCTGAGCTGGTGGTCCTGGGTTCTATAAGAACGCAGGCTGAGCAAGATGTGAGGAGCAAGTCAGTAAGCAGCACCCCTCGATGGCCTCTGTAGCAGCTCCTACCCTCAGGTTCCTGCCCTGTTTGAGTTCCTGCCCTGACTTCGTGGGATGATATGGAAGTGTAAGCCAAACAAACCCTTTCCTCCCCAGGTTGCTTTGGTCGAGGTGTTTCATTACAGCCGTAGTGACCCCTACTAAGACACAGGTAATGTGGGTTGAGGCCCCAGGGGGCGTGCTTAGTCTCCCAGTCTTTGCAGCTCCACCGGAGGGGCAGGATTCTGAAGCCGCATTAGTCGTGGTTCCCATTGCTCAGACCGCAGCACCTGGCAGAGACCGCTTAAGGGAGGAGGGATTTATTTGGCTTCTGGGTTCAGTTTGCAGTCTGTAGTTGCTTTGCATCACACACCTGAGCAGAGAGCAGCAGGGGAGTAGAAGCCCGCGGGCCGAGCACAACTGTTCACCGTCTGGTGGGGCAGGAAGCAGAGACCATTGTAACCGTCAAAGGCCCGCCTCTCGTCACCTGCTTCCTTCCATCAGGTAGGCCTGGCCTCTCCCAGCTCCACCAGTTGGAAAGCAGGTATTCAAAACATCAACCTGTGGGGCCAGTTCACACAGACCCCACAGCAGGGGGCTTCCCCATTCTCCTAGTGTTCTGGCTGGTTTTATGTCAATGACAGAGCTGAGGTCATCTGCAGAGCAAAACCCTCCATTGAGAAAATGCCTCCATAAGATCAGGCTGTAGGCAAGCCTGTAGGGCATTTTCTTAATTAGTGGTTCATGGGGAAGGGCCCAGTCCATTGTGGGTGGTGCTATCTCTGGGCTGCTGGTCCTGGGTGCTATAAAAAAAAAAAAAAAAAAAAAAAAAAAAAAAGCAGGCTGAGCAAGCCATGAGGAGCAAGTTAGTAAGCAGCGCCCCTCCATGGCCTCTACATCAACTCCTGCCTCCAGGTTCCTGTCCTGTTTGAGTTCCTGTCCTGACTTCCTTCAATGATGAACAGCTATATGGAAGTATAAGCCAAATAAATCCTTTCCTCTTCAAGTTGATTTGGTCATAGTATTTCATCACAGCAACAGTGACCCTCACTAAGACACCTAGGTTGTTGAGATGGCCCATGCTTCAAGGAGAGTGCCTACCTCCTGGCTGGCTCCTGGCTCTCCTCCAGGTTCTAGACACTCACCTCTCCCATGCCCTTGGTATCGCTTCTTTTTCTGCCTTTTACTTCCTTTGGATCTCCTTATCTGGGTAGCAGGAGGTGATATCAACACCTATGGACCATGGGCCACATCTGGCCTGTAGTGCTACTGGAACACGGTTGTGCCCAGGTGATACACTGTCTGAGGCTCTTGTGCTACAGGGGCAGAGGTGAGAAGCTGCAACACAGACCCTATTCCCCCTGGCATGCTACTGCAGAAGCTGGCTGACCTCTGCTCCAGATGTTCTTTGGCTCAATGGCACATGGATTCCACTCATTCCTAAAGACCCCCACTTGACTTCCTGATCTGCTTGGTGCCTGGAATGTTAACCAATATCATCTTGAAAAAGATTTCTGTGAGCAAATACATGAGGTCCTAAGTGAAAGATGTAACAGGCATGATTTTCTGCCTTCAGGACTTATCAGGGGCATTTAATGGGCATCCTGGGAATCTCCAAGAAGGAAGTGTAGTGTGGATATTCCTCATCTGTACTGCTGAGTGTTGAAGACCTGGGGCCCTCATTATCAGACTATTCTGTCTCTCTGGGTGGATTTATCACCTAACCTAGTTTAAGAATACTTGACACTTTTATCTGAAACCAGAACTTCCAATCCGGAACTCTCCTTGGCCATCATCTCCACTGTCCATTTACTTCACAAATGTCTAACAGACATCTCAGCCTGAGTATTCTCTGAATTCAGCCGTTCTTCTCCCCCACCCCATTCTCTATCCTGGGAAATAGCAATAATGTTTAGCAGTTTGGGGTCAATCAGAGAGCTCATCCTGGTTGGTCGTTACATCCTGCTTGTGACCAGTCACTCTCTGTATCTACTATAGCAACACGTCTGTCCTCTAGGTCTTTAACACCCATCCTGTATGAGGCCGCTTTCCACTGTTGTGCCCTGGCCATCCAAGTCTGAGCCACACTTCCCTCGCCGGGATTCCTGTGACAGCCTCCAAGGGGGCTCCCTGCCTTTGCTCTCACCCCTGTGGCTCGACGTCTGTACACTGAGTTTCTTCTGAAATTCTCATCCAGCCATGTCTTTTCAGGAGAATGGTTCTGTTCTCTTGGGATGGAGCACTGACTGACCTGGAGCCTTCTAGTCGCTGTATGATCTGGCTTCTACCTACCTCTCAGCTCTGGCTCAGCCACTTCAAATCCATGAGCTCGGGGCCATCTTAGAAGGCTCGCTGTCATCCCATAGTCTACTCTCTGGCAACTGCCTCATCTTTCCAAGGATTCTTTGATATCACTTAAGTCCAAACTTCTAGGTCATCAGGAAGGCCTTTGCGGGATAACATTTAACTCCAGTTTCTTCCCAGCATTATTCTACTTTATCTTGCTTCTCTATGGCTTCCCTGATTCTTTTCTTTCCTGCCGAGTGCAACCTTGGTGAGGGTTAAGACCAGGCTGGTCCTGCCATTTTCTTTCCCGCTGCTGGGCACGCACAACTTGAAAGCGTGATGGCTGTTGACAAATCACGGCTTGCTGACTGACGGCCTCCTGAGCTTCCTTGTGGAGAGTACTCTGTGGCCTGGTGTCTCACACTGCTGCTGCGGTAGCAACAGGAGCAATGGTATTTGACATCCACTAGGATAGCTCATCAGGACCATGCTGCAGGCCTGGCCCTCAGCAGCTTCCCCAGAATTCTTCCCGTGAACAGGCAGAGCTCATGAGCAGGAACCACAGAAGCCCTGCTTCACAGGTAGGGAAACAATGTCACAATCCATCCAGCCTGATGGCTTGAACAGCAAGAATTTTTTTCTTATTGTTCCTGGCTCTGGGAAGTCAGGGCCCAGGTGCTAGGAGACTGGCCTCTCTACTGAGGCCCGTTTCTAGGTTTATTGATGGCATCTTCTCTCTGGGCCCTCACAAGGGAAGGGGTGAAAGTGCTCACTGAACTGCTGAGTCCTTTGGAAATAAACTGGGGTCCTTGAACTCACACACGAGGCTGTTTTCATGTCTCAGTCATCCCCCAGTGCTGTCTCTAGGACCAGTGTTAGCACAGGAATTGGGGGGAGGGGGCAAACATTCAGTCATAAGCCCGAGGCTCTGTGAAGCCACACTGTGCCCCTAAGGTTGTGCGTCTCTTGTGTGGCAGGGGTGTAGGTTTATGAGTGGGGACAACACCAGACTTTAGCTCCTGTGGATTGGAGGTTGGTATTTGGCTTCTGGGAATGAACTTTCAGTGCCCAGCTAGAACACAGCTCTGACTGGCTTCTGCCTGGGGCCATGGCTCTGTTCTCTTCTGTGCATAGAACTTAGAACAATGCTTAGCTGGATCACAAACTGCCTCTGCAAGGGGCACAGTCGAGCATATTTGTGTAGCCTCCTTGCTTGCTTGCTTGTCAAGTGGTTCTACCTAGATGTTGATAAGTGAGCTGTTACTTGCAAGGCACTTACCACAGTGTCTGGCCCTCAGTGTGAACTGTGTTCTAACTTGTGCTACAGGAGAAGGTCTTTCTCCTGGACAGAGCTCTAAGCACAAGGAGGAGAGCTCCAGTCTGGCAGAGTCCTTTCCTCTTGCTCTGAGATGTCACCTGGTTACAGGTGGCACATCTGTGAGACTACCATTGAACTGAAGTCTCCTCTCTCAAAGAGGGTCTGGCCCAATTTTAGCACCTCTCCAACCCCTGCAAATCTCCCTTTCAGCAGGCAGAGCTCTTGCAACTGACCCATGGCTCAGAGATTCTGCAGGCAATAGCATCTCTCAGACAGGAACATCACCTTGCCTAAGATCTCACGCATACAGCATTCGCATGCAACACACAAAGCTGTCATGTCATCTAAATATTCATAAATGTATTGTTATGGGAAGCTTTGACTTATTCCTACTTCCAATCACAGTAGTGGCATGAAGTTTTCTTTCAAAATTAATGTATTACAATTAAAAATTACTTGAAATGTACATGTGCCGTATGAGCTGCAGATATGTACATGGGAAATGTACATGTGTCATATGATCAGCTGATAGGATCCACTTGTAGGATCTCAGAGCAGTGAAAGCATACATCCACACATATACTTTCTTACACATGTTTGGTGGCCATAAGCCACTTGAATGCCCATCGACAGGGGGACAAAGACTTGACATCCAGACAATAGAGGGCTAGGAAGACTAAATATGGGTAGAACATAAAGATACACAGGAGACATGGGTGATTTACAGAAATGGGGGAAAAATGAAAAATCAGAAAGCAGAGATTAGCATATGCTGGGAATATCTATAACCACCTTCTTAGAAAAGGCATATGACAGCTAGCTTGGTGATTACAGGCTTCTGACACCAGCTACTTGGGAGGCTGAGGCAGGAGGATGCAAGTTCAAGGTTAGCCTAATGTCCCGGTTGCCTTCTATTGACGTGATAAATCTCATGAGCAAAAACAGCTTGGAGAGACGGAAAGGGCTTATTTCGCTTTACAGCTTGTAGTCCTTTGTGAAGGGAAGTTAGAGCAGAAGCTTGGGACGGAGCCTGGAAGGAGGGGCGAAAGCAGAGACTGTGGAGGAGTGCTGATTACTGCCCTGTCTCCCTGTGTTTGCTCCATCTATCTTCTCGTGTGTGTGCTTTCTGATTTGTTTTATTTTTTATTTACTTTTGATATTTTGAAATTTAAATGTAATTGCATTGTTATCCCCCCCTCTCTTTCCTGCCTCCAACTCTTCCCATTAACCTCTCCCTGCTTTCTCTCAAATTCCTAAATCAATAGCTACAACCTGCTCAGTCCACATAATGTTAACTTGTTTGTCTATGATTTCAGGGGAAGATTGCTTCTCCCAATGGCAGCATCCTTACTGGCCTGTAGTTCTTTGTGCAGGGTTGGGGCCCGTGAGCTTCCCCCTCCATGTCAGCATGTCTATTGGTGTAGTTGTTCAGGTCCTATTTAGGCAGCCATGTTGATGAGATTTGGTGGGTGTAGCTTCTGACATTTCTAGGAGATAAAATCTCACTGCAAATTATTTGGTCCTCTGGCTCTTTTACTCCTTCTGTCCCCTCTTCTGAGATAATCTCTGAGTCTTAGGTGAATGAGTTCTGTTGTGGGGGAATCCGTTGGGCACCACATGGTCACTTGCTGTCTGCATTTTGATTGTTTGTGGTTTTCTGTAATGGTTTCCATCTGTTGCAAAGAGAATTTCCTTGCTAAGGGGTGACACCTATACTTCTCGGTGGGTCTAAGGAGAAATATTCAGAATGCAGTTAGGGATTATGCTGGTTTAAGAAAGTAGTGGTTGTAGATTCTCCTCCAAGGTCCGTGGATTCACTAGACCTGGGCAGTTGGCTAGCTTTCCAGGACCAGCCATTATCTCCCTCTTGTTGAGCAGGTCTTAAGAGCAAATAGAAGGTTGTTGGTTATTACCAAATTACACATGCCACTGCTGCACCCTTAGGGATATTATGCCATGACCGCCTTTGTTTTAGTTTATAGTTATTACAGCAACTGTTAGTTACTTCCCTTCCTTGGAAACTTGCACGGTGTCTTCTGGAAACACGAAAGCTAGTCCTTAGGGAGAAGGCTTTCAAGTCAGAACTAGCTTAGATCAACAACAGTAGTAGCCTATGTTCTTGATGTCTCTTGGATAACCTTGACCAACTCAAAAGGGGAATTCTCATGCCTGGTGTTGAGGTTTTTGTTAGATAGTCTGTGGTTCTTGTAGGGAGCACTGTCAGTCAGATGGGGAATTTTCATTTTAACAACATATGTATATATATTATACATGTGTATATATTATATATATATGTATGTAGATGTATTAGGTGTAATTTTAGGTATATATATGCATACACACACACATATGATTTCAGGCGTCCTTACTATGGTTTTACCTTCTTCTTCCTTCTATATACTCCTCCCTAACTTTTCTAGTTTTCTCCTTCAAATCACTTGTAGCCCTGCTATTCCCTTCTCCATTGCCCACCTCCCTGGCCCCTTTCTGCTTCCTACAGTTGCTTCAGGTAATATACTTTCATGTAAAGATTTGGAGCTAGGAGCCTCAGATGGGAGAGAACATGTGACATTTGTCTTTCTGGGTCTGGGTTATCTTACTCAATATGATCTTCTCTTGTGATCTTTACCTGCAATGTTCATGACTTCAATTTTTATTTTTTACATATACACATATAGTGTAAATGCCCCACATTTTCATGATCTAATTGCTAGTTGTAGAACATTTAGGTTGTTTCCTTTTCCTAGTTATTGTGACTAGAGAAGCAGTGAATATGGCTGAGAAAGTATCTGTAGAGTAGAATGTCAAGTGTTTGGGGCATATGTTGATGAGTGAGTGATATAGCTGGGTCATATGGAAGATTTATTTTTAGTGTTTTGAGGGTTCTCCATATAGATTGCCAGAGTGGCTACAACACTGTGTGATCCCACCAACAACGAATGAGGGATTCCCTTCTCCCTACATCTCCTTCACCATTCTGACTGGGGTAAGATAAAAATCTCAAAGTTGTTTTGATTTGCATTTTTATTATTACTAGGGATGTTAATCATTTTTGAGGTATTTCTTAGCCATTTTTATTTCTTTTTTGATGATGCTCTATTCAGATACAATGACCATTTTTGAGCAGGTCATTTTCATTTTTGACTCTTGGTTTTTTTTAGTTTTTCCATATAGTCTGGATATTAATCTTCTGTCAGATACATACCTGGCGAAGATTCTTTCCCATCTGTGAACATCTGCTTCACCCACTTGTCTCTTTATCTGTGCAAAAGCCCCACTTGTCAATCATTGGCCTCAATTTCTGGGCAAATGGAGTCCTCTTCAGAAGTCCTTTCCTATGTATCCTGTAGTGTACTGCCTGTGCTTTCTTCTAGCAGGTTCAGTGTTTCAGGTTCCACATTTAGGTCTTTGATCTACTTGGAGTTAATTTTTGTGCAGTGTGATAGATATGGGTATAATTCCATTCTTTTGCAGGTAGACATCCAGTTTTCCCAGCATGATTTATTGAAGATGCTTTCTTTTCCCCAGTGTGTGTGTGTGTGTGTGTGTGTGTGTGTGTGTGTGTGTGTGTGTATCTTTGTCAAATTCCAAATGCCTGCAATTACATTACATGAACTCATGTTTGGGTCTTAGATTTTATTCCACTGGTTTACATGTCTGTTTTTCTGCTGGTTCCTTATTGTTTTATCACTATGGCTCTGTAATGTATCTTGAGATCTGGAATGATAATCCCTCCAATGATGTTCTTTTTGCTCAGGCTTATTTTGGCTATCTGTTGTATGTTGTAGTTCTATATGACTTTTAGGATAGTTTTTTTTTTTTCTATTTCTGTGAGAGTAAGACAAAGTTTTAATTGAGATGGCATTGAATCTGTGAATGGGTTTTGGCAGAATGGTCATTTTTCACAACATTAACTCTACCAGTTCATGAGCATGGGCTGTCCTTGCATTTTCTGGCATCTTTCTCAACCTCTTTCTTCACAGATTTAAAGTTTCCATTGTAGAGTTTTTTCATCTCCTTGTTAGGCTTATTCCTTGATTTTTAAATTTCCTTTGAGACTGTTGGAAAAAGGAGTGTGTCCATGGTCTCTTTCTCTGTATGCTTGGTGGTGGGATATAAAACTGCCATTTGTTTTAGCAGGTTGATTCTGTATCCTGCCATATTGCTGAAATGGTTGATCATTTTTAGAAATCTTCTAGTAGAATTATCAGTAAAGTTTACGCATAATATGTCAGCTTCAAACAAATATTGTTTGACTTCTTCTTTCCCTACTTGTATCCCTTTAATTTCTTTTTCTTGCCTTATTGCTCTATCTAGTATTTCAAATACAATATTGGAAAGGAGTGGGGACCATGGGCAGTCATGTCTCGTTCTTGATTTCAGTGGGATTACTTCACATTTTTCTTCATTTGGAGTGATGCTGGCTGTGGGTGTCTTATACATATAACCTTTATTATGTTGCAGTATGACCCCTCTAGTCCTACTTTCTTCAGGACTTTTATCATGAAATAATGTTGGACTTTTTCAAGGCTTTTTTAAAACATCTATTGATATGATCACATGATTTTTGTCTTTAAGTCCATTTCTATGTATATTGACTTGCATATATTGACCCTGAATCTCTGGGATAAAGCCAACTTGGTCACAATAGCTAATCTTTCTTACATATGTCTATATTCAGTTTGCAGGTATTTTATTGAGGAAATTTGAGTCTATGTTCATCGGGTATATTGGACTGTGGCTTTCTTTCTATTGTTGTTATTGGTGGTGGTGGTGGTGGTGGTGGTAGTGGTGGTGGTGGTGGTGGTGTGTGTGTGTGTGTGTGTATGTTTATCTGGTTTTGGTATTGTCATGATACTGTTTCCAAAGGAGTTTGGGAGTTCCATTTCTGTTTCTTCTCCTTCCTTGCTTTTCTTTCTTTTTTATAGTTTAGATGGGTTGGTTGTAGAGTTTCTTTGAAATTCTGTTAGTATTCTGCCCTGAATCCATCTGGGCCTGAACATTTTTAGTTGGAAGGATTTTTATTACTCTTCCAATCTCTTCATTTGTTATGGGTCTGTTTAGATTGTTGATCTCTTCTTGGTTTCATCAGCCTGCTTTCTTATCTTCTTGGATCACTTGCCCAAGGGGAGCTCATAGTGGGCCGGTCCCTCCCACATTCATGTAATCAAGAAAACGTCTCCACAGATTTGCCTATAGACCAATCTTAGAGAGACATTTTCCTAATTGAGGTTCCCTCTTCCCAGAAAAATTCAAGTTTATGTCAAGTTGACAAAATACTGACCAGTAGTAGGTTACATAGTGGGACCTTGTCTCAAAAGGACAAGAGTATGGGTCAATGATAGAGTACTTACTTATCATGTTAAAGGACCTGGGTTCTACTCCATGTTTAAAAAAACGAGAGGCTGAGAGATGACTAGGAGCACTTGCTGCTCTTCCTGAGGACCCAGGTTCAATTCCCAGCACCCACAAGATGGCTTACAAGCATCTGTAGCTTCAGTCCCAGGGAATCCAATGCCCTCTTCTGGACTTCACAGGCTCCAGGCACACAGGTGATGCACATACATACACGTAGATTAGACATTCATATACATTAAATAAATAAATAATGTAAAGGGACTTGAGAGATGGCTTGGCAGTTATGAGCACATGATACTTTTGCAGAGGACCTGAGTTCATTTCCCAGGACCTACATTGGGCTGCTCACAAACTACCTGGAGCCCCAGGCCCAGGGGATCTGACACCCTTTCAGTCTTCTTGGTGGCTTTCATTGACATACACATATCCTCCTCTGTCCCTGTACACATATAATTAAAAAATAGAATAAATGTTATTTTAAATAAGAAAAAGAGGAAGACATGGCAGCTATAACAGTAATCAGCAGTTTGTCTACATCCTTGGATGAGGCCTGAAAAAGAAAGGCAGTCTAGAGTACTTTGTGGATGAAGATGTCTTAGTCCAGAGTGACTAGTGTGGAATGTGCAGCACTCTAACCAGACACCAACACTTACAGATGGAGTGTTGTGCTGCAGCTGAAGTTGGTTCAGTTACATTGAACATGGGTGGAAAAATACAATGGATGGACTGAACTGGGGTCAGTACTGCTGAGAAGGCACAGGAGCTCTGTTAGTTCCGGCAGGGTGGTTGTCCTCATTTTCTTGTTTAGGAACTTCCTTAGCAATTCTGCTTCCTCCTCCAGCCTCCTTCCTCCTCCTCTCCACTCCTCTTTCCCCTCCTTTTCAGTCCTGGCTGTCCTAGAACCCATTCTGTAGCCCAGGCTGTCCTCGAACTCACAGAAATCCACTTGCCTCTGCCTCCCAAGTGCTGGGATTAAAGGCGTGTGCACCACCACCCAGCACCTCCTCTTCTTTTTACACATGGCATCTCACTATGCTCCTAAATACAACCCAGAGCTCTTGGGCCTAAGTACAACCCCCTGTCTCAGCAAAGCATTTTCTTTAAGGATTCCACATTTCATATATTACTTCAAATAGTAAAGAACCTTCCTTAACTCTAAGATTATGAAAACTACTTTCTCGTGTTATTCTCTGATGCTCATCTACTCCACTAGAGTATAACTTTAAAAACTGTTATTTATTTATTGTACAATGTGCCTTAGCTATCTTTAAGTGTATAGTTCAGCAGTACATCTGCATGGTGAGGAGGCAACCATCCTCACCCTCCATCCCCAGATGGCATCTTGCAAAACAGAAATGCTATTCCCATTGGATGGTTACTCCTCATTCCCCTTCCCCCAGCCCCCAGCAGCCACCATCCTGTTTCCAGTCCTGACATATTTGAGTACGCTAAGGACCACCTACCAGTAGAAGCCTACAGTATTGTTCTTTTGTACCTGGCTTTTATCACTTAACACCGTGTTCATACTCAATTAGACTCAATATTAGACTTAATATACTTGGGGTGTGTGTGTGTGTGTGTGTGTGTGTGTGTGTGTGTGTGTGTGTGTTGTATGTGTGTGGCATATGTGTAGTGTGATGATTCTACTTTAAACCCATGACTCAAGAGACCATGTTCCATAGTAATTGACAGCCACACATATCAACTCTCTTTCATCTGTGTTCCAACAAGACATACACACACCTCGTAGGGATAATGTCTTCTGTCTTCTTGATCTCTTTGTAGACCCCTGGGCTGGCTCCACTGTTGGCTGCTTCAGCTGAGCCCTCATCCACCCTCACTCGAAGGCCTAGCTCGGGTATGGTTCCATCCTGCCAGCCTCTTGCCTGTTCTCAAGGCCTCAGGATGTTTCCCAGGCCCCTGAAACCTTCCCACCTCTCCTGTTAAGGGGAGCTTAAGAGGCAGAGGGGGCTCAGTCCCCAGTACAAAATAGGTGAGGAAGGCCCAGGTGCACCTGCCAGATCATGCAAACCTCGGAATTGTGAATTTCTCTGCCTGTGGTGGCACTTTGCCATACCCTAGCTGATTGCAAAGTCAAACTCAAGATAAGGCAAGTTCATCTTGGTTCCTCTCCAGGGACATTTGGTAAGGACATACAAAACAGGATTGTCTCGAGACTCATTTCCCCTCAGGCCTGGAGGCAGTCACAGTCACAGAGGGCACCTTGTGTTTCCAAGAAGTATGCAAAGAGAGCTACTGGGGCCACTCTCTCAGACTGTGATGTGACCCAGGGAAGTGGCTGATGGGGAGGGGGTCATCAGGCTGGGGCTGATGTACAGGTCTGTGTGCCCACAGATTTTCTGTGACTGTCTGCAGGGCTGCAAGGGGGAGACAACCTATGAGGTCTGGGCACGGAAACCTCTTTCTCAGCTGAGCGTCGGCTGGGAAGGGATTGAGGGTTTTGAGAATCTCTTGTCAGCCGAGGACAGATGTGTCAGGCCCATAGCTAGAAACCTCTGGGTTTCTGGAAGGTGGGAGGAGAGATGAGTGGAGCAGAGATGAGCTGGTGAACAATGGGCACCCCTCTCCTACTCCTGCATGCCTCAAGCACTTGGGAGGCCGCCTGGCTGCTTGGTAAAGACTCTGAGCACAGTGTGTCACATGGAGACAGGGCATTCAAGAAGCATATTGGGATTGCAAGTGCAGCAGGCAGACAGTCTCTGGGAGACAGACAGACAGACAGAAGTAGTCAATAGCCAGCGGTCCCTCATCACAGTCATTGTACCACATCTCCCCTGAGCCCTTACCCCTCTCCCACCCACACAAGCTGGGTATCGGGGCTGAGTATTTGAGGCCTGGACTCATGAGTCCTTTACAAAAAAGACCTTGCACTATCTGTCTTCTGCTCTTAGCTGTGAATAGAGTCTCTTAAGCAGGGGGCTCTGGGTCAAATCCTACTGTGGTCCTAACCAACAACGGGGTGACTGGGCAAAGCATCTAACCCCACCCAGGACAGGCCGCTTTCTTCATCTGTAGAATGGGCACTATGATCTGGACCCTGTCGTGGTACTTGGGGGCTGTGAAGTGAGTTGAAGGATGGAGGTTGGTCCCTGGAAACCACCTAAGGGACGCTGGTCATGCTGCTGGAGAAGAGCTGGGCTGTGTGATCACCTGCTCTTGGCTGTGTGCGCTTTCACTCCGATGTTCACCGACAGATTCTCTCCTCTGCCTGGGCTTGTGAACTGTGAAACCCAGTGGTAACTGGTGCACAAGTAGTTGGTGGCTGCCTGGACCACATCTGCTTCCCCTGGACCACATCTGCTTCCCCTGGACCACATTTGCTTCCCCTGGACCACATCTGCTTCCACTGGACCACATTTGCTTCCCCTGGCTCCATACTGCCCATCCTATGGCTCTTAATGTCGGGATCTTCTAAACTTTAGGGGGGAAGTCATGAAAAATCAGACAATCCTGCTTATGTATGAAGTCTACTAAATTAGCAGACATGGCTGTGAGTGAGCCAGGGTCTCCATTTACTTCTTTTGTTTCTTTTTTTTTGAGACAGGGTTTCTCTGTGTAGCTTTGCGCCTTTCCTGGGACTTTACTTGGTAGCCCAGGCTGGCCTCGAACTTACAGAGATCTGCCTGCCTCTGCCTCCCGAGTGCTGGGATTAAAGGCGTGTGCCACCACTGCCTGGCGAAACCATTCACTTCTTAAGACCAGATGAAGACACCTGGAATATGGACAGGTAACTCTGCTCACTCCACAGCTCCCATCACAACTTCTGGAGGTGCCCAAGGAAGGGTACAGGCAAGGTGCTTCTTTCAAAGCCTCCTCATCAACTCTGATGAGGTCGTTTTACCCCCAGTTGAGTTAGTTGCTGCTTCAACTTGAATTTCCTTCCTCTCTTTCTGTCCTTGGTGCAAAAAGACTGGCAGCTTCACAAAATCTACCTGACAGAACTTCTGTACCTATGTGGAGGCTTTAGAAGTTTCTCTTCATAAGAAGTTCAATGACAGAGACCAGGAGGACCCAGTGAACCATCTGCAGATGTGTCTACCCTTGTCAGGCACACTTGATACGTCCTGAGGACCCCAGTATGAAGGATGAACGACACCCACCCACATTTCTCTCTCATTTGTAATTGTTAGTATAGGGCATCCTCTCTAGCTACAACCCAAGTCCCAGTCTTCACCCACATGGAAGGGTGAGAATTTTCTTAATAATCTGTGGCCACCTAGGACTTTCTGAATGGACTGTGGCCACAGAAGCAAGACACCTTATCCATGGTCTCTATCCCTGAGAAGATTTGGGCTCGGCTCTCTGCTGGGCACCCTGTACTAGAAGGAGCCTCTAGGTACTGGGCTGTGCTTGGCTAGCTCATTATCTGGGGCACACTATTAATCAGATGCCAGGATGGATGGGTCTGATACCACCATCTCTGTTTTGCAATCGTAGATATGATCAAGATGGGAAGCAGGCAAGGGAGAACAGCAGGGCCCTAGTGAAACATGCCCCTACCACACCAAAGCCAGCTAGCCCATTCTTGTTAGACAACATGTTGGATCCCCATGAGCTGTCTCATCAAACCACTTGCCATGAACCATGCCCCTGACAGTCTTGGCAGGGTACATACTCTGCCCAGCCCTCTGAGAACAGTGCCCCACAGTTAGCTGCCAACTGGGTGAATAGTGACAATGGTTTTCAGAAACCATCCCTAGACCTAGATGCTGCTAAAGCTTCCCTTGGAGGATCCTTGTCCATCCTGAGGCCCAGAGATACAGCTGTTTCTTTCCAACAAATTCACTTGCATCCAAGAAATGGGGACTGAGCATACTGGTTATGCTCTCCCTCCACCTGTTTCTCAAAGCCACAGTTCTGCCCTGGTCAATTCATTCTCCAAAGCTTCGTGCCCAACCTCTTCCTGGTCTCGGGCATATGTAAGTGAATGAATTCTGAGGAATGAGTACACCCCAAGGTCTTCCAGTACATCCCATAGGGCTACTTTTCACACTGCCCACAGCATCCACCTCCTTCTCAGCACTTAGGACAAACTGCAGTGTATAAGCTTGAAGGACACTGGTCAATCTAGTCCTGAGGTGTGGATACAGGTGCTGCTGCTGCGGGTAGGGAACACAAAGCCATAAGGGCTGGCGGCTGCAAATGTCTCTAGAAGGCTCTACAGGGTGTTTTTTGTGAACTGACCTCAGCTAGCCCTTCTGCCAAGTGACAGCCTTGTAGTGTTGTGGGTAGGAGGAAAGGGGGAGTGATATGAAAGTGGGCTTCAGGTAAGCAGATGGCCTCCGGTGCCAAAGGCTAAGTTTTGCCTGGTTGGGATTTCCAAATATTGGGAAGGAAAAGTAGAGAGTAGATATAAAATAATATATATTGTTCGAATCTTAGATGGTCTTTTAATAAAAAACCCAAAGCCAGATATCAGGGTGAAAGCTGAAAGATCAAAGAAGCAGAACAACCAGCCGCTAGTTCTTACCTCTATGAAGTCCTCAGCCTAAAGAGAGTGAGTTCCTGTTTCCTCACACCTTATATACCTTTCTCTGCCCTGCCATGTTATTTCCTGGGATCAAAGGCCTGTGTGCTTCCCAAGCAAAGGCATGAGCTCTCAAGTGATAGGATTAAAGGTGTGTGCCACCACTGCCTGACCTCTATGTCTAATCTAGTGGCTGGTTCTGTCCTCTGATCCTCAGGCAAGTTTATTAGGGTACACAATGTATCACCACAAATATGCATGTATATATTCTCTATAGACCTATTTGAACTGTTGTTAATAGTCATGCCACTTTCTGAACTATTCATTGATACGGTTGGCCTGTGGTCCTCTGGTCAGGACACAGGCAGAAGGTGTTAACCCAGAGGACTTGGAGGCTTCAAGAAAACGCTTGCTTTGGAAGAAGTCCCACAGGCATTGTTATTACCTTGGAACCTCAAAGCGTGGAGAAGACAGGATCACCTCTGAGCTATGCAAGGGTGGGCCCAGAGCAAGGCTGCTCATGAAGGGCTGCAGTTTAGGAGGGCCCCTGGCCCCTGCCAGGACATGTAGCCCAGAGCAGATAGAACACACTAGCTGTTCTGTCTACTTCTCCATATCTTGTTGGGCCTCCTGTCGGCCCCCGGAAAGCCAGAAAGCAGGGGACTCCATTTGCTCAGGCTGGGCAAAGAGTGGCTATGATGCGTGGAAGGGGCATTATGGTCAAAGGCAATGAAGAAACTGCCTTGCTCTGGGACTAAAGTTGCCTGGAAAGAGCAAGGAGATGGGTGTGGCCAGGGCAGAGTGACCGGCACCATTTCCCACACAGAAGCAAGCCCTAAAGGGATGCTCTGAAATGCTACTCCTACCTAACCAGACCCACCTGGCAAGGAACAGCTGTGACTCCTCTCTAGTGTCGTCTACCTCTCCTACAAAGGTCTTTCCCTGACTGTCATGGCTCTTCCCCCTATAATCGGCCTTTGACTCTGTGGTTCCCTTGGCCTGGAACACCTGTGGCATTGCTTAGCTGTCATTGGGCATGGCCTTTCTTTGCTCCCTCTCCTGAGACGATAGTCCCAAGGCGCTTTTACCCTATCAGACCCTGTTTTTCTGCCAGATTATTGGAGGTCACCTTTGTCCCACAGGGAGCTTCTTGAAGGCAGGAACAACACAAGAATTTTCCATCTTCTATTAAATTCCTTGGTTAACTTGAAAAGGAACTCATTTTTCTTAAACATCTAGCTTTTAGTTGGCCCATGAAGTCACACAAGATCGTATTATGGTATATGTTCTCATATTCTTTAAGGTACATAGGAAGCTGTTAAAATGAAGGCATGATCTTTTGCCCACACAACACAATCTTATACCCAGCAAAGAGGAGATGCCATTTGATCTGTTTGAGGGGCATAGTTGGCAACCAGCATTTAGAACAAGCATTCCCAGTGGATTTAATGCCCTTGGACTCTACTGGATTTGGGTATGAGTTTTGTGTGTGTGGTTCATATTCAGGCAGATTTCCTACGTCTGATAAAGAAAATTGCCACCAGAGCACTCATGTGGAAACTTGCTTTCCCTACTGATAGGACGATGGCCACTCTGCCATTTGTGTTTTCTAATGGGGCTAAACAGTAGATGGAGCCCCATGGCGCCTATCCCTGTTCAGCAGAGGAGGACACTGAGCTCTGAAGTGAACTGGCTTACTCAGGATCGTTTTACTGGGAGCTCTGTCTATTCTCATGTTGGTAGAGGAAAGAGTGGGGAGGGCATGACTCAGAGAAGTTACCCCAGTGGAAGAGAAGGGGAGAGGAGGAGGAAGGGGGCGAGGCAGGGGAGAGTGGAGGGGAGGAGAGGAGAGGAGGGGAGTGAATGGGAAGGGAGGGGAGAGGTGAGGGGAAGGGAGGGGAAGAGAGGAGAGGAGAGGAGCAAGAGGGGAGAGGAGGGGGAGGTAGGGGAGGGGAGGAACTTTTGGTACCTGGAGCCTAGTCTGTCTGAATTCCAGAGAAGACGATGATATTCCATGAAGCTGTATGTACTGCAGAGAAGAGACAGGGGACATGAAGGACCCTAAGTCTGGTAGCACATCTTAGCCTGGGACCAAGAAAATTCTTCCTAGAAGACTGCCCCCCAAGTCAGTACTAGCCTGTAATCTCTGCTTTGAGGTAATTAATCTCCGTGTAGGGGCTCCCCTGTAATAGGAAGCCAGCCCTGACACGTCTGTGTAAACAGCCAGCTTAGCATATCGACAAACTGGGAGCTGGTACTCTCACCCCAGGCTGCCAAACTGAAAAGGTAACCCAGATGGGGCCTTGGGCTTCAGGCTGCCGCACTAGGCCCAAAGCTGCAGGAATCTCCCCTAGCCTGGTCCCCATCCATATTTAGTCTTTACTTCCTGTAGCCACTTAAGCTTGGCTTGGAGTTTGTTCAGCGACCTTCCTTCTTCACGCCGGCCGGTGACTCATAAGCTCGCTTTCTTAGCAAGGCACGCAGCAAAATTCCAAAGTAGCAAATGCCCGGAGTGAAAACTCTTAAACTCACATAGATTTAATCACTGCAGCAAATTGGAACCATTTGTGGTCAGGTTTTGATGATGATCTAGAAAGAATTCCCGACCCCCCCCCCCCCACTTTCTCTCTAAGTGGCTTAGTTAAGGTTAGTGAGAAGGGGGACATGGGTTCCAGGGGAAAGAGACTTCAAGAGTTTCTAGTCACTCTCAGGGACATCTGTGGCCACTTGAGTGTTTTGAACGGCAAAGATCAAACCTCCATGATAGCCAGCCACGTGACTCAGTGGCCCAGGCTCTGTGACCCAGAAATCAGTGAGAACGTGGCACTGTGAGTTTCCACCAAAACTTTGAGGTATTCTTAGGGGAATATTGTGTTTTGTTACTTTTGTTGCCTCTTGTTATCCTAATAAGGCAAGGAAAAGGGCAGCACACACACACACACACATACACGCACGCACACATTTTTCACGAACACACACATTTTTCATGAACACAAAAGAAATCGAACCCGATCTGTTATGATTTCTCCTTAAGCAAACCAAACAGAGAGCTTTAATGAAGACTCGGGTCTGGGGCTGACCCCCACTGCACTCTGAGTGTCAGATCTGTTTCTGATAAAATCGACATTGAGGTTTTGAAGAATGAATCAGAAAGGAAGTTCAAATCCATTTCATGACTGAGCTGAACTAAATTGAAGAGGAAAGCTTGCCTGTAATTAAAGGGAAACTTAAAAAACATTCCTCCCCCTTCTGAAACATTTTTAGAAGTTTCTAGAGCCAGGGTTGCTTGTCAACAATCTGTTTGTGGGGTTCCGTGTGATTTCTTGAAAGCAAATGTGAGGGTGACTTTGCAGAGACCGTGGCAGCAAAATTTCCTGCACAAATTATGAAAAAAGTTAGGGGCCAGGGCCTCCCCCCCTCCCTTTCTCCCCCCCCCCCTCCCTTTCTCCCCCTCATCTCCAGTTTCTATGAGTTTAGTTGGAGAGAAATCCAGGTTGAAAGAAATTGAATATTTATTTTCTGTGAACTTCAATAAAGAACGTGGCAGGTGTGGGATTTTTTTTTTTTTTTTAAGGTTCATTGGACAAGTCAGTTTTTAATTGTTTAAAGTTGTGCTTTTTGGTAGCGAGCTGCTGGCACCTGATGGGTGGGGTGGAACTGTGAGTCCATGCTGAGGAAGGTTAGGGACTTCCAGCTTTTAGTGGAGAGAGAGGGCACTTTTCCTAGGACCCTCCTTCACCCACGGGGACCTTTTAAAATGCTCATTTCTGAGTCCGTGCTTGAAGTCCTGTTTGTTTGGGTTTGTGGAATCCCTTCCCTTTCTTCAGTATTCTCAGATATCCTTGGTTTAGGCCCAGCCGTCAACCGTAATCCACTCCAGCCCTGCTGGGGAATAGCCCACTTTGTTCATAGGCACGTAACATAACTTCAGCCCCCAGGGCCTCTGTCCTGAAATGCAATCCCAGACACTCCGAGATGTCTTGAGAGATAAGGGTGGCCCTAATCCTAGGGTCAGCCTGGCCCTGGAAGAGCAGAGTTCGACTATACGTCAGTCATGACATCGTTATCAGCCAGAGACCCCAAGTAGCCCCAACCCGCCACATTTTCCACAGGGTCTGTGGTGTTAAGAAAATACCCTCTAGTGCTGTGTTATTTTAGGCTGAAACAAAAGTAGACATGAATGACTGGGGGGAACAGAGGGGACATTGTTCTCCCTGAGGTCAGCGCTCAGAACTGGCCTGCAACTGGATTCCAGCAAATGGAGACCAGAATGCCACCAAGTCCAAATTCCATATTGAGTGTCAGGCAGGATCACTTAGAGCCCAGAGAAGGCTTGGCCCAGGGTTCTGCCACACCCTTGGTCATGGGGAGTCTGATTTCCAAGGGACAGGCAGGAAGTGCCACACTATACGCAGTGGTAGGATGACTGAGTCCGAGAGAAAGCCACCTGCCCATGAGGAGACCCCACGGGTGTGGTGAGTAGGTGGGGGTGGGCTGGCTTCATGGAGCACAGGCAAGGACAGGTCAGGACTATTCCAGCCCTTGAATGAATGTTCCCTTAAATCTTCCAGCCAGCGTACAAAGCAGGTGCTATCGTTTACCACGTTTACAGGATAGGAAACTGAGGCAGGGCATGTCAGAACTGCCCAAAGTAAATCAAATTGCTGGCAATTTAAAAAGTCAGGATGAGGCCAGGCAGTGGTAGCGCACGCCTTTAATCCCAGCACTCGGGAGGAAGAGGCAGGCGGATCTCTGTGAGTTCAAGGCCAGCCTGGGCTACAGAGTGAGTTCCAGGAAAGGCGCAAAGCTGCACAGAGAAACCCTGTCTCAAAACAACAACAACAAAAACAAAAACATAAAAAAGGCAGGATACATAGCCAGGCAGAAGCTTCCAGAACCACTTCTCCTGCACCCAGTCCTCTTACCTGCATATCTTCTCCATAGTTTCTTACACCCGGGGTGATATAGGGGATGGCTTCAATCTGCTGTGCAAGGACCACGTGGCTGCATTCTTTCGCCGAGGGCTTTCTTTGGTTAGGGAGTTGGGGATGGGGTGTTGAGTCTGCCTCTTTGCAATAGGCTAGAAAATGAACCTTACCACCCCAAGATGGCCGGTGGTAGTAGTAGATAAATAGCTCAGCTCCCTTGAAGTCCGTGAGAAATCTTGGAGCCAGGGTGCTGTGGTCTCCACTGCGCCCTCTCAGCAGACATGGGTGGCTTGGGAATTCATGCTTTGATGGCTCTTCCTGTGTTGCTTCTCATACTGCTCTCCTTTGGGTTACCATCCTGACAGAATCTTCACTGTCATCTGCACACACACACCCCCAGCTGCTTTGAGGGAAGCCACATCATGACAGCAAATGAGAACCCTTCAGCTGAGTGACTCCTTCCAGCCTCCCTCCCCAGTCTGGAAGTTCCATCCGAGTGGACCCCTGAGCTACTGTGGACTAGCTGAGTGCCCAGCTCCTTGGTGCCCACCAAAGAAGCTTGAAAGTCCCGCTACCGGAGCGGTTCTCAACCTTCCTAATGCTGCGACCCTTTAATACGGTTCTTCATGTTGTGCTGACCCCCAACCATACAATTACTTTTGTTGCTACTTTATGACTGTAATTTTGCTACTGTTATGAATTGTAGTGTAAATATTCTTTTGGAGATGGAGGTTTGTCAAAAGAGTCGTGACCCACAGGTTGAGAACAATTACTCTGGTGTGTTTATATTTTCATAGTTTGCTCTCTTCTGAAGTCAACTGTCTACATGGCAAGGAGTTCTACATAGAGCCAGTTCATGTTTTATTGGAGAGTTGCTTCCCCCAGTTCAGAACTGGAGACAGGAGGCCTGGTCCCATTTTGCCCTTCTGCTATCTTGTCCAGAGTTGAAATTCACTGGTTTCTATCTCAAGGGTCCCACAGAGACCTTTGGAGATTGTTTTGGGGAGTGGACTGCTGTCTAGAAAGCTTTCGTCTACCTGCTAGCTGACATTTTTCAGTCCCTTGTAGGTAGATATCCCATGTGCCTGAGTTTGAGCAGTTAGCTCCCACTCAGCCTTGAATATTGCCAATTTGTACCCCCCCCCATGCTTTCTCTTTCTTGACTAAACACAGCAGGCCCCAGCATGTTAACTATGGCCGAGCACATCATACCAGAAGCCTGGGTTCCAGAGTCACTGACCATGGGCCAGTCCCACAGACCAGAAACATCCGTTATAGACTTCCTAGTGAAATATCACTTTCTGGTGTGTTCCAGCCCTTACACACTTTGGAATTTGTTTCTTACAGCAGTTATGTGACCCTAACTCCTTCTGAGGCCTTTGGCATGGGCGATGAAAGTTGTCTTCTCTGCTTCTCTCCTACCAGATGTAAAATACATATTAACTGTATCCAGTGAAAATCCCGTTTCCCCTCTAAGAGCCGTTCTTATTAAAATAACCAGCTAGAAAAGGCTGGAGTTTGGGGAGTGGGAGAGTAGTACGTCCTGTGCTCTGCTGACTCTGCATTCCACATGCTCCCACAGGCTCTTTTTCTGGAAAGGAATTGTCTAACAGGCCAACACCAATAGCTCCTGGCAGCTAGTTGTGCTCAGCTTCCTATGGGCTCCTGTGGCAGAGGAGATGGGGCTGTGGGTGAAGGACAGAGACTAGAGGGGTTGCTGGGAATCTTGGGAACATCCTCCTGGGCTCCCACAAAAACCCAAAGGAAGCACAGCCTAGAAGGTACCAGAAAGTCCCCATTTCTCCCACTCTGGAAGCAAGTCCCATTGGGTGTTTCCAGAGGAAGCCAGGGTCACCTAGCCTTGATTGATGTGACAAAGATGGTCTCCACAGAGCCCAATGTGGAAACCATGTGACAGAAATCTGTGGATGGCAAAACTTTGGTGATTTACAAGGGTGAGCACTCATGTGACTTGAACTAGGTGCTATTTGCTTGTATATGCAATGGTTGACTAAACTATACACTATTTGACATCCTTTTTGTTTGTTTTGAGACAGGGTCTCACTCTGTAGTCTAAGACGGCTGGAACTCATGACCCTTTTGCCTCAGTCTCCCAAATGTTGGCAGTGCAAGCCTGGGCCACCGTGCTCAGCACAATTCTTTATTTGTTTACATATTTCTTTTCGAGGTTGAGTCTTGCTAGCTTGTTCAGGATTATCTCAAACTCCTGGACTCAATCCTCCTGCCTTACTCTTTTGAGTAAATAGGATCATAGGGTGATTAGAGCTGAGTCAGACCTACTGGCTTGTTTCTTTATTTAATCTAATAGTATCCTCTTAGAAAGCATGCTGTAGCAATTCTTTTTTTAAATTTTTTATTTATTTTGGATAAATTTTGGATAAAAATCCAAAATTTATTTATTGGATTTTTAAGTGTGTGTGTGTGTGTGTGTGTGTGTGTGTGTGTGTGTGTGTGTCTGTGAATACAGGTGCCCATGAAGGCTGGAAGAGGGTATTGGATCCCCTGGAGCTAGAGTGACAGGTGAGCCACCTGACCCGCGAGTTTGGAACTAAACTCCGATCCTCTGAAAAAAACAGCAAGAACTCTAAAATGATGAGCCCTTCTGTGCTGATTCCCGAAGACATACTTCATCCTTTGTAATAGCTGTGACACATTCAGTATGAAGGCGTGCCTTGCTTTGTTGAAGTCTTTGCCTCTTGCTAACGTGACCTGCAAGGAGAAAAAAGCAAAAGAAAGCCCGATGGCTTTCTCTAGCCTTCTACTCCGGGCTGGAATCCCAGCCTCCAGCACCTGTTACTCCTTCACCATTTGGGAAGTCCCCGGAGTGTTAGTGCTGGGCTCCCACTGACGGCCTAAACAGGCCTTGGATCTCTTTATAACTCAGCTTGTAAGTGGAGGACTCTTGATTTGGCCCACAGGACTCTTTAGCACCCCTTCTAAACCCCGTTAAACCCGTGTAATGAGTTTCCCCTTGCACTCCCAGCTGTGAAAGCCGAGAGTTGGCTCAGGATACTCACCTGTTCCAGAGATTAGCTGCTCTGGAGCTATAGGGACAGAGCAAGGGGCAGAGGGGCAGCTGGGAAGGGAGTCCTGGCCAGGGTGGCTGTGTGGATGCTCCTTAGGCAGGAATAGGCATCATCTGCCATGTCAGGCTTGGGTGGCTTGGTGGACCTCATCATCCAATGCTTCCATAGTGTTCCTGGACCAGAACGGTGAGCCAGGGCTGCCAGTGGGCCCTGAGGTGGAGTCATATGTTCTAGGTGCACCAGAGGGGGTTTCTTTAAAGAACCAAGAGACGCAGACAGGGTGGCTGTCTTGTGAGTCTCTCCAGAAGTGACTTCAGCACCCCAGTGCCTCTCTTGCACTCTTTCCCAGAGGTCTCGTAGGTGAGGTTTGGATAAGTGCTTGGAGTTGTGGCTGGTTTCTGGAGAGCAGCTTTTCCTTCTGTCACAAACAGACCACAGGAACAAAAGAACTGTAGACCCCCTCCTTCCGGGTCTAGCCAATTAGGACACTCAAGGCTTCTGTCCTGTGACTGGATCAGGCAGCCCTTATCCATCCATGATTGGTTAAGTGGCCACCTTGTGACGGAATAATCAATCTCTTGGTAACTGTTTCAGAGATAGTCTGACTGTAGCCCCCCACAAATACAATCCCCAAACTCTCTGAGGGAAGAACTAGGAAAGAAATACAGTTTTTCTTTTTAAATAAGGAGAGAATGGTCTTTTGGAGTCTAGGGCTAACTTTCACCAGAAAAGCCTAGAGATACAAACAAAACTGAGGATAAAGGTCAGGGCTGAAACCTGGTGCCCTTGGGTATCTGGGTCCATCCATACCTGAAGATTTCATAATAATGTAGACACATGCATTTTCATTTTCACCAAAGTCTGTTTGCTTCAAGGTTGTCAATCATTTTTGACCCAGAGTCCTACACATGTCGCTTAGCACAGATTGCACATTCCTGAGTGTGATCTTTCAGGTTCAGGCAGACCTACCCCTCTGTCTTCATTTGTTTTTCTGTTGCTATGATAAACACCAGGAAACAACGCATTTTGCTGGAGGAAAGGCTTCATTTTATCTCATAAATTCCAGGTCACAATTCATCTTCAAAAGAAGTCAGGGCAGGAACTCAAGCAGGAGCTGAAGCAAGAGCCATGGAAGGAAGCAGCTTCCTGCCTCCCTCTGGCTTCTGCTCTCCGCTAGCTTTCTCCTACAGTCCAGGATCACCTGCCTAAGAATGGTGCTGTCCACAGTGGGTTGAGTCCTCCCACACCAATCACTAATCAAGACAAATCTTCACAAACACGAACCCACAAGCCGATCTTATCATGACAATCCCCCCATTGAGACTCCCTCATTGACCCTGGGCTGTATCAGGTTGACAGCTGAAGCTCTGTAGGACACTCTCCTTCACCTCCAATGGGTCAGCCTTCCTTAACTTGGTCTTCCCAGTTGTCTTTGATGCATCCTACAGGTACTTCATGGCTCAGCTTTTCTCTGCAGGGGAAGCTGTCTCTCACTCTTTCATCAGCAGTGAATATTTGACTGACATCAAGTTCTTGGTCCTGGGAGAGCACTGTCTTCCTGCTAACACATAGCTTTCTACTTCCAAGGAGCCGGTTGTGGTTGTTTATCACAGAGTAAATGCTTAATGAAAAAGGGAGGGGTGGGCTGAACGAATGAGTGGCTGAAGAGGAGGCTGAGCTCATGCGTGGATACTCTTAAATGACCAGTGGGTCATTGAAGAAATCGGACAGGAAATGAGAGCACAACTTTCTCAGAACCCTTGGGATGTAGCTAAGGTGATGTTAAGAGGAAAGCCCATAGCTGTGAATACCCACATTAAAGACCAGAAAGAATGCAAAGAAGTACCAAATAATGTACCCCAGAGTCGCAGACAAACAAGATGCCAACCTCAAATGCAGCAAAGGACAGGACATAAAGATGAGGGAAGAAAATGATGAAATGGAGAATAAAAAAACAGTATATTAAATCAAAGAGTTGGCTCTTTCAAAAAGTAAGATTGACAAATGCCAAGCCATTCCAACCAAATGAAGGAAAAGATCCAAGTTTAAAATTAGACATGAAGAAAAACTAGCTTCCAATGAAATCCAGAATGTTACCAGGAAGCACTTGGACTCCAAAATCTTTATTCCAAATGTCATATATTCCAAAACACTGGAAAATATAGAAGTGGGTAAAACCCAGGATACAACTGACATATGAAAACTAAGAACTAAACCAAGGACACAACCAATTTGCATGAATAAAGAGCAATAGGAGTGAAGTAGTAATCAGAATTTCCCAACAAACAAAAGAACAGAATGGTTTCACTTCTACTTCTCAAGAAGAGCTAACACCAACGCTTCTTAAACTGCTCCATAAACGAGAAAGGGAAAGAATACTACCCAACTCAACCAATGAGCCACAATCATCTGGATAACCAAAGAAGGTAACGTTCAAAGAAAACTATAGACTGAGTTTGCTGGTAAAAGTAGACACACACACACACACACACACACACACACACACACACACACACAATCCTAGTAAGATACTTGCAAACCAAATTCAAGAATGTATTAAAGATGATGTAGCAGTACCAAGTTGATTTCATTCCAGGAATCCAAGGTTGGTTCAATGTACACAAATCAACAATATACTATATAGAGAGCCCATAAATAGACATACAGAGGGAAGTCATACAATCATCTCAGTAGACACAGGATAGAAGGAATAGACCTCAAGATGATAAAACCTACACATGACAAATCTATTCCCAACATTACATTGAATGAAGAAAAACTGAAATCATTGCCTCTAAAATCAGGAACAAGATGGCAGTGCCCTTTCCCCTCACTGCTCTTGCTCAGTGTAGTGCTGAAAGAATTAGTAAGACTGGAAAAGAAAATGGATACCAAGAGAAAAGGAAAAGGTCAAATCATCCCTATTTGTAGATGGCATGATCCTACACTTAAAAGACCCTAGTGATGCCACCAAAACCAAAACGAAGCAAAGTAACAAAAGAATGTCCTTCATTCCTATAAGCATTTTCGGCAAGACACACAGTTCATCTACAAGCCGACGGAGAAATGGTTGGGTTTGTAAAGTGTTTGTGCTGTGTGCTGACCTGGATCTGATGCCTAGCACCCATGTAAAAGCCAAGCAGAACACTAGAATCCCTATACCAGGGCGAGCAGAGACAGGAGGATCTCTGGGGCTTGTGTGCCCAGCCACCCAGGATGTTTAGTTGAATCGATATGCTCCAGAATCAATGACAGACCCTGTCTCAAAGAATAAGATAAAAAATGATTGAAAAAAATACCTGACCACCTATGGCCTAGACCACACACACACACACACACACATGCATACAAGCAGGATCATGCTGAAAGAAAAAAATAATTGGTTGCTGGGGCTGGAGGTTCACCTTGAGGTGTGTGGGAAGGAGCTTCAGCTGTAGAAATCTCATTTCTTGATTGATTGGAACTGTTGTTCTACAATTGCCCGTGTTTGTCTAAACTCATAAAACTGTGCATGACGAAGGAAAAAGTACAGTGTAGATTTTTCTTGATAAGGTAAGGGGTTCTGCCTTGAGCCTCTTCCTTGCCCAAGGTTTGAGCCCAAGGTCTCTTTTTTGCTTTCTCCAAACAGATGACCAAGTGGAGAGGCAGTATTGAGAGTCTCTTAATACCCAACTAAACCACTCTTGGTCCTTCTCAGATGTCCTTCATGGAGACTTGAAAGGAGTGTCTGTCTTCCTATGTAATCGAATGTGAGGAAAGCTGTGTCCTCAGCTCCCCCAACCCCAAACCATCTCTGGATTCCCTGGGATACTGGTGCCATGTTTGGGGAAATCCTCTTCTCAGGTAAGGGCCCTCATCTTAATCCTGACATTCTAATCTCTTCACTATTTGACATCACTCCAGGTAACCAAATTCTCCTGTCTCTTGCATACCCACAGTCCTTGATGTTCCTCAGGCAGTCTGCATACCTGGCTTTGATGCTTGTGGGGTGTTTGGGCTTTGTCAGGGCCGAGTTCTTGGGAACATGCCCATTTTGCTTGAATGGACCCTTAAGCAATGAACCTCTCCATCATATCTGTGTCTCCACCTCTCCCCTCTGCCTGCCCTCTATACCCACCTTCTCTTGCCAGTCATCAGTCTTCCAGGTTCACGAAGGCCCCACAGGACTCCCCGTCCCCACCTCCCCCCCCCCCCCAGTCAGCCTCTAAGAACACAGTGGAGGAAAATGTTGCTGTCCTTGTGCTAAGGGTGTGTGTTCCTGTGTTTTCCTTAAAGGTGTCTCTGTATCTACTGGGACAGCCCTGGAGCAGTGAGTACTCTGGCCGTGGCAGGGCCATTTGTTAACAGAGTGTCCCCTTGTGTGGTATCAAGGCTATCTGGTGTGGCAAGTTCAAGTCTCCCAGCTTCACCAACTGCTCTACATTATCAACTTAGTCTCTTCACTCCTGGACTGGATGACCATCACCTCTTCTCAGAGCCTGGGGCTTTTAATTCCACAAGAGGTTGCTGGAGCTTTTCTCAGATGAGTTTCCCAAGCACTTACCCACCCGTTCTCTACTGATGGGACACCCAACCTCACATCCAGCTCTTACCTCCCATCGGACACCTCCCATGGGAAATGAGGTCATCAGGAAGGAGCTAAGGTGTTAGCACCCTCTTGGGGACAGCAGCCTAGGACCACATATACCACGTGTTTATTGGCCATGTCTGATGCTTAGCACAGGACCTGCCTTCCAGTACAACACCCTCCAGAACTATCCTTTCTGGGTTGATGACTCTCTGTCCTGAATCTCAGCTGTTCGAATGGATAGGAAGTCTTCCACAACTGATGTTCAGTGCCGTTTTGTTCCCCAAGGGGATATTGGCATCTAGAGGGCTGGGCCTAGAAATGGTGCTAAGTAGCCTACATTGCATAGGGCTGCACAGGCGCACACCCAGATTATCTGTCACCCAGTGCCAGTGCTGCCAGCAGAAGTTCCATTTGCATAGGCTGCACCGTGTTGATCCTGCCTGCTTCCACATGCTGCCATGCAGTGGGGCCAGAGGAAGCCCCAAGAAGGTTGTAAATGTTTGCACTGATTGACGTCTGGCTGCCTGAGCTTTCTGTGAATGGCAGCTAATGAACAGGCCTGCCTTGATGGCTCTGTAGAAGACATTGTTCAAAGGAACCAATTACAGAGGATTTTTTTTTTTTAATGTCAACTTTAGCCAGGTAGCCCGAGGGCTTGCTGAACTTAAAAGTACAATTTAGAAAGACACAAGGTTTCCCGAGGTTCCAGGAGGCCCCCAAGGAGAGACGCTCTGAAGCTGTTGTCTGAAGCTGGTGGGTAGCTCAGGCTGGCATGTTTCCCTGGCCTTGCCTCAGTAAAAAGGCCCAGAGAGCACTGTTTGAGAGGGCCAGAGTCTGAACGGGCCACTCTGAAGCCGGGTATCTCACAGTTATGACCCCCAACGTGAGCCTCTCTAGGCTGCTCTGGCTCAAACTGGAGCACTCTGACTCCCGGTGGCTAGCGGACTCATTGCTTTCTTACCTTCAGCCAGTTCCTGGAGTTTAGAGCAGGGCAATGATTCCTTCCTTCCCTTCCTTCGCAAAGTGTGCTGTGGCACCTGGGGTAGCAGAAAGGCCCTAGCAAGAGCTTGCCTGCATCTTCATGGATTCTCATCTCTCCAGCCCTGACCTTCCCTTCAACAGGGGTTGAGGGGAGGTGGAGGGGGACAGGACGGACACTTCCTCTGGGGAAGCACCTCCCACTGCTTTCTGTAACTGCTGTTTCTTTTTTTGCTCCTGATTCTGGACTTCTCTTACAGAGTCACTCATCTGTCCTCTTCAGCTCTGTTTGTCCTTTGGTGCCATGTGATACTCATTTAGGCCCCTTTGCTTAGCACACTGATGTCTACACAGGCAGACTGAGGCTGGTGCTGCAGAACGATGGATTTCTGACCCAGCACAAAACTGACCACTTCTAGAATTTTTCTTTTCCAGATTTGTGGCATCGAAATGTCTTTACTGTTTTTGTTCTGGTTCAATTGAATCATTTGTGAATTTAATATGTATTTATTAAGAGTCTTCAGGATACTTGGCACTATTCTACAACAGAGGACAGAGCTGTGAGCAAAATGAGCAAGAGTCTTTCCCACCTAAAGCTCACACGCCAGTGATAAACAAATAAAAAATTGCTTGTCAGATTATTGACAAGCACACTGAAATAAAGAGGTGGGTGCAAGGGTTGGCTGGAGAATCACTAGTAAGGACACCACTTCTGAGAGGGCAAGGTCTCTGGGCAGAGATGTTTGACCTAAATCTTCCCTGGAAGCCCAGTATATTAAACAGCTTTTGGTGGAGCTACCCTGTGGCAGACAGAGAAAATAAGGGGTTGAGGTGGGTTGAGTGGTCCAGGGAGCCACTGATGGAGTGGGGAGTCAGTGGAGGGCCCAGAGGTGAGAGGTAGGTGGAGGAAACATCGCTCCATGTTAACACTGAAGGTCCAACAGATGAGCATGTAAACCAACTAAGCAAATAACATGCCAGGAATGTCTCCCAGCCCTGCAGAAGCTGTGTCTTTGCCCCAGAGTCAGGCCTTGGGACAGGTCTGTGTGTCTTCTTCTAACCACTCCGTCTGTGTAAGCATTTCCATTGAAGGAAGTCAGGACAGGAACTCAAACCAGGAAGGAACCTGGAGGCAGGAGTTAATTTAGGGCCCATGGAGGGATGCTGCTTACTGGTTTGCTCCTCATGGCTTGCTCAGCCTGCTTTCTTATAGAATCTAGGGACACCAATCCAGGGGTAGCCCTACCTACATTGGGCTGGGCCCTTTCACATCAATTGCTAATTAAGAAAATGCCCACAATTGGAGGTTTCCTGAACACTTTCAGCATCCACCTGCAAAGAGATGACTGCATCAACCCAGTGGATACTAAGGGAGGAAAACACATGTATTAAGGACATAGTGGAGTACATCCATTGCACATGTCCCCAGAAGTACAGTTGCTGGATCAAAGGGGATGTGCATTCTCATCAGGACAGTTCTTGACAATTTACCTAGGCAGAGATGACACTAACATATTTTCCTTACTAGTCTCCAAAGGCACGCATCTCCAAAAATACTTACCACCACCGTGCTTAAATGAATGCTCTTTGTGATAGTGTGACTCTCTTTGTCACACTGGTGAACATACCCCACATTTGCTGTGATTTACACTTTGTTCATTCTTAATGGAGTTGAATGTCTTTGGGGCATCTAGAAAGCTTATCTTTCTTGTGCTGCAGACTGTCTGGTTGTGGGGTTGGTGAGACGAGAGGTCTATTAAAAGACATCTGATGTCCAAAGCACAGCTATGGGGAACCTTCTGGAACAAGCATCTGAGAGTCAGTGTCTATTGGTATTTCAAACCACAGAAACAAATGAACCTGCCTGTAAGGGCTGATAGAACTGAGAAACGAGCCAGCTTTTAGAACCCAGTGGAAGCAGGGTGAGGGCTGGGGAGTGACAGAAAGGTGACAGGTGTGAGGGCAGAAACCAGCAGAAGAGACCCAGGAAGAAGCCTGGCTGCCTGAGAACTAACACGAAGGAGGGAACAGCGCCCTTGATGGCCCACGGCTCCCGGGGGGGGGGGGGGGGGGGCTTGGCTGAGGAGTTTCTGCGAAATGTCATTAAAGCCCAGTTAGACCGGACCAAGGAAACAGAGCTGGGACTTAGAGATGACGCTTGCTAGGCACTTATTCCAAGTGAGAATGAAAAGAATTAGACAAAGTTGGAGCAAGGAGGAGGAGATAACCCCAAGTGGTGTTTCAAGGTAGGAGTTGTGGAGTATGTGGAATTGCCAGTGAGAACTCGAAACAGTGGGCGGTTGACCTGTGTGGAGGGTGGGGCTGGGGAGGGAGTGGAGGCAGGGCCAAGAGAAGGGTGGCACTTATTGAGAAGAGAGACACATCTTAACTATATCCAGAAGGGTGGAGGAGGGCGGGGCTTGGATGTCGTACACAGGTTTGTGGGTTGTATGGTTTAAGAGGGGAGTGTGTGGGTCCGGAGCCTCAAAAGATAAGGCAGAGCTGTCAGCTCAGCAGAGGGGAAGTGATACCCATGTTGGAGCCAGGAGAAGGCATGGAACAGGCTTTCTTTGGAACAGGACTTTACCCAGGGACCTTTGACGGCAGAGCCCAGGAGTTTTCACGGGGCTGGAGCTGTGCCTCATACAAGGTAGCTCCTCCCTAGGAACTTAATCAGGCCATGGAGGGTTTTGGGTGGCAGGGAACAGTTAATTTTCAGACGTGGGGTTGTTACTATTTAAGGAGTTATTCGCATCTGAGATGATGTAAAGCTACCCCCACTCCTCTATTCTGGACCTACGAAAAAGAGTTGGGGAAGTGGCCAGACTGGAAACCTGCCTTGCTGGGTCATGCAGATTAGGTCTGAGGGGGCTGGTTTGTCCCCTCATCCATCTTCAGCCCAGACTCCCCTGCCCCTGCCTGTCAGGACAAGCCACTGATCCCCGCCAAGCCCAGCTTCCTGCCTCTGGGCAGCATGAGGCCTGAACACAGCTGGCAGCAAGTGCTTTTAATAAGCATCAAGTTCCCACCCACCCCATGTTCCTCTCCGGCCTCCTTCATGGTGCCTGGACACAGCAGACCTTCAGCTCCTACTGAAGCTGAAGTAGGAGCTGAAGATCTCCCAGGATGGGGTATGTCCTGACCCTGTGGGGGTCATGTCCACTGGGGTGTTGAGTTACTGCAACTACCTTGCCTAAATCCAGGACCCTAGTCCGGAAAATCTTACCCAAGGAGAGGTTTGAGTGGAGACTTCCCACAGATGCCATGTCCTGGCTGTTTAAGCTTTGGCATAAGCAAAGCGTCCTACTCCTAAAGGAACTGTCCTCTTTCTAAAGTGAAGGTGATCACAAATGCCCGCAATGGGTACCATGAAAAAAAAAAGGTTGTGGGTGTGAAATTCAAATGAAAGAAAGGATAAAAATTGCACTTCTATCAAGGGTTGTTTTTATCAGCAACTTTCCTTGTTGCTGTGATAGGAACAATTTAAGTGTTTATTCTGGTCTGTGGATTATGGAGGGATTCAGTTTATCATGGCAGAGAAGGCGTGGTGTGAAGAGCAGGAGGGGCCTGCAGTTAGGAAGCAGAATGTCGATAGGAAGTAGGGGGAGACTGGAAAAACCTCAAGTCCCACCCCCAGTGACCCACTTCCTCCAGTGAGGATCCCCCTCCTAAAGGTTCCACGGTCTTCCAAAAACAGTGCCACCAGATAAGGACCAAGTGTTCAAACACATGAGACTATGGAAGGGATATATCACCGTACGAACTACGACAAAATCTTTCCATTCCCTGCTGTCTACCCATCATACAGCGTCTGTCACCCAGCCAGGCTCCTCAGAGATGTTCAATACACGTCTGAAGAACTGGCAAACGGAGAGAATGAACATGTATGTGCACATGCAAACCTACCTGTGCAACGCCATCTTTAAACAGTGTTTGCATAGCTTTTACTTCTCACTGGTGATAAATGGTCTGGTCCCATTTTCTGAAGAGAGAGTAGCAGCTTGGTGAGCATCTTAGTTACGGTTCTGGTTTTGTGTTAAAATCTCTGACAAATGCAACCGAGGAAGAAAGAGTTGATTTTGTCTCATAGTTCAAGGTCATAGTCGGTGGTTGGAGGGGAAGCTCCATTAGGAGCTTGGTCATCCACATCCGTCACCATCCACAGTCAAGACACAGAGTGACGAAGGCTCGGCTTACATCCTCCTTTTTATACAGTCCAGGAAATGGTACTACAGTGTAGTGAGCAGGCCTCCCCAACTCACCTAATCTAATAAAGGTAACATCTTCCAGATATTCCCAAAAACTCCTCTCCCAGGCGACTCTAGACCTCATCAAGTAGATAAGTGAGATTATCCATCCTAACACCATGCCTTGTCAACATGGCACCCAAACACATCACTTTAAATGGTGACATTTTGTCTCTTGACCCTCCTCCCCCCATAGTTATTTGTTTGGTTTGTTTTTTAACCAATAACTTATAAGCCTAAAGTCCAAGTCCCATCTGAGACTTGAGGCAATCTCTTAGCTGTGAGCTCCTGTAAAACCAAGAGCAAGCCCCCCACTTCCAGCGTATAATGGCACGCATTCAAATGCTCATATTCAAAAAGGGGAGAATTGGAGCACAGCAAAGAATGATCAGAACAAAGCAAAACTGAAACCCAGAAAGAAATTTCCATGTCTAGCATCTGGGGCTCATAATATAATCATCTGGGAACTAGAGATTCTGGGTAGCCTCATGCCTCCATCTCTGACGCCTGTAGTATAATTAATCTCTCAGGTGGACTCCATCACATGCCTTCAGCTTTCCTCAGTGGATGTCTTACAGTCCCGGCATCTCCAGTACCCTACAGTGTCCACTGCGGCTCAGGCTTTACCGTCACAGCTTTACGTAGGGGCCTTTCAAGGCCTCCTTGCAACTTTGATCGTGTGCTATTTGTGCTGCCTGAGCTGCTCTCTGAAGAAAGACTTCATGACCCTCTCAATCTTGCATCTTTCATGCCTCTAGAACCAGGACCTTGTGGACAACACTGCCAGGGTAATTCCCCACAGGAATGTCCAGAAGCTATTCTAGATCTCATCAGATTGACAACTGAGATTAACCACCACCACCATGAGGGCTAGCCTATTTGTGTTCTGCCTCATAAGTAGTGAGTTTGAGATGAACTCTTAGGTTCTACTTCCAGAAGCTATGTTCTTGACTATGTGACAGTAGAGGCACCAACGTTAAAATGTGTCACGACTCTCCTGGGCTAAAATCGGGTCATGTCTTGGGGCTGGGAGAGTATTATTCCAGGGAGTCAGGGACAGACGCATGAAACATTAATAATCAGGAACTGGGTGAATGAATGATGGGCTTTCTGCTCTGGAGCTTGAGTTGTGTGTGAGTGTCTTGTGGCAGCACGATGGTGTCCAGTTCAACCATTCCACCAGTTGGGTTAAACAGGGATGATCTCCCAGCTGCCTCCTGGAATTGGACTTCAGTAGAGCTGGCTAACTTACATCTGATTTTCTTCTGTATCTTCTCTGGGAGTGAGGTCAGATGTGGTAACATCAGCAGTGGCCTCTCCTGTCCTGAACCTTGATTCGTTGGATCCATTTGCTGCCTGGTACCCAAGGTGCCCACCATATAGGCTGAGCATCCCACTGAGCTCCCTCTCGAAGCTTGGAGCACGGGCTCTCTTGGGCTTGGTGGTCACCATCTGCAACCTGTTGCTTATTCTCCAGGGCAGTGGAAGAAGGCAGAGGACAGTGGGTCTAGGATCCTGACACCTCCAGCTGTCCTCTATCCTTTAGTCAGTAGAAGATGTCCTGCGAAAGTGGGGTCTTCCCCTAGGGGGAGCCCAGGGAGCTGACACTTGAACTTGGGACTGTACCCACTCGGGAATGGGAATGAGAGTCCCACTCAAGGCCCTCGCAGGGACTCTGTTGCCTGCTGCCTGCTCGTTCTAATGAATTAAATCTGTTATATCATTGCTGTTATATTCCCGAGACAGGCACTTCCAAGGCAGATTAGAAAGGAACTTAAGGGGATTAAAAGCTTCTCTTAGTGAAAAACAATGTTGCGGATGGGAAATCCATTTACCAATATGAATTCCAGCAGAAAAGCATGTTTTCTTTAATGCATTGCTACTGCTCGGAGAAACGGGGCTTTCCCTGTGCTTCCCGCCCTCTGTTCTGCATAAGTTATAATGTGGATTCTGTTGAGCGTGGCAAGCCTTTCAAGGAGATTGATGGCTTCCATAAAGTTGCACGAAAACATTTCTCCTTTGTTCATGAGGGAAAAGGAAAGTGTCTAATGGGTTTGGAGTGTTAAGAGAGTGCCGGTTTCCACTGTAAACCAGGAGAAGTCAGGGCTAACCACCAGACACCAGAGGAATGGATTCATTGGAAACGGAAGCAGTCACCTCTTGGTTATCTGCACGTGGCTTATCTGTGGGAAGTTTAAGAAAAAGAAAAGAAAAAAGAAAGAAAGAATCCCAATGTGTCAGCTTCCTGACTCTTTCTACATTCCTGGGAACTGAAAGTCATTTTAATAACTTGGACCAATATAATTTGGAAGGTAATTCTGTTGCCATAGCTATAAAAAAAATATCAGAGGCAAACCAAAGGATATGTAATTAATTTTTCCCTAGTATCCTCTGGTTGGGATTCCCTAGTCCATTAGAAATTTGACTTACAGAAAAATCGGGAGACAGGTCCCAAAGCCTACATTCAACTCCTCTGGGTGCTGAATGCCTCCAAAAAGTGTCAGTTAACTCCAGTCTCCTGATCCAGTCATCAGTGGTCCTTGGATTGTCCTTCCAGGAACCTGGTGGCCTGCTGGAGCCAGCCAGTTAGTGAGTACTGATCTATTCTGGGTGATTCTCAGGTATGATTGGGTGCTGCCTGGGCAAACCCTGGGCCCTTTGCACTCCCTAGATTCTTCTCCCTCTCACACTCACTGTGAAAGCCCAGAGCCTTGCAGAGATCTCCTGGTGACCACAGAGCAGGACTCATTCACACTGTCTCAAGTTGGAGAAGGGTTCCAGGCAAGGGACCCTTGTGGGACCTATGGCAATGGGGCAGTTATGCCGAAATGACAAGGATTCAAGGCCCTCCCCTCTCTCCTCCCCTTCTTCCTCTTCTGGCTCCTCCCCCCTTCTCTCTTGGCTGAGGGAGGCTCAACCTCAGTTCCTCCAGGTTTCCAGGTCTCTTTAGCAAATCTCTCCACTGGGACTTCTTTAAGAGATGAGCATCTGCTCTCATAACACTCTCATCTCCCAGCCTCGGACCAAGGGCCCCACACGTCCCCACACGAACCTCCCCTGTAGTCTGCACTGTGGGACTGCCGCATGCCGTAGGAGGATTTGTACCTTCAAAGGAGAAGCTGGACATCTGCAGTTAGTGTCCCTAGCTTTCAGCCCTGATAAAAGACAGTGTTTGGCCACAGTTATGGGTGCTAACGACGTAACAGGCACAGTGTTACACGCTTTATGTGGAATCCTCCATTAGAGTCACTCTCCAACTCCAGGAGCTAGGTGCTGTTCATGTTCTATTTCACAGGGGAGACAGTGAGGCCCAGAGAAGTCAAGTTGCTTGGCCAAGGTCAACCAGTTAGTTTGTGAAAAGTAAGACAGGAGCCCAAGTGCCCTGGGTCACTAGTCTGTGCCTTGAACTACAGCAGTGTGAGACCCAGATCTAAGTGGTCCTCTTATATGACTTCACAAATGGTTTGTTGTTGTTTTAAAAAAAAAGCTTTTTGGTTGAAACTGCCAGCCTGTGGCAGAGAAAAGCCAGATTTCTACAAGCATACAGATGCAGTGGAAGTGGTGGGTTGAAAAATTCATACCTGTGTGGGAATCTCCTACCTGCGTTTTCTGGCATCCCGGTCTTCGTCCCCTGGGCTGCCATACAGTCAGGAGCCGCCTTGAGAGCCTGGTGCTAAAATGTTGCTCAATTTTAATTACACTCCCAGCCCTTGCTGTCAGCTGCCCCTTCTGAAATTGTTTTAATTGAAGTTCCATGAATCCTGGTGAGTTCAGACGGAGTTCATCTCTAAGCCCATCCTGATTTCATTAAAGATTTGATCTTTCGTTTTTCACCAATAAAACATTTATTATCGCTATCTGTTCCGTAACCGTTTTTCTCCCTCCAAAGAGGAGGGAGGGAAACCTACCCCATCTTCATGCCAATAAAAAGGAAGAATCAACTGTTGATTTTTCTGGCGTGCAGCAGCAGTGACATGCTAAAATAATAATTAACTTATGTTCCTTTTAAATGAAGGCAGCCCTCATTCAAGAGGACGTTCAAGCCTGCAGGTGACTATTAACATAATAGCACACAGGGATTAGAAAAAACTGGCTTCCTAAATATTGATAATGCACGTATGCATGTGAGTTATGTGGGTGTGTTTGTGCACCTGTGAATGTGTGCATGTGTATATGAGCACATGTGTTTGTGTGTACATGATTATACATATGTCTGAGCACGTGTGATTGCATACATGTACGTATGTGTTTGAGTACATCTGTATATATGAGTGCATGCAAATGTATTCATGAGTATGTGAGAACATGTGCACATGGGTGTGTGTTTGGGCTTGTGTGTGTATATGTGAATATCTGTGTGTGTGTGTGTGTGTGTGTGTGTGTGTGTGTGTGTGTGTGTGTACATTTATTTGAGATGCCCAGGTTGCGGAATAGCTGGTACAGGGATGGCTCTTGAACGCCCTCCCCATGGGAACAAAGTTATAGAAAAATCAAATAAAGCAAAAATAAAAGCTCACTTAAAGTAGCTTGTTGAGCCCCGACTGTGACTTACACAAAGTGGCCCTTGACCGGTCTTGACTTCACACTCTGGAAACAGGCTGTCCTCATTCCTGCCAATCATCTCCAAGTTCATAGCCGGCCCACTGCCTGCCTCCTGCTCCCCAGATCTGAGTCACATGTGTGATGTTTTTGTTCAGATCTCAGCAGCTGCTCCTTCTAGATCTGTGTCTCATGTATGTAATGTACTTAAAATGCACTAAATGACAGTTTATAATATCATTATCTACAGTTAAATATATTAGAACTTCAAAAATGTAAAGAAAGTGTAGCCATATGTGGAAATGGCCTATCCCGTGCCCTTTGACCTTCTCTCTCAAAGTTTCAACCGGACCAGACAGGCAACATATAAAAATCGTAGGTCTGCACAAATCACCCTGTTATTTTAGCCCACGGTTGTCACGAAAGGAGGGCAGTTATTTAGACAGTAAATAACAATCGAGGACTCATTTATTTGACTTTTCCCTTCGCTTTCTTTCGGTACCAGCTTCCAATGTGTTCTTTATTACACGGTTTGATAATTCAAGGATGGCTCAGCCAAGCCCTACTGCCCTGCCGCTGCCTCCCCAGCCCCCAATAACATGGGAGTTGATTTAAAACTTCACTCTGAACAGCCCCGGGGTCATTAGGAACAGTGTGGATGGAGTATGGATTAGGTTTAAAAGTAATAAAAAAGTAGACCTGTTGGTTAGGTGAAAAATTCGCTATCAGATTCCTGAGCACAGCGTTCCTTTTCATGTGCAAACGGCACTAAATGAGGCATTTAATTCAACAAATCCAAAGTTCTGATCCGCCAGAAATCGAGGCTGGGTTAGTTCAATTTGTTACAAACGATCCCGGCATGATCAAAGTCCCAAGCGCTGAGTTCAGCATGCTGCTTAAATTAGTCTAACACCAAAGTCTTCGGCTGGGAGACAGTATTTGGAGTGTCTTACCAGAGGAGAAATTCTTTCTCACACATGGTTCTAATATCGTGGCATGCCGGCTTTCCTTCTTAATGGGCTGACAAGGAGGCGCAGTGCTAACTTTCTGACTCCAGAAAGTTCTTGTGCTGTCACCCGCAAACCAGCTAGGATAATTTTTCCTCGGCTTCCTTATTAAAGCCTGAATGAAGGGATTGTGCGGCTTTCTTAATGTCACTTGGTCTGTTTGCCATAAATTCAGGCGATCACGATGAAAGCCGCACTTACGTTTCTCTGGGAAATGGAATCAAGGAGCATGCACCCCGGTTCACAATAAATAACTAAGCGGGAGTTATTAAGGGAATTTCATATTGCCGCCTTATTACAGCGGCAGTTTAGATAATGGCTTCTGAAAAAACACATCTCCATCTTCCTTGGCCAGAGTGTGGGGGCAGACAGGCAGGGCCATTCCCTGGTGCCGAGGTGGACAGGCAAAGCCAGCTGGGGTGAGAATGGAAGAGGTGGTATTTGAGAAAATAATATAATATTTACATTTTTGTATGTTGTTTGCCTTTTTGGCTCAGCAGGGAGACTCAAAGGCCTCTTGGCCAACGTGACACCCACCGCTGCAGGCTTCCTGCCTGTGATTGTTTGTTTTTTTGTAGGAGAGAGACTTAAGGTTGTTTAGACTATAAGCCTAATTTTAGAGGATTATAATTATGTTGCTTCTAAACCACATATTTTCCAGAATTTGCTGCCCCATGAAAATAACTCACATGTGTGTCCAGCCTGGCTGGCAGCCAGCTGGATGCCCAGGGCTTCAGTTCTCTGAACTATTGTGGGGTACTCCCAGAGACAGGGACAGGAGTGCAGGGCAAGTCTTGACTGACAGGGGCAGGAGAGTTGGGTTGGGCTCCCCTCTGCCTGCTGTTGGGTTTGGGGTAGGTGATGTGAGTTCTGGGCAGTATTTTAAAGAAGGTGTTTTCTATGGGATGGTGGATCTAGAAAACATCCTGCAGGGCACCAAGCGACAAGAAGTCTGGGCAGCTCTGTGGTCCCTCCCCTTTTTTCAGAATCTAACCTGCACCAGGATTCAGCTACGCTCTTTTATTACCCAGAAATCCTACACACGATATACACATGGCGGAGGGTAGAGACAGGTAGATCCTAGGACTCACTGGCTACACAGCCATCCTACCTGCAGCATCCCAGGGAGCTCTAGGTTTAGTGAGAGATGATGTTTCAAAAAAAAAAAAATAGTGTGGGAATCAATAGACGAAGTCACTTGTCCACCTCTGGCCTCGATACATACCCATGTATACACACAGGAACATGTATGTAGGTCACACATGTACACACATACCAAAAATTAAACAGATAAAGGAGTCTTCAGGTCTCTTGTTTGTGAGCACACTTCCTTTATGGTAGGTATCAATAGTGTGGGTCCACAGGACAGTTTCTAATGACATTTTCATGATGTCTTCATTCACTCAAGATGGACTCTTTGATACCAGGAACACCTCCATCTGATGAAGCCTCAGCTTAGCATCATCTGCACCCTAGATGCTCCATGAGGATCAGAGAACAGATTGAATTGCACAGTGTCCTAACTAACATTCAAACCAACAAGAGTGGGTGATCTTGTCGAAAGCACAGGGTCTCCACTTGGTCTGGAGTGGGGTCTGAGATCCTGGTATCTGTCTGCCCCCATATGCTGTTGGTTCTGCAGTATAAGTAGCGAGTACTATCAAAGTTCATCTGTCTCCATCCAAAACCTACCAAACACTGCTTACCTTTTCTGCTGTAATGCCTAGCCACTTCCCTGAGCTGAGCCTCATCTATGAAATAATCGCAGTGTGTTTTAGAGACCCTGTGATTCAAAATATATGGCCACTTCTCTGATACTGTTGTTGAATCAGCTCTGGAAGTGGTACATGGGCAGTGACTGATGCTTCTTAGGGTCCCGAAGATATCAAAAAGGAGCGATGGGAGCCTGGCTGAACACTTGTGACATAGTCAGGACATCTAGGGAGATAGCCAAGTATGTATTTGTCATATTAGTGTTGTCCTTACACATTTTCTGAGCCTGGACATGAGAGGCCAGGTGATTAAAACACTCCATGTTTTCTGAGCTCAAGTTCTACAGATGCAGGGAGTCAGGGGCAAACATGGACAGAGCTGGCCCAGAGACAAGAAAAATTACATAAATATACAAAGAACTCTCATGAGTCAACAATAAGAAAGCATAAACAACATAATTTTAAAATGGGCAAGATATTTTAATAGACGCCACACCAAAAAGACACACAGATGGCAGCTGAGCATACGGAAAGATAGTCAACACTATTTAGCAGTACCAGGCTGCAAGTCAAAAGGACAGTGAGATGCCACTACACATCTGCTGGAATGGATAAAACCCCAAACCTGGCGACACTGCTGGCTGGGTGTGCAGCCTTTGCAGCGCTCATCCATTGTTGTTGGGACTACAAAGTGGAAAATCACTTTGGAAGACAGTTTGATGGCTCACAAAGCCAAGCATGGTCTTACTGTAGATCTCACGACTGAGCCTCCAGATATTTACTTAACTGAGCTGAAACCACAAAAATAAAAATCTTCACATTAGTGTTGATAGTGGTTTTTATCAACAACCAACTCAAAGCAGAAGCAACCAATGTTCTTCAATAGGTAAATGGTGG